>NC_051187.1:91103812-91406842 GCF_015220075.1 Falco rusticolus
AAGCCTAACAAAAGCAAAAACCAACATAATAAGAACCTGTGACTTCACTAGAAATTATACAGGTTTCATTTCAGAAAATTGCTGGAAGCTGATGACAAAGCTTTATGACTTTTCAGTTATTGCCATGTATCTAATCTTTATTATATGTTAACAGTAAATTGCTTCCTTAATTAATGCTTTCTCTGAGTGTTATCATATCCTTTTGGCAAAAGGAGTTACACTGTCTTCCTCTTCCAGGTCCCCTGCAATGGCTGGTGGATTGTTTGCCATTGAACGCGATTTCTTCTTTGAACTGGGTCTCTATGATCCAGGGCTTCAAATTTGGGGTGGTGAAAATTTTGAAATTTCTTACAAGGTAACACCAAAAATAGAAAAATAATTCAATTTCGTAGATCTTTTTTTTCTCTAAATACTTCTGTTTGGAGTTCAGACAGACCTACTTCTGGTTTGCACCACCTCTGCCTCATGAAGCCCAGAAGGTTTTGTTGTGAGGAGATGTTGCATCAGAGATGTGTATCCTTAATGTTTTCTTGTGGGCATTAGAGTAGTAGTGTTACGGGACGTGGCCAGGTGCTGAGGCTCTTGAATGCTGAGTAATCTAGATTTTGTTAATGGTTTGGGATCACACACACACCCCCTTAAATATCTAACCTGAAACCAGGCTGGCAAATTTGATGAGGCAGAACTGAGTGCTATCGTGGTGAGTATAGAAAAATGTTTTTTCTAATGAAAGTGATTACAGAGAACAAGTAGCATTCAGCTTATGCATAGATGCCTGTAAAGTATATAACGATGCAACAAAAAGTAATCTGCCCAAGTTTCCTTCTCCCTGCCATTTTTGTGGGTGAAAAATGATCTCATATACTTTTCAAAATTTCAAGAACTTCTTTACAAGAGAAGTCTTCATAATTGAAACACTAACTGCATAATTCATAATCACAGCAGATTTTGTTTTCACTCCTAGGCATATGCATGCTCTTCAGTTAGCAGGAAACGTAAGACAATAATCATTAACTTCTTGTAGCTTCGGTATTCATAATGACACAAGTGGCAGGCAGCAGGAATCTGTCCCAATTAACAAACAAAAGTGGAGACATCTAATATCCTCAGCAGCGACCTGTGAAATTGTAGATGAATTTTACTGAAAGTACATTCAGAGCTCCCCTAACTACTCTTGATAATTTTGAGGAAAGCTCTGAGTGCACTTGCTGAGCTGTAAATCCATATGCAAAAGGTGTAGTTACTGAGGATGTTACACAGACAGAGTCTTTATCCTTCTAATTCTCCATCTTGCTTAAAGCTAAACCATGATCAGAATTACATACAGTAGTTTTGTAATTGAAGTGCTGATTATGTAGAGACTTCCAGATTGGTTTCGTGTAGATTACAACCAATCTCCAATCTTCAGAAGAACTCAATAACATGTATCAGTCTTGTGTGCTGACTCCTAGATAGCCTTGCATATCGGGGGGAGGTGGGTGTTGGGATGAAATTTAAGAAGATTAGTATGATGATGCAATGAAGGATGTAAACTATTCTGCCCATCTTTCCTATACTGTTAAGTCATATTTTTAATCTGGAATTTGGACAAATTTGGAACATCCCCAAAGTTAGCTTGAATTTGGATTTGATACTACATTTCAAACTTGTCAAAACTGAACAACTAAATTTAGATTTAGGTATGTTTTCTTTTCCCAATAAATGGATTATCAAAGGATGTGTGGAAGGGAGGGAATTTCAGAATGACAATATGTTTTACCCTTTTTTTTATTTTCAGCTACCTAGTTAAAGAAAAATCTGTTTGTACTTAGAATAATGGATTACCAAAGACATCCTTATCTCCTACTAGTCTTTATTAAGAAAAACTTAGGTGTGATGAGTATCTAACCAAAACCCATCTTAGTGATGGTATGTGAATTGCTGTAATAAAATCAAAATATTATTAATTCTGTCATAATAAAAATTAGTCAGTTCCAGATTTTGTGCATTCATTCATTACTGTTGTTTTAAGATAGTAATAGAATGAGACTGTGTCGTGGTTTCATCTGAGCCAGCAATCAAACCCCACACAGCTGCCCACTCCCTCCCTGCAGAGTGGGATGGGGGAGAGAATCAGAAGAGTAAAAGTGAGAAAACTCGTGGGTTGGGATAAAGACAGTTTAATAGGTAAAGCAAAAGCTGTGTGCACAAGGAAAGCAAAGCAAGGAATTAATTCACCACTTCCCATGGGCAGGCAGGTGCTCAGCCATCCCCAGGAAAGCAGGGCTCCGTCATGTGTTAATGGTTACTTGGGAAGACAAACGCCATAACACCAAACATTTCCCACTTCCTCCTTCTTTCCCCAGTTTATATATTCTCAGCATGACATCAGATGGTTTGGAATATCCCTTTGGCCCATGTGGGTCACCTGTCCTGGCTGTGTCGCCTCCCAATTTCTTGTGCCCCCCCAGCCCTCTGGCTGGCAGGGCCTGAGAAACTGAAAAGTCCTTGACTTAGTGTAAACATCACCCAGCAGCAACCAAAACCATCAGTGTGCTATTGGTGTTGTTCTCGCACCAGATCCAAAACAAGGCACTGCACCAGCTACTGAAAAGAAAATGAACTCTATCCCAGCTGAAACCAGAACAGATGGCAAACTTTTTTTAAAGCTTTTTTAAAAAGTAATTTGAGTAATTTCATGGCTGAGTTGGAGATGTACGCTATGCAAGCCTTTCATTTCAGAGACCTATTATGTTTATACTTACATCTGAAGCAAAAATATTAAAATATATCAGATGTTTGGTATAGTAAGAAAAGTAGTTGGCATTTCTTCCATAATTTATTATCTGTTTGTCTTAAATTCCTGTGCATATATATTAATAATACTTTTGCTTTAACTTGTAGATCTGGCAGTGTGGGGGAAAGCTGTTGTTTGTTCCTTGTTCTCGTGTTGGACACATCTATCGTCTCCAGGGATGGCAAGGAAACCCACCCCCTGTGTACGTTGGGTCTTCTCCTACATTAAAGGTACTGTTTTGCTGCAACCTTGACGGTGTTTTTTTATTTTAGATAACTCTATTTAAATTATTAGTAATAATTTAGAGAGCACTATATCTAAAGCTATGTAGTGTCTAAAGCTAAGGTGGTCATCCCCACAGGAGGGAAATCTATGTGCCAATCCCACTATTACTAAGAGTTGATATTCCTGGAACCCATCTTCTTGCTCCACCCCTCCCCATCTTTGAGGTACAAATCACATTTCCTAATACTTACTCTTAGCACCCCACACCTTTGCTGCAGTGTGCGAGCAACTCTAGTAACTACAGCATGCTCCTGGAGGTGACGATGATGGGTTTGTAATCCCCCTTTGGCTTAATAGGGTTGATCCTAGGCTGAGTTAGCAAATGCCATATTCGAGCATCTCTCAGACCTTTGTGGCTCTATTTGTTAATTAAGAAGCAGTGAATGACACCTGGGAAAATGGCATGCTCTACACTTCATCGTAAAAGTTGGTAATTCCTCAGGCACCTTGCAGGTTCAGAAATGTTGCTCAAGCCATGATATTAAAGGTAGAGACCTCACCTCAAGAAATGAGTGAGCCAGCTGTCTATATCTGAAGAGGTAATTTGAATCAAGACAAATGTTTTTACATAAGTTTGCATCTACCAGCAGAGAGACAACCCTCCTGTTAAGGTTTCCTATTGCCTAGTTTAAGCTTTCACTCGTGCAGTGTTTTGGCATTGGTAAATCCTGTTCCCAAAGACCAAGTTCTTTGTGAATGGCAATCCCAGAGCCATCTTCCTAGACATCACCTGTGACAATGACTGCTGGTAGGGTTTCAGAGTATGACTTGAGCCAAGCAAGGAGTTGGTTCTTCTGAAAAGGGAATGTCCCTAGTTTAATGGTAGCAAACTAACCTGGCACACACACAAACACCACACACACACCAAAAAAGGGCCTCTGTTAGTAATTTGAATTGATTAACATTGTGATCAAACAAGTGCTAGGACTGATACAAGGCAGGGTAGGGGGAAATGGGCATAGCTGAAAGTAGAGACAGAGCAATGGAAGACAGCATTAATGATAGCAAATGATAGCTCTTGCTCAGTGCAGGCAGGATGTTTGTTTGCCTTGTCTGAAATTATAAAAACCATTTCACTCTGCTGAAAAGCTGATCAAAAATGCTTACAGCATATCTAAACACCTTACATGAGTCTGCTCATCTGCTTACTGAAGACAACAAAACACTGCTGAGTGTTCTTAAGTTTCTTCTCTGTACAAGGCAGGATGCAGGTATAGCTTTCTTTCTCTTTGGGTACCCTCCTATGCCCATGGTAAATGTGCTGTTTTATAGCATTGTTCAATTTATACTGCATGTGGATTAAGTAAAACTCACAGTAATTTGTGCCTTTAGTCAGATCTATTTAGACTGTTTAACACCAGGTCATTAATGCTAGAAAAATTGTACAAAGTGAGATGTGCATCTGGAACATGTACAGGTAATCCAGAGATAAGAGCCATCAGAAAGACTGAGAAGAAAGATGAGAGGGAGAGGCTTGTTCACTAGGCAAACTGTTTTTTCCCCTTCTCCAAGCAGCAGTAAACTATTTAACAAGATAAAACCTTCTTGGTGTGTCATAGCTGACCTGTTTAAGACTTAATTTTTTCACCTTTAGTGGACCAATGCATATTTTTAGGTTAAAACTGTAGAAGGTGAATAGAAACTCTGAACTGCAGTACTGGTACACAGCAAATGATTGCAGCATTTTATTGTACCGTAACTGAAAAGTCTTGTATTTTCAAATAAACATTCTCTAAATGTAGGAAAAGACTTTGTACTCTCATTAAGCAAGCCGGTTTATTTTGCTGGCTTCAGTACTAAACTGTCATTTGAAAATAATATGCATGTGTCTTGTATAATCTGCTGAAGGTGACTGATTAGTGCTATATAATACTTTCACGCTGTCATTTTTTAAGTGGAGAAATCCTTAAATTTCTGAAATTAACCTGCAGTTGCATCCAACCTGTCGTGTGTGCTTTGAGGTCTCAGCAGTTTCATTGTTCTTCACAGAACTATGTCAGAGTTGTAGAAGTGTGGTGGGATGAATACAAAGATTACTTTTACGCCAGTCGGCCGGAGACAAAAGCGCTACCCTATGGAGATATATCTGAGCTGAAAAAATTCCGTGAAGATCATAACTGCAAAAGTTTTAAGTGGTTTATGGAAGAAATAGCATATGATATAACTTCATATTATCCCTTACCACCTAAAAATGTGGACTGGGGAGAGGTAAGTACAGCACATAACCTGTATTTATTTTAGGAGCTTTTTTAAAAAAAAATTGGGAATTCAAATGGAAGCAATTGTTAGTTGACATCAGTCTGAGAACAGATTCTGATTACTACTGTACTAAGGTATATGATACTAGCCAGAGACCTATAGAGATAAAACCCTAGGAAAAAGACTTTATATCTACTTCAAGAGGTGTGATTTTTTTTAATTAGTTCCACAGGTCCTTGAAGGATGATTTTGTCTCTAGCCCTGTGTTCAGGTATATCTAAAACTCTTTTTTTCCATAATTGGAATTTAGTTTTTTTTTTTTAAAGAAAAAATGCAAATCCTGTGTGTGTAGCAGTATTGGCAAAGATCAATAGGTGAAAATCATTTTCAGTGAAGGCATAGAGAATAGATCATGAAATCCAGGTGGGGTACATTCTGCCTAAATTTGCTAGCCTGAGATGTACTTACACAGTTACAGCCTCAGTAAATCCCTTACCTGCATGTAATAATTTGATACGATTCCTTAACAGTCATTTCCAGCATTAGTGTACATGAGTATGACTTTGCTAAATAAGAATGTGGTTACAAATTTGGCATTTTCACGTGGCAGACAGAGAGAGAAAGTGTGTTGCCAAGTGAGTGCAGGACACTTTCCTGAACCCTGCCTGTTTCGTTCTGGCATTTAGACCACACCACGAAGAGCTCTTACTGCAGGTCTCCTGCCTGCTTTCAGATTCACTTATTTTTTTGCCCTTTTCAGTTGGTTCCAGCTCTGCCCTATCTGTTCTATTAATTTCACTTTTGCAGGTTGTGGAGGCAAAATCAGGAAGTCGTCTTGCTAGCAGAGGAGACTCTGTGTCCCAACCAAATTTAATAACCTTCTTTCCCAGGTTATGATGGACCCGTTTTTGTAACTTCAGAAAAGCATTAGGAAGTACAGATCTATGCTGTTTACTACAGCCAAGAAATTGTCATCTCTAATTTTTCTGAGGAATTTGTGATACAGAGCATGTGCATGGTGGAAGGGGGTACAGATAGTCTGTCTGAGGGACCAGGTGAACAATGCCACCTCTTTTTCTTACCTAAAAATTAGCACAAAGCATCAGTTACTACGTTAGCCTTAGACCTCGTTTTGAATCCATGTGAAGGGTTAGGAAGGTGCATTATATACTACTACTTATTGAGGTGAAAGTATCTGAAGAGGAAAAAATAATAATGGCCATCCTGCAGGAAACCATCCCTGATAAAAGTAAGTGGCTCTGGTGAAGCAACCGGAAAGTCAGAAGTTCAGAGACTTCTCTGAAGCTTTCTTCAACTCTTCTTCACTGGCTGCTAGTTATCCTACATGTGAGGAATTTCCCCCCCATTTGTAACACCACACTAATGGCATTTCCAAATTATCGGGAATGAAAGTGTGGGGTTCATCCTCCTAAACACTCTCTCTGGAAGTCAGGTCTAAGCTTACTCCTCCAGACTTCCTTCTACCGTCGCAAAGAAGAAAGTGGCTCTGGCAAAGAAAATAGGTCTGGAAAGAATGTTATTTGTGTCATAAAGTCATTGTAAAGCTGTTTGTTGGCCCTTCTGAGAAGGGAATGGGATAATCAGCAGTAGAGGAATGCTTTCTGACGGGACTTTCCATCGTTATCTGTATGCCTGTGCCTACCCCTCACCAATTCTACCTCTTTTTTTTCCATGTAATTGCTGCTGCAGAAGATACATTTGAGCAGCCGGGTCAGTGGGCTGTGCCTGGCTGCAGTTAGTAGCTGCCATGCCTGACTTCTCTGCATCCCGTTTCTCTCATCCGCAAGATGAGAGCAGCTTAGCTGAGCTCCTGCTTTATTTATGAAGACCTGAAGACTGAGCATGCTTTGATAGGAGATTGAATAAATTAAAATACTTGAAAGTCCTACATTTCGGTGTCATTAATTTGGAACTGAAGTTTGCAACTCTAGCTTTATCAGTGTATTCTGACTCACATAAGAGCCTCAAATTATCGTAGGCAGCTTGGAGCTCCATCTCCCAGAACAATTAACACCAGTATATGAATTTCATATGCAGGTTGGACACACGTCTCTGTCAGATACCTGTTTGTGATTTGAAAGATAAGCAGGAATTTTCTGAACTCCTTCACACTTACTTTTTCCTTGAGACTAACTTGGAGTGCAAAACCTCTTTTCCAGATTAGAGGCTTTGAAACCGCTTACTGCATTGATAGCATGGGGCACACCAATGGTGGCTTCGTTGAGCTGGGGCCATGCCATAGGATGGGGGGAAATCAGGTAAGGAGCTTGGAGGCAAGTCTGAAAGAGAATTGCTTGCTGTGGGTGGTTACAGGCTGGTTTTCTGTTAAGCCTGTGCATAGAGTCACTTAGGTGCCAGCTAAAAAGATAGGAGTTAGGGGGTTTCCGTAAGTATACTGACATTGCTAAAATATGGGAACCTGAAAAGATCTTTTCAAACACAAGCGGTACAAACTTGAAGGCAAATTCATAATCTCTTCTTCAGTGAAGCAGGTACGTGAGGAAGCAAGAACTGTGTTTCAAAGCAACCATATCACTGCACTGGAATAACTGCAGCTCTTAGCATTGCTGTGGATCCATCATTTATCTTCACTTAGTAATTAATCCTTCAGGAAACAACCCCCTTACATGCTTTGGCTGAATTTTTTCACAGTTTTTTCACTCTAATGGAAGTATGAAACACTTTTGTGCAGTAACTCAGTTTCCACCACAGGAGACAAGAAATCACATACAAATTTGTCTCTGCTTCATTTACAAATTAATTGGCAAAACATAATTACTAATAGATGGTTGCGATCCAGGCTACTATTGTGTTTGTCCTGTAACTTCACAAACCTATCCACAGTAACACACAGATATGCCGTTCTGTCTTTACATCTCCTCTTTCTGTTGGAAAACATTTCAGAATGTGAGGTCCTTATTTGTGATGATGTAGATTTGAATCAAGCAAGTTGTTGTCATGGCATTCATGAAATCGCGTGCAGGATTAGGCTTTTAAAAATCATGTTTGGATCTCAGTAGCCTCTGGAAATGTCTCTCTAATTTTGATACTTAATGAAAATGTTCCCTACTTCTATATATGTTACCCCAAAAAAACCCAATAACAGCTATTTCATAAGAAGTAGCTAGGGTAATCTTTTTGTGCCTGGATGCGTTAGTTTGATTTCCTCCATGGGTAAAATCCCAAAGTTTTAGTGTCTTCACATGAAATTACTATCTGGGGCCAAAGCCTTGGTGCCAGACCTTTAGAAAAATAGTGGAATTTTTGGCCATCAAATCATACAAAGGCTTTTAAACACTTTCAGAAATCTTCCGAGTAGGAATCCCTTTATTTTTATTGGGGTTTTTTCTGGCTGGGTAGGTTTCTTAGCCTTCTAAATCCTACAGGAAAGTTATCCATGAAATTGAGTGTCGTGATAGTAAAAGTGTGTTACATCATGTAAAATAAAGAACCCTCCTGAAAGATAGGTGTAATAACACCAGAGAATGTTTTGAACGATGCAGTTACATTGGTATTTTCAGTGTTTCTGAAATACTCATTATTTTAATGAGTCAGCTGTTAAAAAGATGACTTTTCTTTTTTTCTGTTAGCTTTTCCGAATCAATGAAGCGAATCAACTCATGCAGTATGATCAGTGCTTAACGAAAGGACCGGATGGATCCAAAATTATGATTACACACTGTAATCAGAATGAATACAAGGACTGGCAGTACTTCAAGGTATGCAACACATATATAGCAGAAAATAAATTATAGTTGCATCCTATGGTTTTTGCACCTTTTTTAAAATATTTTATGTATATCTGAAAATAAAGGTTACGACAAAGTTAACTGAACCAAGTAGAGTAAATTGCTAATTACACACTCTCGTAAATACGTGCTTGCTGGGAAAACTTCCTGCAGGGAAAGATGCTTTTGTTACTAGTCACTGTCTTCTGTAGCAAAATCGTTACAGCAAATCTCATGAGGCTACATATGCTGCCACAGGTATGTTAGGGGTTAGCACTTGTCTCGGAGGAAGCAAAAATTATGTCCACTACCAGTGACAAGAGTTATCAAAGCTTTTAGTGCCATCACCCTCTCTGCTTGCCTGCTTTCTATCAAGAAAGTTTCTTTGTCTAATGTACGCTATGAGGTTACTTAAACACTGGGGTGCATTTAGCAGCTAGGGTCAATATTAGATCTAATTTTGAGAGGTCTGAATTGAAGTGTTGCTTTGTTTAAAGGCAGAAGATCTTTTTAAGCCTATATAGGAATAGGTAAACACAGCATTATTCTGCCTGTCTGTGTTGTCTTTGCCGCCCTCAGTATTTCTTTTCCTGTTCTTGAGCTGTTCTCTAATAACATGCTGTATTGTGAATTCTGGGTGTGGCGCCATTATAATGCTATTGCAAAATCTGTGAATTTTTAATAAAGACTTGGAATGTTGGCTGATACACAAGGGCTGCTACAGTCTATTTAGTCACTACATCTGTAAGTCCTCTAATAATACTAGTTTTGAAAGTGTTGCTTCAAAAAAAGTCAGGTTCTATTTCTTTTTCTGTTAAAAAATGAGACTGAATAGTCTGAGGGTGACATTATCTTTGGATATAGCCACACATAACTTGGTTCTGTATCTAAGAAACTATTGCATGTCAATTTTTCTTCAGTTGGTCTAGCATGTTGAGTATTTATTAATTCATTAGCTGGTTATCTGGCTTGTGTTTGTCTGAAAGACATAGGCAGTGTTGAGTGCAGTGAGATCTGTTTGTTATCCCTTAAGCCACTCCACTTTTTCTGGTATTTGCATAGAGCTAGGAAATATCAAGCACCGTAATGCCATTTCCACCCAGCTTTCTTGTGCTGTATAGACACAAAAATTCTTTAAACCTGACATTTAAGTCCTGATGACTTCTGCTTTAATATTGAAATAATATATAGCACTTCTTAATTCTCCAGCCATTCTAGTGTGTCCCAGCATGTTACTTGGCTCTTCTTTAAGCATTTATTTTATGCAAGAAGATCCGTTTCCTCCACAGTGGTACCAAGTTGCATAGTTGTTTGCTTATCACCACAAGTTATAAGGAAGCCCAGTAGTCACGGTCCAGGCTGTAGAGCAAAACATTGACTGGTTTCCAGAATTGTAAAAAAAAGGAAGGGGGGAGCAGGGGGAGCGAAAGGACCACCAGGGGTGTGTAACTAAGCAAATACTAGAAATTTGGCATGCTGTGCAGTACAGAGGGTATGACCGTTTCTTCTAATGAGGAGGGTGTAGGGAATGAAATGCTTATGAACTGCTGAAAAATGTTGTGGCCTCGTGTAAATGAAAGCTGCCAGGAGATTTTATCTGGTTGGCTGGTTGGTTGTTTCTGGAATTAACATGTGTGCCGGTTTGGTGAGCGTAAGATCTGTGCTGCTTCAGCATTGAGCAGTAGCAGGGCTTCAGTGCCTGTAAGCAAACATCCAGAACAGGGCTGGCGGTGGCCTGCCTGCTGCTTTAGTTCAGACATCTGTTTGCCTCTCCAGGTGGAGGACCCCCATGCCCAGCCACATGGCAGGAGCTGAGCACTCGCTCGGACATGCACACGCGTGTGGAGTGACAGGGTGATGGAGGGGGGAGCTGGGTGCACGGGGCAGGTGAGGCGCCCCAGCCCAGCCACAGTGTTGGGGTTTGCCTCTGCTCTGTTGCTCTCCACGCTAGATGCAACTGGTCAGCAAGTCAGAGCTGCCTCTGGCACAGGGGCTCAGCAAGCAGGACAGGAGCCACAGGCCGCTTAGCAAATGCGTGAGACTCGAGCGTGGCAGCACAGGGGTGTGGAAGGAACCAAGCGTGCAAGTCTCCACCTGAATGTGCTAGGTACAGTAGGTGTGCAGTTGATCAGGCAGCCAGTTGCTTCGGAGGCCGGGCTTGCCCCCATACCTTCTTCTTTTCCTTCTACCAGCCAAACCAGGACAAAGTTGGTGCTTTTTTTCCCGTAGTGTGGTTAATGTTGGTATTGTGCAGTTGCTTTATGTGAGGGCTAACTGAAGGAGGATCTGCCCGGTGAAGCCAGTTCTCATAGAGCTGTCCTCAAGGGTTAATCTTTTGGTTCGGTTACGGGATGGATGAAAAGGCTGGAAGCATTTTAGACACAATTTTGCTCATTCTCTTAGTAGTTTGTTGCCTAAGAGAAATGGGAGGCGTCTCATATCGAACATTTAATAATATGAAGGCTGTGGAAGGTCTAGGTTTAACAAATAGTAAAATGAGTATAGAACTGATCTGTTCTGGGATCCTGAAACCTGGTTTTGTAAATACCTATATTGCAGTTGTGAAGAAAATGTTAAAAGGAAAAAAAACAAATGCATGTTCCTGATGGTTTTGTTTTCCAGAATCTGCACAGATTTACTCACATTCCATCAGGGAAGTGCTTGGATCGCTCCGAAGTCCTCCATCAAGTTTTTATTTCTGAGTGTGACTCCAGTAAGGCAACACAAAAATGGGAAATGAACAACATCCTTAGTGTGTAGACAGACAAAACCTACCTACTGACACATTAATTTGTAAAGGACTGAAAATAGCCTGAAAACTGCTGCAATTATTAACTTTGTACAGCTGCAAGCCTCCTGGCTTGGATGAAGGACGTAGAGGAACTGTGATTATTACAATAACATTATCATCCGCAGTTAATGTTTACAAAACTGCTTTACCTTAAACTCTGTAGATGTTTACATCTTTTTGTTTTAAGATGTTGGTAAATTAATGTGCTGTTAGCTATGTTTCAAAGGAACATAGCTAAAAGCGTTGTCGTCTTCTTTGGGATTACACTCAGGGGTCTGAAGGCAGTTTTTTTACACACACTTGAAAAGGTTGGAGTAACCAGATTTTCATAGAACTTGGTGATTATCAACCTGTTGTATATTTTTATTTAATTTTACATCTTACTAAGCACTGCCACAGGTTATTAGCCAGGGTGGCCTTCTCTCACAGTCATGCTGCTTTTTTGGAAGGTGAATTTCAACATATTTAGTGCCTCTTTCATTTCTCTCTTTCACAAGAAGAGCATTTGTTGGAAATTATGCAGTGGATTTTTCTGAGCTGTCACCAGGGGTAGGGACCAACCATACCACCCCATGTAATTATTGTGTTACCGAAGACAATTTTCTATTGCCAGTTTGGCTGCTCTACTTTGACTGGACGCTTTGTTTGGTGCAAGGAGCAGCTTAGTGTCTAGTGATGTGGTACATTTTGATGGAAGTAAGCACCCTCGCGATTCCAGCTAAGAATTTATAAGCACTAACTTGCTTGTTTAAACCATGCCTTACATAAAAATTATTAAAAAAAAAAAGAAATAAAGCTGCACAATTATGTAAAACTTAGAATCCAATGCTTCATTTATATTGTTATTTAAAATGGCAATCATTTAGAGGTTGGACTAAAACTTTTAATTAGGAAAAATCATCCGGCTTCTTAACACAGCTGCGCAATTCTCTACAAGGACATGTGTCAACTAGTTTGGATGCCAGATTTAGATTTGAAAAGATAAATGGAAATTCTGAAACTGCATTTATTCATACTAATTTTATTCTTATTTTTGTCATTGGAAACTTCTCCTGAGGGATTACAAACACAAAATACAACTGCTTGGTGCTATAGTGTAGGGAATAGAATGTGAAGAAGTAGTTTCTGAAAACATTCTGGAAAGGAGTTAATGCAAACTCCCTTAGGAGCATAAATAATTACTCTGAATGAACAGGGGTGGGGGAGAAATGACTTATCCTCCCTTCCTTATTCCAGATTTTGTGACTGTTAAATGTTGACATCAGTGTACTGATTTCATAAAGAGTTATGCCTATAACATGTCACACTATTAAATATGACTAAATACTTCCCCAAAATCTAGAATAGCATTGCATGCAGCTTCCATTGATGTTAACAAGGGTTATGTATCATATTTGGTGGCAGAGTTTGATCTTTATAGGGCTGTCTGCACTGATCTATTGGGATCTTTCCTAGTTTCTTTAAACTTCTCATCTATCCTTTCGGAGCTAAGAAAAATAGAAAATAAAGGAGGGAGAACTGGAAAAAAGGAAAATAAGAGTGTGTGCCGGTACTCGTTCCTTGTGTGTATGAAAACTGACTCCATTTTTGTGTGTTGGGTAGATTAATTTAATCATACAACTATGCATAAGAGAAAGAATGGTGGCACATAAATTGTGCGGGTATGCATTGTAAATGGGTATTTTGTGCAATTCATTGAAAGCTGATGCTGTATGTGAATATGAATCTGTACGTGAGACTGAAACCTCACAGAACATGAGGTCGTAAGAAGCTGTTGCTGTAATGACTTTTTCCTACTATAGCCGGCTTGGAAAAAAATAATTCCCATATTCTTGCTTTGTAAGTTGATGATAATATCACTATGCATTTCTACATATTTTATAAATTTGATTTATGCAGATTTTGATACACTGTACGTTTCTGTAGAAATTGTATAAATCTTTTAAAAATTTATTAGGGATAAATCTGGGAAACCTATGTATATCTTACTTATGGGTTGCTTATTTTTTAGGTGAAGTAAATAAAATATTTGAATTTTTGGGTTTACTATACTTTTACAGAGTAAAAATGGATTATTACCTTTATAGAAACCCCATATCTCAAAATCTAGACAACCTCACTGTTACAAACTTACAAATATTAAAATTGTTTTGTTTTACTTTTTATCTAGGTACCTTTTGTTGCATCTGTAGGGCCTCAGGTTTCTTTCAAGTGAAATGAAAAATGAAATTCCCACTGAGAGTTGCCACATGGACACCATTTGGATTTTTGTATCACCTGCCCTGATCTAGTTAGGTAGATGTAATATGTGCATAGAAAATGAACTTGAGAATGATTTCTAAAGAGACCCGAAGGTCTAGTTGGTAGTGTTTTGACTCTGTATTTTATCTTAGTCTGTGTTTCCACCAACAAACATGTTTCAATCAAACTTTTTTTTTATTTTCCCTGAGAAGGTTTCTTAGAAAAAAAGAGCATGGCACTAAATCGGGACACGGAAGACACAAGTTCTGGCCTGAGGGCAAACTTAAGTGCTGAAACCTAAAGCGCTTTTTTACAGATGGGATTCTTGTTTCCCAGCCATGTCTGTGAGTGCTCTTTTCTGTATTCAGATTTCAAAAGGCTCCTTTGGCAAAATCCTGGGGGTATTTCATGTAGAGAGAATACCCTTTTATGGATGGAAACAGGGACTGATAGGCAGGAGGGGATATCTTTCTGCATTACCAGAGATCCAAGCACCAGGAGAACCAACAGGACCTTTTGGGCAGTACTAGAGATGCTGGACCCCTTGATGGCATCCTAGAATCAATTCATTCTCTCTCCCTAATGTCAGTCAACCTCCTTTACTACTGTCTGCTTCTTCCATACCATCTGCCTCCAGATTGCAGTCCCTAAAGCCAAAATGTAACAGCTTACTGCTCTGAAACTAGACCAAGAAGCTCAAGATCCATTACACTATACAAGGGGTGTAAAGATGTTATGCTTACCTCTGATCTGTGAGACTTCTCATAAGAAGAAAAAAAAAAAAAAAGCCTGTAAAAACACAAAAGATGCTTTGGTAGATTTTGCTGTATATCAAGCCAAATTTTCCCTTTGGCTTAAAAAAGAACAAATTGTGCAAGAGCCATGGAGGCATAGGAATAAGGAGAGGAAATTTCAGAACATGCAGAAGAAATTGTCTATACCATTGAACACAAACTAGGGTTTTTGTAAAAGCATTTATTGTTTTTTCCCTACTGGTGAGCTTAGATCTGTCAGTTGTAATAGGTGAAAAGTAACAACTCAGGGGGAAAAACAGATTTGCAGTTTCTGTTTCTGGTTGTTGTTCTTGCTATAAAATGCATGGCAGGAGCACATCTTTGCTGTGTACTGAAGTCTTATCTTGCTTACGTTTATGAGAGTAATCCTTGAGAAGTGTCAGTGGTTATCTTCCAGGGTACTTTACTTACCCTGCAAGCCTCCTCTGAACCCCTGCAGTGTTCGAATAGTAAGTTGTGTAGCTTGGCTAGCACTGTATAGGAGGACTATAGGAGTCTAGGTAGAAAAAATGATAGGCTATCAAAAAATGTAGGTAAGTTTGCCTCCGTTTGCATTTTTTAAAAAAGAAGTACATAAACTGTGAGTGACCCCTGAAGACTGAAGCCGCTTTGGCCCTCCTTTCACTGTGGGGAGCCCTCTGGTCACCCTCTGTCACAGGCTGCTGCCACAAGTGTGTGCATTGGTGCGCGCTGCCTCGCTCGTCATGCCCTCAGCTGCGTTAACTAATACGAAGCACAGCAAAAGTGGGAAGAGGTGTTTGTGTGGATTGTACGTCTTCATAACCCAGTTAACGGTTAAAAACCTTTATTTTTTAAAATATTAATACCTAGTCCGTTCTTTACACTGAGAAACGAATATTCTCCATTACCACGTAACGTGTCCTTGTGTCGCAGTTTAAGAGCAGCTGGCAACTAAGTACCACGCAGCTGCTCGCTCACTCTCCCCTGCAGTGGGACCGGGAGGAGGATCGGGGGAAAAGGTAAAAGTCATGCGTTGAGATAAGAACACTTTAATAATTGAAATAAAATAAAATATAATAATAACAATTGTCATGAAAAAGAGAGAGAGGGAGAGAGGAATAAAATCCAAAAGGAAAAAATCAAAGGTGATACACAGTCCGGCTGCTCACCACCCGCTGACCGATGACCAGCCAGTCCATGAGCAGCCATCAGCACCTCCTGGCCAACACATCCCCTGCCCCAACCCCCAGTTTATATACTGAGCATGACGTGCCATGGCATGGAATACCTCTTTGGCTAGTTGGGTCACCTGTCCTGGCTGTGTCCGCTCCCAATTTCTTGTGCCCCTCCAGCCCTCTGGCTGGCAGGGCCTGAGAAACTGAAAAGTCCTTGACTTAGTATGAACATTACTTAGCAACAACTAAAACCATCAGTGTGCTGTCAGCATTGTTCTCATCCTAAATCCAAAACACAGCACTGCACCAGCTACTGAAAAGAAAATTAACTCTGCCCCAGCTGAAACAAGGACACCTGGTAAAAAAAAACAAAAAAACAAAAAAACAAAAACAACGCACAACCAAGCTGTCTGCACAACCCCTGAGGATTTTACCACGTTGCATGGCTCTGTGGCTGTTCAGAACAACAGTGGGGATGGAGACTCTTCAGCAAGGTAGTGACATAGCTTATGGCCTGATGGATCTTAACTGACTGGTGAAAAACAGACGTTCCTTCAGGTAACAGGTCGACAGAGGTGACAAGGGTCAAAGCCTGTAAGGAGGAGTTAGAGCTGTTCAAACACCCAGATGAAAAGGTATGTTTGCGTGTTACATCCCTTCTTTTTCTAACATACTTCACTGAGAAGAAATACGATGGCTACAGGGACAAGACTGGTGCCCTCCCCAGAGCGGCGTGCAGGTGAAGCAGGGCGGGGGGCTGGGTGGGTTCCCGTGTGAAACCGGGCTGCCTCCGGCGGGCTGGGAGGTCAAACAGCTCGGCCACGCGTGTGCCAGAGTAATGCCTCCTGCACCAGAAAGGAGCAGGAGGGTGGGAGAAGCAGCATAGCACTAACTTTTATTAAAAACAGAACAAACTCTAATGCCTGAGATGCATATGGTGGCAACAGCAGCCCTCTGGCTGAGCATCCTCGGGGATCCTGAAAGGGGAAGGGAAAATGAATGAGAGATGCTATTTTACTTTCCTGGAAAGGGCTGCTGGTGGCAGCGTGTGTCAGTCAAGAAGGCAACATGCCCAGACAGTTGTTAAAGCACTGTCTTCAGATGAAGAAGTCCTGCTTGTAATAGGCTTTTGAATCACTCGAAGACACTGGATGGAAACAGGAATTAAAATACAGCCTTTTCCCTTGAGATTTGTGGGAAGGATTTCCCCAGGAGCATAGTGGGGTTTAGTATCTTTGAACAAGCCCTGACATTAAACAGTGGTGGATCTTTGAGTATGAAGTCCTCTGGACCTTCTGTGTGCAGGCGTGTGTTCTCCAAGCAAGTTCAGCTTGTCACAAGGTACAGTGTTAGTGCTTACGGGGGACAGCTGGCCCAGAGCCGCGAAGGCCGGTACCTGCATTTCTGAGGGCTGTTGGCTGAAAACGCACCCTCTGCAAGCTGTGCTTCCACACAGCCGGGGATCTCACCCACGGGGAAGCACCGTGTCGCTCTGTGGCATGCTCAGGGGACCCCGAGCCCTGCCTGGAAGCGGGTGCCTTGCTATCCTGAGCCCGCCGGATGGCTACACCTCTTGACAGAGTCCTCAAGGCCATCACAGCTGCCCAACAGGCAGCTACAATTGCTATTTTTATTTTTTTACTTTTGAGGCAGCAGAAACAATGCACAAAATTAGAACTGGATGAAAGTAGAAGCCTTCTGGAGGGTTCTTGTGGGTTCATAGGAAGGGGGATTTGTCAACCTGTTGAGTGAGATAAAGCACTCCAAGCTCTGGAAGTGCTTCTAGTCATGCTGCTCTTTCAGTCGCACAGAGGAATGCCCTGAAGACCTCCCTGTCCTGAGGATACCGAGGAACCTCTAAGGCAGAGCTGATCAAGCCGGCAATGAAAGGGAAAGCTGCCTGTGCTGCCATCCGGGAGCGAAGGTAAGATGGTGTGGGGCGTTACCGCAGAAAACAATTCTGCAACCCTATAGCAGAGTGGGGTCTGGTTACTACTGATACTACAGCTACTGGGGATAAAGTACTGTTGAACTGGACTGTTCCCAGTTAGAGATAGGAAACACTCCTGCTTTTTTTTTTTTAATTTGCCTGTTACAGTATCCCATTTTTTTCCACGTGATGATTATGAAAGGAATGGAGTCCACACTCCAGAAATACCAGGACCCTTTGTCTCTGATGGACAAAGTTCAAGCGTGCTTTGACTTAGGAACTGAGCTTAACATGAGAACTTAGAAAAGTACATGCAAGATCAGACACAAAGTCCAGCTACCACAGCAGCCTGTCTCCCCTCCATGGTCAGCAGGATCAGTGTGGTCAAGGAGCACAGGGCGGAGTGGAGATGGGGCAAGGGTACTTGTCCAGCGTTGCCTCTACTCTGGCAATATACAGCTCAAGCACTTTCTGAGCTAGAAATGGCATTTCCTATTTAATAGTACAGAATTTGTCCAACTGCTGTTTGAATCTAGGCAGACTTTGGTCATCCGTTACATCTGATTATGCAAAAGGTTTCAAGATTTCTGAAGGGGAACACTGGCTCTGCAGCTCACTCCTCTGAGGAGGCAAATCAGTGAGAGGTAGAAGAATTATGAAAGCTTGTTAAATATCTTAATTCCCAAAGGGGTAACTAGTGCTAGGTCAATGCTGGGTCCAGCCAGCCAGCAGCTGGCTTCAGGGTGGCATCAGCACATTTTTCAAAGGGCCTTTTAGAAGGATATGATCTTGTCCACACAAACATCCCTTCAGCTCTGCTGGGGAACTGATTTATGGGTACAAATGTTACCATCAGGTGTTTGGGCCAGGAAACATGGCCATACATAGCCGTACAACTTGCAGGTGGAGCACCAGATTTGCTGGCTGTAAAGATTTTTCTGGTGGTCAACTCCATATTCAGTCCTGGAACATCAAGAGCCTCTCCGGCACTGAGGCTGGGGGGGGGGGGTAGTTGATCTCAGGATATCGGGATAGTTGGAGCAACGTACAGGTTCACTCACTAACTGGTGCTGGGCTGTGACAATTACTTAATTGCACTGATGAAGAGAAATTAGCGTAGGCAGTCAACTTTTTTAGTGGGTAGGTCTGAATCTCATGCACTTGTGCACATCCCCCAGTTAGCAGAGTTAATGTGTCCCTCAAGGGCTACGAGCATTGCAGAATGCAGCAGGGAGCTAGACATCTGGGCTCTGTTACAGGATTCTTGACACCGGATTCAAATGGAATCACAGAAAAGCAGGCAGGGCTGTGATGCAGCACATACGAGAGGCCCAGCAATTTTGGAAATGGCAGGGGCTGCTGGCAAAACACTTACATATTTCAAGATGTGGAAAGAAATACAAGCCAAAATGAGAAAACAAACAGGAAAATACATGCTACGGATGGTAAGGCAAGTGAAGCAGGATCAGCAACAGCCACCACCACAGCAAATAATCCATCACTGAGCAACACCTACTAGGTTATGTACCAGTGTTATATACAAGACGCCTGCGATACACTGTTACGAAACAGTTCGATAGGTTGTTAGCTAATCAAAGGTAAACCTCCTATTCCATTTTTTCTGATTTTCTCTCCACACCCATGTGCAATTTCTTTGTGTTATGTGAGTTCTAAAGCCTGTATATACTGCAGTCAGTTCCCAGGTCTGTAGCTGTTCTAATCAAGTTTTTCCTTTTGAAAACACACCCAAAAACCCAAACCAAACCCAAAAGCAACAACCAAAAGAGGCATGTTTACATTTCTTCAGACCATAGGTTTTGCTTTGGAAAAGTAGTAACAACTTTGTAAACAGGCTTTGTTCTAAGCTGATCTAAGAAAAAGGAAACTTTATTTTTCCTTTAGGAAGACAGTAAGGAAATCCTATGCGTTTGTTTTGTTCTTAACTCTTTACCTAATAATGCCTAACATGCTGTTTGCTTTTCTAGCAAACATCTATTACATCTTCACGGAATTATCTATTACAGCTCCAGCATCTCCTCCAGACTAATGTAATGTAGTTTATTATCCACCCACACGACCCATGACATAAACATTAGGCCTGCTTTTGCTCCTTCACATGCGTTAGGGGAGCACATACTAACATGATACGCTTTGTATTCACACCATATTTCACCTTGGTTTATTATCCTGTCACTACAGGCTGGCCCGGCAGTCCTTTGCTGTTAGCTCTCATCTTCCTTGAGGCACCATTCACCACTTTTTTCCAAGTCCTATACGTATATATTAAACAATCACTAGTCGTTAACCCCATCTCCAGCAATAACCTATGGGTTTTCATGGTGATTTTCCTCCACTGGTGAAACTGATGACTAATTCCTGTTTTGTTCCTGTATTGTTAACCAGCTATTTATTCATGCAAGGCCTTCAGTGACAACTTGGTTCTTTTATGAGTAGACCAGCCCGAACTCAAGTAAACCAGAACTACCTGATCTCCTTTGCCCTCATGTTCACTCATTTCTTGGAAGAATATTTACAGGTCTCTAAAGCAGGATTTCCTCTTGTGAAACTGCAAGTCCTATTTAGCCACTTGTCCAACAACTCTCAGTTGTACTATGGCTCCTACCAACTTGCAATATGGGCATTACTGGTCCAAAGTTCCCTGGATCTCCACTAAATGCTTTCTAAAAACTGGTGTCATACTTGTGACCTTCCATTCCTCTAGCACTAAGGCAGTTTTGAGTGAAAAAATATAAAGTATGGTTCACAGTTCAGCCATTTCATCCTCGAGTTTCCTTAGAACTCCTTGGATGAATACCATCTGTCCTGTCATTTGTTTCAAAACCTTTTGCACTTGGATTTGAGGCAGATGATCCACCATGCCTCTCCCATTAAGAAGCTCTATAATGAAAACTTCCTGAAGCTCCTCTACAAGGTTATTTTGGGGTTGTTTTTTTTTTAAAAAAAAAAAAAAAAAAGGTGTTTTCCTGAAATCTTGTCTAGGCATTGCTACTACATCTTAAGCATCTGTTGTCCCTAGGACAGCTTGGCAGGGCTCCTGGTTCTGATGTCCTGGTTTCGGCTGAGATAAGAGTTAATTTTTTTCCTAGTGGTGAGTGCAGTGCCGTGTTTTGAAAGAAGGATGAGAATAATGTTGGTAACACGCTGATGTGTTAGTTCTTGCTGAGCAGCGTTTACACTAAGTCAAGGACTCCTCAGCTTCTTATGCTGCCCTGCCAGCCAGGAGGCTGGGGGGATGCTCGAGGAGCTGGGACACAGCGGGGACAACTGACCCCAGCTGGCCAAAGGGATATTCCAGACCATATGGCATCATGCTCAGGATATAAACTAGAGGGAAAGCTGGCCGGGGGCTGCTGCTTGGGAGCAGGCTGGGCAGTGGTCTGCAGGCAGTGAGCAATTGTTTTTCATTTGAATCACCTGTTTTTCTTGGGTTCTATTTGGTTTTGTTATTTTCCTTTTCTTTACGATTTTTTTATTATGATTTTATTTTATGTTATTTCAATTATTAAACTGTTCCTATCTGAACCCACGGGTTTTCTTACTTTTACCCTTCCAATTCTCTCCCCCATTGGGCAGCGAGCTGCTGTGTGGGGCTTAGCAGCCGGCTGGGGTTAAACCATGACAGATGTGTTTGAAAGTTGTTATTAATCTGTCTGTTTTCTCAAACGCGCTGATGCTCTTTTTTTCCCTGCCACACGTTGCTGTGTCTGGCATATCAAGGTGCAGGTTTCTTCTGCTTTACTGGTTTAGAAATGACTTCAACTTTTCAAAGACTGCTGTCCTGTGTTTGTTGTTCTTTCATACCTTCTCTTTACCCACCTCAGTCTTATTTTTGGTGGTCTTTTGGTCTGCTTTACTGGGTGGTATGCCTTTGTGCTGGATGCCTAATGCAATGTGAGCAGTCTCCCTGATGCCTGCAACCATTTTGGGCGTCCCTTTTAGTTTTGATTTGAGACAGACCTCCCAGTTCACCTCCAGTGAAAAGTTTCCAGTGATTCATTTCATAAGATTGTCCATATTGAACACGGATGTGAAAAACTAATTTAGCTTTTCTTCTGTGGCCTTATCTTTTCTGAACATTCCTGTTATACTTTGATCACTTACTACTCTTTTCCAGTGCTAGTTCTTGCAGTGCTCACAGATGGGCATTATCTGAACGCCATGACCTGACATACCGTACTTTTTAAAGCTTAATTTGAAAGTAGTAATTTCCACATGCACTTCTCCATTTGTCTTTAATCTATACTCAACATCCTTCTTATCGAAAAGACAAAATGTTATTTTGTTTAAATTACTGATTATCTTTAGACCTGACAGCGTTCTGGGTTGATAGATGAGCCTGACGCAGAGCTTCGCCATGGCCTGCTGCAGCCCCCGCTGACACGGCGTGCACACGCGGTGATCTGTGTGCTGATGTGGGTCAGGCTAGTCAAGCAGTGCAATAGGATATTTGGCAAGAAAGAGCTCTGCAGCAGTCGGGATGTAGTTGCAAATGAGATCGTAAACAGAAGTAACCCACAGGTGGCTTTTCATAGAGCATCATTAGCACGTGGGACAACAGAGTGGCAACATTCGGCAGTTCTGCACCGATTTGTGCAGCAGTTGTGCTGAAGCTAAATTAGCCAATTACTGCTAAATGAAATAGAACCCAAAAGCCATTTTACCTCACTGAGGGAAAATAGTAGAAGAGCTCCTTTACTCTGAATTACCTCAAGATATGCTCTTATTCTGACAGATATTTAAAATTCTGTAACCCATGCACCTGTCTAGGACACCTGAAGCATTGTATTTCTTTCCAGTTCTGAAGCACCTGAAGTAAAAAAAAAAAATCAAATAATCAAATTAGTCAATCTACTCTGATGCTACTGCTGCACTGCAGATTATTTAAATCTAATCAGAAAGACTTCTTGAAGCATCACTGCTCCGTTCAGGGAGCCTGAGAACTGAGGGGAAGTAGGTGATGGTGCATTTCTACAGAGAAATCTGAACAGAGTATGCTGAAAAATGACTGCGACCAGCATTGTCTCGGCTACACGCCGTGGCCGGGAATTGCCTCTAGTTGGAAGAATTTTTGAGCTGAGGATAAAGGTGCTGTAGGACGGCAGACTCTCTAGAGGAGAAAATGTTCCTGAGCACTGCATGTACTGCACACAGAACAACTGCTTCTCACTTCCAGTTTACGCCTGTGGCTTCCCAAAATCTGAGCTTGCAAAATGGAGCCACTGATCCTGCCTGCACCGAGTATCTCCAGCAGGTCCAACGTGAAACAGCAGCTGATCCTTCTGATGCTACTTTTAAGTGTCTCTGGGCACGGTGGGGAGCAAAAATCTCTGGGTTTCTAAGGCCTTCAAAGATTAGTACCTACTTTAGTATAAAAAATGTTTGAATTGTCTTTAGAGTACCTTACTTCCATACTTTCAGGAATACAGGAGTGTTTTTATCGAGGCTCTGTTTCAGAAAGTGCTATGTTGTCATTAACCCACCACCGTGATGTTTCCCACGGTTATAGTGCTGAAATCACTTTTTATCTTACACACAGACAGTGATTGTACACAAGTTTATTTCAGAAGTTAATGGACAACCAAGAGACAGTTTAAAAAAACCAAAAAATAATTAAAAGTTGGAAGCCTGCCCTTTATAGCACTTAGTATTTCAGATATTAAACGTTCTCCAGTGCTGGGCTTTTAAAGGCTAGTAAAAGCTATTGCCTAGTACTTTACCTCAACAAAGTAAACTTGTTAGTTTAGCTGTGGGATCTCCAGTTTCTCACTTGCAAATATTTTAGATAGCTAGATTTAACTTTTAAATACACAAAAGGTTGAGTAAAAAAAACCCAAAAACCAAGAAAGAGTGTAACTGGCAATACTGTTGCCACGACAAACAGGGATATATCAGGAGCACACGTTCTCTGCAAATGCCTCCCCCCTTTTCTGCGGGAATCTATTGGCACGTGCAGAGATAACATTCCAACATTTTTCATGCTGTTCTGCAAGCTGTGTATTTTATGAGCAGCCACTAATAATGGGGGCCAGGGGAAGAGGGAAGGAGTAGGGAACATCTGGGAAGACATACCTCTAACCACATCTGTCTTGTAGCCAGCTTTCCTGTCCTGATACAGACAGCAGAAAAGGCCAGTAACCCTGAGCTCTGGGAGAGAAAGTTCCCACGATTCACTCATTATCAGCTAATACTTCTAAGACCTGTGCTTCAGTAGTTTGGGGAAAGAAAACAATCCAGGAATAATTATCAGCAACTTCAGTACTTAAAAAGATTATTCTTTGTTTTTCCCCCTCACAAGGTGGTAAAAGCAAATGCTAGCATAAGGAAAACATCAATTGCAACTAACGGTAATATATATGGGAGCGAGAATTGTGGTTAAAGAAGTTGAAGCTTCTGGATAAACTCCATGAGACAATGCGTTAAGAGACTCGCCATAGTTGCAGCAACAGTGATAGCTGAAGAACAACACGAAGCGCTATCCTGCACAGGGCTTCAGCATTCTGGGAGTACCCAGCCTCTCAGAAACGTCAATACAACAGCAATCATGTACAACATTTTATTACAAAATTGTTAAAAAAAGTAATACAATGCAATATACTACAAAATATAAGATCAGCTATTAGGCTACCGCCTTTGTTTTACTTAGCTATAAAGAAACACCTGGCTATCAGTCACTGAATTTCAACAAAACCATTAAATATGCAGAAACATTCCACAACTTTTTCTTCCTTTTTTTTTTTTTTTTTTTCTTTTTTAGTTAAACTGAACTGTAGCAGCCCTTGGCTACTACTTACATTAAAAATAGAGGTCTCCCTACAAAGAACCACATTACCTATACACAATTCTGTACAGATTTTTATACTGAAGCTAACAATGAGCTGCACTTGAGTTCACATTCTTAGCAAAATATTGGATTTTGAGCATAAATCTTTACAGCAGGACGTTCATTTATTCTTCATCCTCCTCTTCTTCCTCCTCTTCATCATCCTCCTCCTCCTCCTCCTCCTCCTCTTCTGGTTCTGCTTTCTTCTTAGATCCTGCAGGCCTACCTGGGCCCTTTTTCCCTGCATCACTCTTGCTCTTGGCACGATATGCTGCAATATCCTGCAAGAAAAATGCTGTTTAGTTACCACCAACAGAACTCTGAAGACCAATTTGTACTGTCTTCAGTAATTTAACAGTACTATACTGTGCGGATCAAATACAGTGTGTGCAGAAAAGTGAGCTTTCAACCTTGGGACTTTCGTGCTTACACCTCTTGACCAAGTAACACGCGATCTGGACAGGCATAATTTTATGCCTGCAGTGCTTTGGAGTATTGACTATGTATTTTACCAAGCAGGTGACCCATTTTCTGGAAGTATCTTACTGGTAAAACATCTAGACATGTAAAAACCACATCCAGGTTGACTGTAAGGGTTCCAGATACCTCCCCCACACCACACCTTTCCCTGCATTCTGAAGTCTGATGAAGGCTGACAAACATTTAGAATTACAAACCATGTGGTTTTGGTGCAAAACAGAAGTCGCATATTATCACTGACCTGTACAGCTTTAGCCATCCTTAGATCACTTTCACCGTACCTTTTCATATTTCTCCTTTAGTTTTGCAGCCTTCTGTTCATATGGCTGTTTATCTTTGGCTGACTGTTCAGACCACATTTCACCTAATTTCTTTGCTGTATCTCCAATAGACAAGCCAGGATGATCATTCTTGATTTTTGGACGGTGTTCAGAACAGAAAAGGAAGAAAGCAGATCTAAAATGAGAGACAGTGATTAAGTGTCAGACTATTAAACCTAGTACTTTCCGCACCCCCCCTTCTGGTCATAGAAATACTCACGGTGGTCTTTTAGGAGCATTGGGGTCCTTTTTCTTTCCCTTCTTCTCGCCTTTGGGAGGAACATAGTTTTTCATCTCCCTGTCATAACGAGCTTTGTCCCCTTTAGCCATTTCTTCAAACTTCCCTTTTTCCTTGCTAGACATTGTCTGCGAACACGCGGAGGGGAAAGAAGAGTCTGGATCAGATAAAGCACCCGGTGACCCACTAACGTGCGAGCAGCAGCTGCCACCAGGATCCTTCCCCAGCTGCCCGCAGCGGGGCGGGGGCCGGCTCGGCACGGCACGGCACGGCGGGGGCTCGGCCCGGCCCGGCCCCACTCACCTTCCACCGCTCCGAGCACTTCCGCGAGAACTCGGCGAAGTTGACGGACGAGTCCGGGTGCTTCTTTTTGTGCTCCTCACGGCAGGTCTGCACGAAGTAGGCGTACGAGGACATCTTGCCCCGCGGCTTGTTGGGGTCGCCTTTGCCCATGGCGAGGTCGGCGGCGGGTCCCTGCGGGGAGGGCGGCAGCGTGAGGGGGGCGGGCGGCGCGGAGCCACGGCCGGGCGGGGCCGCGCCTCAGGCCGCTCCCGCCTCCCGCCCGCCGGCGCCTTCCCGCCCCAGCACGCCCCCTGCGGCCGCCGACCCCGCCCCGCCGCGGCCCCTCGCCCGCCCGCCCCGCGGCCCCTCCCGCGCCGCCGCCGGGCGCCACCACCCGCCCCCCGCGGCGGCCCGAGCGGGCGGCCCCAACCCGCCCCGGCGGGGCCGCCCGCCTCCCGCCCCGCGCGGCCAGCCGCCCCCGCCCCGCCCGGCGGGAATCCCCTCCTCAGCCCCGGGCGCGCCGCCCGCCCGCCCGCCGCGGCCACCCCGCGCCCCCGCCGCGCCCCGGGCCGCTGCCGGCGGCACCCCCTCCTTCCCGCTCTCCCTCCCAGCGCCCTACCCGCCACCGCCGGCGGCGGCGAGAGGGGCTTCGCGGGGCCTTGCCTGGCTGGGTGGGGCGGCGGTGGCGGCTCGGGGCGCTGCTCCCTGCGCTGCTGCTGCAGCTGAATGGTGCCCCGGCAGCGCACTTACAGCCTCTTGTTTTCCACAGCCCTACCCGCCACAGCAACTTGACCCGCGGCGCCCGGGAACCCACCCCCCGCCACCGCGGATTGGCTGCCGCGCCGGTTCAAACTGCCTGTGGCCCCGCCCCCCGAGGCCGGCGCCGCCGGGGATTGGCCAGCCGCTGCTGTGGCGTCAGCGGCCGAGCAGCTCCTCGGCTAGGTCGAGCGCGAGGGGGTCGCTAGCGCTTATACTCGTTGGAACCGGTTGGGGTGAAGATAGCGGAGGGGTGGAACTAAGAGAGCTGGGCGGTGATTGGGGGAGGGGGACGGTTTTAAAAAACCGCGGGGGCCCCCGCCATTGGCCGCCGGGGGCTGTGCACGTTTTGATTGGGCAGAGCGGGATGCTGTAGCGTGGTTTAAAAATACAAAGGGAGCGAGGGCGGCCGGCGGGGCGGGCACAGCGAGAGGAGCCGCGGAAGGGGTCGGGCGGGGCGCGGGATCGGGGACCGGTCTGTGCTGGCGGCCTCGCGGGGCACGGCGGCGGGCGGCTGCCCTGGCCGCGGCCCGGCCGCCGGCAGAGCGTCGGTCCCCCTCCGGCGCTACCTTCCTCCTGCCCGGGGTGGGCCGCGGCGGCGAGCGCCACCGTCTCTCCCGGGCTAGGCGGGCCGTGGCTTCCCGCGTCCGGCGGGCGGCAGCTGTACAAACCGGGCTTTAGCCGCGCCGCCCGAGCGAGGCCCGCTCCCGAGGCGTAACGGCCGCCCCCGGCTGCCTGCCGCGGGGCTGGGGAGGGCCCAGGGCGCGGCGCCCCTCGGGCAGGGGGAGGCCTGGCTGCCGGCGGGGAGCGCCGCTCCCCGCTCTGGGGCCGGCGGGGTGCCGAGCAGGGCCGGGGCCGGCTGCGAGGGTTCCCCTTCCCACGCCGCGAAGGGGAAGCGCCGCCGCTCCCCGTGTGTCGCCCCCTGGGCAGGCGGCGCCGCGGGTCGGTGGAGGCGGGGGCTGCGGCTGGCCCTGCCGCTCTGCCCAGCCGCTGCAGCGCGCCTGGCGCCTTTGGCCTGGGCAGAAACCCGAAGCTTCTGTACGGTCGTTTTGTCTCTGCTTACGATTTGACACTAGTCTGCACGATGTGGGTTTTCGGCTGTCTGGTTACTTTCATCCAGTTCTTTAATTAACATCAGTTTAAGCGAATATTCTTAGTAATTGAAGCGGTTTCTAACGCTCTTGCTTTTTCAGGTGTAGCTTACAGCACTGGTGAAAAGCGGTTACCAAAGATGCTGTGCCTTCGGCAGAGTCTTAATCATATTAACCTAGCTCAATGGTAAAAAAAAAAAAATAACCTTTAAAAGACAGCAGCAAGAACCCCTAAGTTGTCTGAGGATATTGAGTAGCTGCAGGTGTGAGAAGGGTCAGTGTAGATATCCAGAGTCTCCCCCATTCCAGATTTGCTCAAGTATAAGAAACACTAGGTCTGGTCTGTCAAGCTTTTTTTTTTTTCTCTTTTTTTTCCTTCCAATGAGGATGTGTTCACGCAGAACTGTTCACTAATATGGAGGTAAATGCTTCCTCGTTTTAAGCTTTATGTATTTGCCCAACTGCAGCCCTAAGAGACACAATGTAAACTGGAAAAAGTTGGTCAAAACTTGTCAAGAGGGAGGTATGCAGAGACAGATATGCCCTTTGCAGGTGCTAAAGCCTGTCAGATGCCAGTTATCTGAACTCTTATATCCACTAACTTCTGTGGCTATTCCTAACCTACAAACGAACCTTACACTTCCCTTCTAAAATCAATGTATACACAAGGGATATTCCACATTTCAGTTTTGGCTCTTAATTTCTGTAAACCATTTCACCACTACTCAGTAGCAAATTAATGTTCTCAGTTTCTATCGGCATTGAACAAAGCGGAGGCCTAGACACTTTGCAAGTTGTTTTAATTTGTTACGTAGCTTTAAAAAATGCCTTTACTTCATATGGTACTGGAAAGCACTATTTGTTTGGTGAATTAAGCTGCCAGATGGGTTACTCATTCACTTTGTGGTAAACCACCTGTATGTGACAGTTTCTTGCAGAATGTTTTCTAGTTAATAAAGCAGTTTTGTAGCAGATGGTAGAATCTTACAATACTAGTCTGTACTGAAAGAATCATAGCACAGCCATTAGTATCTCTGGTGTAAAACCACTCTTTGTCCACCAGTTTTACCTACAGTTCTCAATATCACACCCTTCAAACAAATTCATAGATAACCTTCTGTGTAGTTTACGAGCCATATGGGAATGTAGGTTAACTCCATCAAGATCAGTTTTACTTGAGTCCACACCGATGCAGTTGAAAGAACAACGAAGCAATCCGCTAGGTTTCAGGAAACTGAGTTTTCTCGGTGTCAGCACTTCTAAAATAGTCATGACCTCTTGGGAGTTTGTCACTGAAAAGTTATAATGATGGCTACAGGCACCAGAAATTATTTTAAACAGTTGAAAGGAGAGAAGATTTTTCCTCATCTTAATCATCCAAATCCATTCTCTGTCAGTTCTTGAGCAACAACAACAAAAGCTTTATGTAAGTTTACTGTGAACATGTTTTTACTCTTCCTTTTAACATTAATATAGCAAGTTCATGGAAAAAATTACTTTGGAACAGTCTTCGGAATTTATAGCATATAATTGCAGTGAGGCTTCCTCTGTTGCATCTGTTTTTGTATCTGCTCTAAGAGTATGAAGAAAATTCTTGTGGAAAAGCAGGTACGGTGAGAAAGTGTAATTACTTCCATGGGAAAAAATGAGACCTGCCTTTCAAATTATTTAATCGATTGTTTTAAGAAAGAAATTAGGTTCTTTGTGCTTTTAAAGATACTCTTTTCTAGATTATCTTCACTGAAAAAAAGCTTGGTACAATTAAATATGTACATAGAGTGTTATGTCATGCAACATAGGGCAGCGTAAGAAACCAAACAGTTGTACTCTAACATCTGTCTGTGTTCCAACAAGGAAGGCAGTATTGAAAATTTTCCACGCTTGAACATGATACTGGAAGCTTTCCACAGCAGTGCCGATACTGAAAGCTCCACGCAAGAATGCCGATCTTAGCCTGTCAGTCCCAAAGCTGTGCCTTCCTCCCAGCACTCTCATGCATGGTAAAGTGCTTCTCTCTGTGCCTGGTTCCACAATAAGCTGTTGCTGTTTTCTCATTACACCACACTGTTTCTTTTCAGACAAAACCACAAATTTTGTCTCAAGAGATTCAGTCACTGTTGCTCTTCTAAAGCAGTGATCTATGCAGTATTGACTTCGGCTGGTCCGCGTGGTTAATTTATTAACCACATGTGGATGACAGTTGTGGGGAAGAAGCATAAACTCCAGGACTTGAAGCTTACTTCTGCCTGAATAATTCAGCTCATGAAATGACTGTTAAGTTTTATAGCTCCCTGGCTTCGAGCCCTTTTGAGTCTTTAATCTCCTCCACAATTACAATTTTGGGCACTATTGTTAACTTCACTTAATCTTCAGTAAACTGCGTGTGAAGAGACATGAGCAATGTAGTGACTAGAAAGGCTGGATAGAAAGAAGAGAAAAGACCAGGCGGATGGTTACAGAGCTGAGAAATGGATTTAAAGAAAAGTATGTCACAGAAACAAAAATGTGTGATTGGAGTGATAATACTTTACATCATACTGTACCTCTTGGCTTCTGTGGGAGGCTTCTACAGCTTTTCTGGATGCTCATGTCAGTGTGGACAAAGCAAGGAAACATAACAAAGACCTTTTATTTGAATTAACATTTTCATCAGTGGATCCATTGCAACAGATACCATTCAGCTGAGGAAGCTGCAAACTACAGTTGCATGACCTTAACTCTGACCAAACTTTCATTCTGATGTGTGTTATATGGTGACACTGTCAGCTGGATAAAGAAGCTCTCCCCTGTAGCAGAGACTCTGCTATTACCCAAATTCCTGTATGGGGTATGCTTTAATGTAGCCTTAATGGCAATAAAATTCTGCTTTGGAAAGTGATCATTCTTGCTAGATTACTGCTGAAGAAGTCTTGCTTATGGGACCTCAGAAGTCGGTGTTTACCAGATGAATAATGAAAGCGAGTTACAGCTGCTCTCAATTTTAATGTCACCCAACTTCACTAACAGTAATGCAATATGTTGAAAGAAAAAGCAAATTTAGCTTTAATCAGCTTTTTTGTTGTTGTTGTTCTAGAAAAAGATTAAAATCCCAGACACATAAAGCATTTAAATAGGTCACTGCTTTAAAACTCACTTTTTAATGTGAGTTACAAAGTCTACAGAGAGCAGCTATGTCTTTTAGCCTATTTCATGTGAGCATCTCATACTAGGTAGATGGTAGGAGCTTTAGGATGAGAAGCAAAAAACAGAACTACCTAGTCTACTGCTTACCTAAATTCAAAACTCACTTTACTGTAGTGTTTTGGTTATAAGCAGCTACTTTCTTTGTACTGTGATAAAAAACATACATAACTGCAGCTGCCCAAAAATTAAAAAACCTGGTATTTCGGTCAATATCTTAAAGAACTGCGTTTAAGCTAATACATTAGAACTTTTCCCATTTTTCTGTTGTTGTGTAATATGCAAATAATAATTATTTATAGAAATGAAATCTATTTACCCTTTAAACATTACAGTTTTATTATACGGGCTATGGCAAAGCCTGCATAACCAGTTAAGCAGCTCATAGGTGAACGGCGGCTGTGTTACACAGGGCTGGTTTAGTCTGAAAGCTCAGGAACTTGTTTTGAGTTTGTGCTGTGTACCCACCTAAAACAAAGGCAGCCTACATTAGACACTACCCAGGGCAGCTGCCCAGTAGGGACTGAAACTGCAGTGGTCATATGTTAGGAAGTAAAACAAATCTCTCCTGGTACTAATGCAGATAATATTAGGAACATGGGCAGTCATGGTCACAGTAATTATTAACTGAACTTTTTCAGTCTTAATTTGGCAAGAAATTTTCTTGCATTGGGTTTACAAGCTTTAATTTTTTTATATTTTTACTTTTCCTAAACCTCACTTTCACTGACTTTCTTATTTACATTTAAAGTAACACTCATGCAACATTTTCCCCTTGAGATCTTAATAAGCCTCCTTCATATCTTGCTACACTGTTGGTCCCTTTTTGCAGGTATGAGAAGAAAGCAGTAATTTGCCTTTGCTCATCCATTAGATAGTTTCACAGGCAGTTTAAAGGGGCTTTGAAATGTGGATAGCTGTAATTCACACTATGAAATCAGTTTATAATCGGTAAAAAAAAGTTTTGATCCTTCTGTCCCCACCCTGTAAACTCTTCCAGCCTTGGTAAGCATTGGTACTTCACCTGAAGTGTATACATGACTCACTCTTAAGAAATAAAATGTCATTACTAATAAAAATGTGATGTTGTTTGGGAATTGGAGAACATCATTCTAGGCTTGGGGGGGTGCTTTTTTTTTTTTTTTCTCCTTCTAAGCAGTAAGACAAAGGGTTGGACTGCGTCTGGCCCGGGAGGTGTGACATCCAGCTAGCAGATCCAAAAAGGCTGTAGTTACAGTCCAGTTCCCCAATATCCCAAGCACCCACCATGCAAAGCTAGCTGCTGGTGCTCACTGCTGCCAAAATGAAGTACCAGTCCACCCACGGTGACTTACAAATGTGGAAACCTCTACAGAACAAACCAGACCATTTTGTTTGTACCTTGTCCAATCTAAGAGACTGTTTTATTCTGCAGTTTTGAGGGCTAGAAATTTAAAAGCAAGCTGAACCTGGCAGTGGAAGCTGTTTCCTATGTAATTGCAGCTCTAAAATTTCTTAGGAAAGAGAAATAAATGAGTGGGTTAACAAGGCTGCATGCCATGGGCCACAAGAGGAAGGAGGAATCGTGCTGTCCTGTCTCCCAGAGCCAGAAGAGAGAAGCAGGTTTGTCTGGTATCTGCCTGGTTCCTTGTGAGCACTGCGATACTCGTCAACACATTGGTCTTGTATCCAGGTAGTGGAAAAACTTGAATGAACATTAACAAGTCTCGTTAAACTTAAATGGGTCTCAAGTTTTGGTTGTGTGGAGTACATCCTCTGCTGTTGCTAATCAGACACCGTCTTGGTAGAATAATCTATTCTGTTATTTCTGGCAAATAGCGCTGTCATATGTGTCATAGAAATGATCATAGGATACACAGGTAATCTGAGACTAGAAAGAAAATGCTCAGGAAATTTTGAAGTTGTTGATTCAATCATCAGCCTCATTTTTAGTCATGGATCCTGGGGGATTTTCCAGCAATCGATGATATAAAAGTATAGTTTCTCTGGAGGATCCCATTGTATACCCTACTCTATACTGTTAAGTGTTTTACAGGAACAAGGAAGGTTGTTTCAGTGATCTTATGCTACTGGAAAACGCGTATGTTTATAACACTAGCCAAAAGCTAATGCTTCTACTCCACAGCCCTGACTCTTGTGGGAAGGAAAAAAAATAATCTTTAGGAAGTTTGATAGTAAACCCTTGCGCCTATGATTAATCCTCATCATTTTCATTTAGTGTGACCATGTGTGAAGTTAAGCAGAAGCTCTTCCTAGGTACTGGCAGGGATCAATGCCTAGTACATATGAAAAAGAAATAGGGAGCGGTACAGTCACGCATCTGGAGAACAAACAAGGGTATCTCAAATGAAGTCGTTCTGTGTCAAAGAAAGGCCAGCTTATTCAGAGCTACCAAGACACTAAATTGCAGCCCAAAACATGTCTTTTCCAGGTTTTGAAAGTTGAAAAAAAGAATCCTTGAAAGCTGTGAACTCCCAGCTTCAGTGTAAACCTTTAAGAGAGAAACCATCTTGATGAATACACTCTGGTTTGTAGGCTCGATCATGTGTGATTTTTATGTCACTACATTTTATACTAATAATTAGCATTTATGTTGTTATATTATTGTTATATGTACAAATCTTAAAAGCATAAAATCCCCGTTCTCCTTTTCCAGTCGTTAAAAATTACTTTGTATACAAAGATATGATTTGTTTTGGAACGGACTTTCATGATATAACTAGAAAAACAGATAATAACAGAACAAAGAATTTAAAGTTGCTGAAGAGGTAAGAGATCTGTGTTATTTTCCTGATTTTGACATAATTTACAAGATCATGTAAAATCCAGCTCAAGCAGTCACTTCTGGAGAGAGGTAAGGGTCTGTCTGTGGATAGCTGTAATAGCAGAATCAGGTCTCAGCTGTGGTGTTTATAAATATTAACAACCAAACACTTGGATTAAAAAAAACTTATAAACCATATCTGTTTAAATGCTGAAACTGGAGCATGGGGTTCTCTTTTTGTGTTTTGTGCTTTAGGATATGTCCTTGACCAGGTTTCAAACTTACCTTTGCGACTATAAAAGCTAGCAGCTTTATCAGTATGTAAACTGAGGCTCTTAACGTTATCTTTCAAGTACAGGAGTTGAAGTTTGAGGAGCATTAGAGATGAACGGCAATACCTAATGGAGAAGCAATGCTTTTGATCAGCTGCTGTATGTTAAATGAATGATAGCAGTAGGTACTAGCCAAACATAGGAAATCTGGTACATTCTGCCTAGTGGCCATTTTTGTGAAAAAAAATTGCAGAACATTTTATCTGATCCATTTCCCATAATATTTCTCAGCTAAGGGTTTATTGTCAAGTAACAATAGCAAAAAACAACTACAGTTCAAAACTATTGTTTCACTTGAGTTTGTGGGAGTATAAGCCTGTATCTTTTACGGAGAACGAGCTCTGCAGGAAGTCAGGAAAACATTTAAACTCCAAGCCCACACGCAATTTTACTCGTTTTAATTTTATAAAAATATCTGTGCTAGCATCGGACTCTATTTTGGTTTTACTGACAAATTACAAATACCTTCTAAAGACCTTCTAAAGCATGCATTCTGGACTCTGGTGGAAGAAGTGCTCACCCGCTCCCAAGGGGCACTTAAAACCTGCTGTTAACTTCAACAAGAGCTAAGTCAGACCTACAGATGCTTATGACTGTACTGCAAAGACAAGGGCACTGGAAGAGGCTTGAGGGCTACAGAATTTTCCCATTTTCCTTTCTGTAAAATGAGTCTGTATCAGAAGATGACATAATGGTGTAAAGGGGCACTGTAGTTTCTAGGACCCTCTGACAAAACTGCGAAGATGGTGTAAGATGCATTATTGAAGGCAAAAAGCAAGTAATTAAAGACAGCGTTGAATCTGAATTTCTGTAAGCAGAAAACAGTGGCTCACAAAATGTAAGACTGTAGGAAAGAGTATACAGGGCTTTTTGTGGTATCAAGATTGCATTACAGACCAGTAAAATTTGCTGAAAAGACACGGCAGTTTCTCTTACAGGCAAAAAAAAAACCCAAAACAGCTGAGCAAGCCCTTTATTTCTTTTCAAGGGATTAAAAAATAACTCTTAAGCAATATACTACATCAGCCTATTACTCATAGCTAAATTTTTGTTGCATTATTACACCTCTGGGGGTGATACTTTTCCACTATGCATTCCAGATAGTTGCATTACATTTCAGGAAAGCACTAACAATGATTTTGTTGGGTTCCTTTCTGACTGCGAGATCTCACATAATGTGAAACAAAATGTTGATCAAAGCTACCTGGACGGACAAGTGATCAGTGACTCTGAAACAAGCAGATGGATGTACACCTTTAACTTGGCCGAAAGGGAGCTTGTGAGGAGGAGGGGTGTTGAAACCCTGGGGGTACCTCAGTGCAAAGCTGGAGGTTGGCTTCTCTGCTTTCTGTGCAGTTGTTGTGTTTGAAGTATCACACTTAACTCATACTGCATCATTTAAGTCCCCCAGCAAACAATTTGCCACGTACATTTGACAAAGAACATCCAAAGTTTCTGCACCAACGTTTCTGTATCTCTGCACGTAAGAACAAAGCCTTCTAACAGAAGTTTCTTTGATGCCTCCTGTAACTAATGGCTTATTGCGAAAGTGAATTGGCACAAACCATTAAGGGGCATGTATAACAAATCTTTAAAGCTTTTACAGTACGCAGGCTTATCAGTTTTAATCCCGTAACACCTAGATTATTCTTAAAATAATGTTTAGTTTTGGACCCTGTTTACTGCTTTGAATCTTGTAATAAAAGCCTGTGTTATGTAAATTCTTTCATATACCCTTAGTTTCTATTGAACAAGGCAGAACGCTTAAAAAAGGAACATTGGCTTCAAGTGGGTTACTCGAAGACCTAGAAATGCCCATTTCGCACCAATATCACTATTTTGGTTAAAGGTATGATTTTTTTCTCTTACTGTATTACTTGAGTCATATACAATAAGTTCTATGTGTGCTAATACAGATTGTTTTGTTAGACAATTAACTACCTGAAACTACATTTTAATTATCCTAGTGTAAAACATAAAGAAGTAAACCAGACAAACAAACAAAAATACAGTCTGTAGGTGAGTCCCAATACTCCTGTGCTTTAGGGGTCTATGCTTTAACAGATTTGGACAATAAATTGGAGGCAGCGCAACAGGCAGTAGCACAGCGAGTTGGTGCCAGAGTGGGAAGGGAAAATCAGAGATTCAAAAACCAGAAAAAAGAGAGAAAAATAAAAATAATAGGACTTGTTTCTGATAAGGAAGGAGAGATTTGCTCACTGTTCTTTATCACAGCCCGTGACTGCCCATTGAGTAGGTTGCTTTTTTATCAAAAGTGCCAGGGTGTGTAGTGGAATTTGCAGAATTTTCAGTGTTTTAAAGCTGTTTTTCATTGAAATACTTGCAATCCGAAACAAAGAAAATGTATATTTGCTGTGGAAAATGTATACCAATAGTTTTGCTTATTATTCCATTTGCTAACAGGATAATTTCAGGTGCTGCACACTTAGACTTCAGCTGAATGGTACCTGTTGGGGAAGAGAATAGTCATCCCCAGTTGAACCTTATCATGTGAAGATGTATACACAGTTACAAGCCACATTTCCTTTCCAAGATTTAATTACTAATAATACATTTGCAGTGAGCTTCCAATATATCCAAAGCGATACGTCCGACTATTATTCTTCTCTCTCAAATTACAAAACACATCAGTCAAAAGCTAACAGGAGCTGGGACATACGGCATCTCGGAGAGACACAAGCTGCTCAGCTTCCACCTGTGCCTAGACCACCTTGGTGCCAGGAGGAGCCACTGAGTCCCACTGACTTCAGAGCCTGGCAGCTGTGAATTCAGGCACACTTTTCAAGATGCCATAGCTCCTGCTCTTTCTGCATGCCACTTAAAAGTCATCTGTGCTATGTTTTTGACACCCACGAGGGATGTAGATTACTGCTGCCTTCCGTACAATTCCGCTCTGCTTTGCACGTGGCCCATAAGTGCTAGTGAAATCTCATGTACAGAGGAGTTGCTGGTTTGGAGCTGCTGTTTCCTTTGAGCTGGTTTGATTTTTGAAGTTTTACCCTAATCAGTATATTGGTGCAATACTGCAGGTTTTTATGTTTATGTTAAATCTCTCCCTATATATGCTTTAGTTATACCTGAATATTTCTACTAACCACTACTAAAGCTTATGTTGTAAAATCATAATTTCAGATTACATACCCTATGAATGATTTTTTTTTTTATTTCACAGGCCCCGAACTACACGAAAGTTTGCAAATCCATCCTGTAGTAAGCTTCCTACTGCCTGATAAGCCCATCTAGCTGCAGCTCTCTGTATTTTTTGATCCCACATATGATGCAAGATTGAAAGTGACATGATTTCTTTGTTACTGTAAGCAGGCTTTCATAGCAAACAGCGTAGTCATCCCCCTGCACCAGTTGCACGGTCCTGCCCTTCCACTGGACCTTGTGTGTGCTGGGACATCATGCAACCAAGCGGTAAAGCAGATCGGGGTTAAACTTAACTGATTTTCTTGTTGCTGGTCTAGTTGTAACCCTATCCAGTTTGCAGTGCAGCCACAAGAAATGCTTTTACAGGCACAAAGGATGGGGCACAGGTGTCAAAACGAGCAGCTTACAGCAGAAGCAGAACCATCTTTCTCAGCTCCACTACTCTCTTATCGTGATCTAATCATGAAACTATAATACTACTCTACTTGAAATTCAGCTTATAAATTAACACATTGGCAAGCATCACCGGGTAACATAATCAGTCTTTTAATTGCTCACAAACTGTACAAAGAGGATCAGAAACGTTTAAAATGCACAAGTGATTGTTCCGTTATACCAAATCACAGCAGACAGATCCGGATTGACATATTTTACGCTCAGAGTAAGGTCAAATGCATCTAAAGAAATAAAAGGCACCTCAAAGTACATAGCCTAAGAGCTGAGAAATTGCTATTCATGACCCAGATTTCCACTGAAGAATTCCTGGAACTCACCCTTGTCCCACTTTTCCCAGCTCATGCTTCCTATGTTTTTCTTTAAGGTCTGCTGTTATTGTTATTGGTGGTGGTGGTTTTTTGGTTTTTTTTAATTTTAACATCATTGTATTTTTTGAAAGCGTGAAATCGCAAGGAACTCAAAACGTGAGTTAAACAGTTGTTGCCTTAGATTGCACAGCAGCAGAGCCTGGAATTAAACCCAAGCACTCCACATAGTCTTCAGCTCTGCCAGTAACAAAACAGGGTTTGGTAGTTTTTCAAAGTCTTACCCAGTTCCTCCTCTAATCACCAAAACGTGCCTTCTAGGTAACTGCTGTCTCTGACGTTTTGCTCAGTTTTGCTTCAGTTACTGTATCCTTCATTCAATTGCAACTGTGGGAAGGCTGAAGTGGGACCTACCCTTGCTCTCTAATGCCAGGTTATGCAACCAGATCAAGCAGCCATCTGCAGCGCAAACCGAAACTGCACTATAATCGTGTTCCCGGCTCACGCAGAACTTCGGCTTACGCAGGATCTGTGTCTCCTCGAATCATTCACCGGCCTCCTCGCTACTCCCTCTCCTCCTTCTGCAAGCTGGAAGCGCACTTTGCAGCAAGCAATACGGTCAAATATTTCAGTGATGAAATCATTGCGCTTTGAATACGGTCAGCTCGGATGCTGTTTCCGAGATTTAAAGGAATATTTGCAGCAGTTCAAAAGGAAAGCAAAACCTCACCCTTCACTGCGTGTGCTTTGAATGCGCTTGAAGAAAGATAGTAGGTCAAAGCTCGCTGCTTCTGCAGCTCTGCTGTCAGCAGCTGAACCGTTAGGTGGTTTAGTGCCAACGCATCTCTTCTGTAGTTTTCCAAACTCTCAAAAGTAAAAGCACTTAAGCTTTTATCAAGCACTTTCACAGAATCTATTTTAGTTAGTCATGCGCGCAGCAAGGCAGCAAGGTCTTGGTTCAACACCAGTGAAAACAATTCTGCATTCTCAGTCTTTTATTGTCGTTAAAGTCACCTTTATTAAACAAAAAGTCCTTTTAAATGACAAAACTGGGAACTCGCGCTGCAAGCCTTCTTTGTCTTCAGAGATCTTCACTGCAGGAACGCAAGGCGGACCCCGGATTACAGGCGTTTTGTAAGCGGCTTTAACAAAGGCCGGGGGTCCAGAGAGGCGCAGTCGGTGGCTGCGCTGCGGGTCCCGGGGAGCTGCCTCCTGCCAGCGGGGCCGCAGCGCCCGGCACCGACACCGGCGGGGCCGGCTCTGCAGCCATGGCCGGCAGCGGGAGGAAGGACCGGGACGGAAGATAGAAAAGAGAAAAATGGGGGGGTGGTAAAGTCGTGGAAAACCCTAAACAAGCATCCCGAGAAGCAAGACGCAGATGAAAACATTAGAGCCGCAGAAGCCACGGGGGCAGACCCACGCCAAAGCGGAGCAGGGAGAAGCGGGGGCGCCCGAACCCCTTTAGGCACGCTGAGAGGCAGCACCGGCCTCCCCCGCTCTGCCCCTCGCCTTCCCGCCTACCGCCCCGCCACAGCCAGGCCTGGCCGCCGCCGCACGGCCGCCTTTCAAATCCCAACGGCCGCGCCGCCGGGGAGGAGCGACCGGGGGCGGGGGGGAAGCAGGAGGGGGGGGGGGGGGGGGGTGCGTGTGTGTGTGTGTGAGAGAGAGAGAGAGAACGGCGCCTTTTAAAAGTAAGCTGAGCCGCTGCCGCCACTCCCGCACGGCGGGCCCGGCCTCCTGGCGGCGGGGGAAAGGGGAGCGGAGCGAAGCCCGCCGCGGAAAGGAGCAGCCGCCGCCACGGCGGGACGGCATCGCCTCAGCAGCGCAGAGAGGCGCGCCGAGCCCCCCGCCCGCGCTCCCGCCTCCGCGGTGCATCTCGGGAGCTGTAGTTCTCCCGCCGCGCCGGCCGCGGCCGGCGCGGCGGGAGAACTACAGCTCCCGAGATGCACCGCGGCGGGCCAGCCGGCATGCGCGGGCAGGCGGGGCGGGGCGGCGGGCAGGTTGCTGTTGTTACATAGGAAACAGCTGAAGAGTCTCCACATGACAGGGGGGGAAAGAGGAAGTGGGGCGACCCGCGGGGCGCCGCCGCCGCTCCGGTAGCCGCGGGGCTGAGGCTAGCGGACAGCCGGCGGGGAGAGTCGTTCCCGCGACGTGCGGGCTGGCCGCCCTTGAAGGGCGGGTTCGCGCCCCGGTGCCGCCGCTGAGGGGAGGCAGGGAGAGGGGGGGCGCCCCGCCGGGCCGCGGCGTTTCGCCGGGGAAGTTTGGCGCGGGGCGGGATCCCGCCGCCTTCCTCCGGGCTTCCCACCGGCCGCGGAGGTGGCGCCGGCTATGAACGGCTTCGCCCCCGAAGAGGTGACCCAGCGCGGGGCGGACCCCGCCACCGCCGCCGCGGCTGCGGGTAATGCGGGCTCTGCCGTAGAGGTGCCGCCGCCGCCGCCGCCGGGGCTGGCTCCGGCCGCTGCCGCCACGGGCTCGGTGGGCGCCGGGGTTGCGGGCGGCCCCGGGGCCGGGCAGCTGTGCTGCCTGCGGGAGGAGGGGGAGCGGTGCGGCCGCGCCGCCGGCAACGCCAGCTTCAGCAAGCGGATCCAGAAGAGCATCTCGCAGAAGAAGGTGAAGATCGAACTGGACAAAAGCGTAAGTCCGGGGAGGGGAGGGCACACCTGGGACTGCCGCATCCCCCCCCAGGCCCCCGCCGCCGGCGGGGCAGGCAGACAAAAGCGGCCGGCGGGTCCGGCTCCGGCCCCCAGCCCCGCTCCGCGCGGGCCGGTTGCTGCCGTGGGTTACTTGTTTTGGGGGCTTTTATTAAAAGTTCAGGGGTTGTGGGTTGGGGGTTTTTGGCGGTAGGGAAGTGGTGTTTCCCGCTTCCCTCCCCCCTCCCCTTTATCCCGTAGCACGGTGGAGTTTGGCTGGTGGTGCTGGAGCACGGCCTCAAAGTGCGCTCCCTCTGCGGGAAAGGGAGGGGGAACTCCCCTCCCCCCGTCCCTCCGCTTGTTTCAGGGGTCCCCTCCCACCCCGCAAGAACCGGGGGCATCGACTGCATGTGTGGCCCCCCCGCCGCCCGGTGCAGCCGGAGCGGGACGAAGCGTGGCCGGGAGGCGCCGCTCCCCCTCCCCGGCGCGGAGCCTGCATGGCTCCCGGCGCGCTAGTTTGTGCCTGTTCCTGGCGAGGGCAGCGCTCGGCTGCTCCGCCTCGTGTTGCGATGTTGCACGTCTCCCCTTGCCACTCAATCTTCCGCTCGGCAGCCATCAGGCGCCGCGCAGCGCGGCTCGGGCCGGCTGGGCGGGGGGGGGCACGGCACGGCCCCCCCGGCGGAGCTGCAGCCGCCGTTCTGCGGCGTGAAGCGCCCGGGCGGTGCGGAGTGGTGCCTGCCTTCGCCCGGTCCCTGGGAGCGGGGAGCTCCCGGTGCGGGGGGCAAAGCAGCTTAAAATGCGCGGCGGCCGGCCTGGCTGCTCCGTGCCCCCCGGGGGACCCCCGCAGCCCCCGGCCCCCAAACGCGGCTCCGTGCGGGCATTGCCAGGAAAGCACCCAGCTCGGAAATTCGGGGCCGGTGCGCGCCTGGGAGATACCCCAAAGCGTGCAGACCCCTGCAAAGGTAAACTTTTTAAAACACAGACAAAAAAACAGTGCGTTGCTTGACCTCGCCGAGGTAGTGGAAGTGAAAACACGGAGGGAAGGATATTGATGGGAAAGGAGAGCGGGCCTTTTGCCCTCTAAAGAACAAGTGAAAGCTTGTTTTTCGTTTTCCTTCCCGGTGCCCGAGTTGCAATGCGTCGTGGCTGGAGGGAGGGTTGTACTCGTGTGGCTCTGCAGCCTGTTACAGCTGCATCAGTCGATGGCAGCAGCACTTCGGCGTCCTCTGGGCCAAGCCGGTGGCGGTGAGCTGTAGCACAGCATGTTATTCATTTTGAAGAATCCGGTATAAAAACTTTCATGTGACTCTGGTTGCTGAGGGGTTGTCTCTGTACGTGCGTTTATATTGTAAGTCTGGGAGATAGGTGGATTTGATTGAAAGACGCCGTATTACTCTTCTAGGCAAGACATCTGTATATTTGTGACTTCCACAAAAACTTAATTCAGAGTGTGAGAAATAGAAGGAAGAGGAAAGGCAGCGATGATGATGGTGACTCACCGGTGCAAGACATCGACACTCCAGAGGTAGCTAAATAGCAGTGTCTTTTCTAATTGTTGTGTTAACCTTGTTCTTACTGACTACCTAGTCCACACAGGTACTGTTTTCCCACTCTTACAGCTCTTCTTATTTGGGGTGTGTGGAAAAGAGAAGACTCTTAATTAACTCAGTCTTAGTATAACAAAATCTAACTGAATTTTATGGTGTTTTTTCTGTATTAATTGTGCAGAGTGCAATGAACAAAAGTCCTTAGATTATTTTAAGTGTCTGCTGGTTCTCTCAAGAAAACTGCTGTTCTCAGCTTTCTCCATCTTAGTGCTTCCTCTCCAAAGTGGTGCTCTGCCACATACCAGCAACCTCTGTCTTCGGCAGGAGTTGACAACTTGAAGGGAATTGCACACAGGGCTTGGGATATAAATGCTTCAGTGCCTCATCCCTCTGATCCTTTCCTTCTGTGGTAAATGTGTTGCAGATGGCTTTTCCCTTAGTCGCGTTAAACACAAAGTTTAATGCCGGTAGCTCTTTCTTTTTACCTTGTTGGGGGGGAAGAGGCATTTGGGGAGCTGTGCTAGAAAGGAGTGGAGAAAGATGGTGGTTTTGCAACCTGTTAGCTCCACTGCAGACCAGTGAAACCTCACCCATTAAGAAAAGTGAACTACAGCTTTCAACCTTTTTTGTAGTACAGTGGGAAAGACTGCAGTTAAGGCTTGCTTTTCCTATATGTGCTCTGGATTACTTCTGCTGCAGACTGGCTTAGCAGGTGCTCTTCTGTGTGTTAATTTTGAACAGAGGCTGTCATGCCTACCTGGTTCCTTCTAAAAGGGATTTTATTTTTAAAGCATTCTCCAGAAATTGCTCTAAGTGTTAATTTAATGGCATCCTTATGGTCTGCATTTGTAGATATCAGCAGCATAAGTGATGAAACTTTGTACAAGAATCCATGCCTAAAGGCATGTGGCTGCAGTCTGAAGGCTCTGGCTAAGAGGATTTTAGGGGATTGGGAGTAGTTTGATGCTGGGCTGTGTTATTTGTCTCTTAAATATCTGGGATTGCTGCTTTAAAAGTTTTGTCTAAAGCTAATGCTCTGTGTGACTTCAGGTAGCTCTGGCACAGTGGCAATCGCAGCTCTCCTGCAAGCCTGTCTTGTTTTCTCATGCAAGAATTATAAAACATGTCACAAATGATGGATATCTCCAGAACAAGAAAGCAAGCTGCTTTGGTTTTAGGTTTTTTTTAATGGTCCTACTGCAGGAAATAAAACTGCCTGGGAAGTATTTTTGAGGATTTTCAACTGGCAATTTGGACAAGGTCAGTACGTTCATTCCACGTAATTACTGTATGCCTTAGATGCCAGTTGGCCCTTGATCTTTATTTTCAATTGCTATCCAGTTTATTAAGGAAAAAAACTTACCATTTTTCTGAAGACTTGTAAGGCCTTTCCATTTCAGTCTCAGTCATGGCCATCGTTACCTGTTAGAAGTGATTCCTGCAGGAGGGGAAGAGGCTTCTGCAGTGCTGGTAGCTTCTGGGAATTGGTGGAAAGCTGCTGCTGCTCCTCTATGTGATGCTCTGGGGTATGGGTTCCCCACTGTGACTTGGGAAGTGGAATTTGTGCTGTGTAAACTTCAAAATACCAAAGGATACTCATCCTTTATCATGCAAGGCAGCATGACATCAAGTCTGGCCAGGTTACCAAGCATGCAGTAGCACTGCTGTTGTTTGTATTCTGTAATAAGGCTGCTAAATGAGTTTAAAGCAAAAATGAATGCCTTAACCAATTTTTAATGCAGTGAGTTTGGAGAATGCTACTGTAACTGCAACTGATGTAGCAGAATTTCTCATTCGGCCTGCTTTCTCGGCTTGCTTTCCCACTCAGTCATCTGATTAAGCTCTCTTACATTGTCAGGGAGGGTGGGAGGGTAAGCTGTTGCTGGGAGAAGTGGCTGTTGATGAGAGTTCTTGGGATTCAAAACCGACAGAGTACTGGGTTAAGGTTGTGTATTTGTATCCCTAAGAGGACCTTGTGCAATTCTTTCAGCTGTCAGCTCGTGCTGAAAAATAGTTTTGGACAACGGTGCCCGTGCACATAACTCGTGCATTGTGCTTATGTAGCAGGGATGTGTTTGGAGAGCAAGAGCAGCTGTTTTCTTCTCTCACCTCAAGCCAAGAAAACTTTGTGCTGTAGACTTCCCTGATTCTAGTATGTGCTGTCTCATGGTGCAGATGTGCTATATCTTGCATGTGACTTGTGTAAAATTTGATGGCTGAAATTGCAGAGCAGGGGCCTCCTTTTGAAATGTCATCTTCATAGATGTTGTCTCAAAAGTTGTTACTGGGCTTTGTGTTATCATGCTTGAACTGGGGAACAAACAAAAAAACCCAGAACTGAGTAAAGTACAATAATGAGTTCCAAATATTGTCCACAGCTGAAGGGAGGCAGAGCCACGCTTGGGAACAATAAAATGCTCTTAAACTGAACTGGGCTGTTTTCCTTTCTGCTAAAAGGTGCAGGGTAGAGCTTGGTTTTTGTCAAAATGAGATCTGCTGAGCTGACTGTTTACACTTATGTATCTAAGATTCCAAAATGTTTTTGAGAGGTAAACTGTTAATGACTGAATCCTGTTCAGTTACATTAGATTATTTTTCCTCCTCCCCGCCCCCCCCACCACCACCACCCCCCCCCCGCCTTTTCTTCTAGGTTGATTTATATCAGTTACAAGTAAACACACTTCGAAGGTACAAAAGACACTTCAAGCTACAGACCAGACCAGGACTCAACAAAGCACAGCTCGTTGAAGTACGTATGAGTGTTTGTTCCATAATAGAAAATGTGACTTGTTATGGCATGTGGTTTTCTATACAGTGGGATCCTTGCATAAAGAGCATATGTAATCTGGATTTTAGAAGAACAAAAGGGAACTACTTATCTAGCTTCCTTCATTGGCTGCAGCTCCTGAGCCAAGTAAATCAAAAGTAAAAGCTCTTTCCAGAGGAAGAAACTTCCGAAAGGAGTGTGTGCCGCTCAAAAACAGTGTTGGAACAGTAAGATGAACTGGGTGTCGCTGAATACCATAGAATCACAGATTTATGGTCTGTGTATCAGTCACACCTTCACCCCAAGTGTCCTGCTGAAAAGAACTGGAAACTGGGAGGTGGCAGCAAACTTCTGGCAAGGTTCAGACTTCACAGTAACTGGCTGTTTGAAGCAAACATACGTGTTACTATGTATATAAAGTATAGAAAGCTGAAAACCAGGCTTCTATTGATAATTAATTACCAATAAATAACCAAAACCACTGGGATCTGCCATCAGAAAGATAGAACTTTATGAAATATTTCTAAAGGAGCTGAAGCTCTGTGTGAGTACAGCTGTATGTAAGCATCTTGACTGCGTGTGAGTGTAATTTTAAAGGGTTTGTCCTGCGCTGCAAGATCCAGTTAGAGCTTGCTGATGTAACTACATGGAAGAACTCATGATCTTCTCTAAACAGGGAGGTACAGCCACTGATTTTTCACTTCTGTGCAGCGATACACTCAATTGTACTTCCGTGCAGACATTTTGTTGTCCTCTCCCTTAATCTGTGCGGATTAACGGCAAGGTTCTTAAATGTGTGGGAGATCTCAAGGCTGAGAACAGTGCCGCGGCCGCTGCAGTCTTCTGTTTTTTTAATATGTGAGTTGAGGTACAGATAAGCTCTTGAATTAGCAGGACTGTGATTTGAAAAAGCACAAGGAGTTTTTGTCCTCCAAAAATGGTGTTTCTAAGGGTCTGCTTTAGGTACCTCTCACGAGGTATTTGCACTACTTGTTCTTACGCTGCATGGTGTGCATGGGCAAAGCTGCTTTGGTCATTGGCTTGGTTTGACTGACCTGCAGGTATTTGTGAGCCATAGCTGCGGATCTTCTTTAGTTTACAGTACATATGATTCCTTGTAACCTGTCCTAACATAAAATAGACACTCCTCTAGCTGTTACAAGTCCCCTTCAAAGGACTCTTGTCAAACTGTTTCTCTCTGAATTTTTTGGGGAGTTGGTTTTAGAAACCTTCCTAACTTGCTGATGAGGCTAAACATTTATATACTTGTATCCTGTGGTAATTAAATAACCAGTCCCAGGTTTCTCACTTGCCAACTTTAATCTACAAAAAAATCCTGCAAAAAGCCAGAGAATAGACGCAGGCAGGTATAATATTTTGTGTGCTTGCTTTTAAAGCTGGAGTTCATTTTGATGAAGGGGAAGACTTCTAGAATGACAAAAGTGATTTAAGGACTGTTTAGAGATTTTCATATTTTAGTAGTTACAGCATGGTCAGTTTTCATTAATAGCTCTGACTTGAAGAGCTGAATGTTCAGTTATAATTCTTGAAGATTCTTAGGTGTTTCTGTATGTGACTTGATACAGACACACACCACCCTCCCGAGTGCTGAGCAGTAGCCTCTCGTTTACCTGCTTGTTGCTCTGTTTGTATTCTATAGTCATTACTTGCTTTATAGTTGAGCTTTAACTATACAGCTGTAACAATACTCAAAACTGTTTGTTTTGAGAACTTTTTTTTTTGAGGTTGTTCTTGTTTTCTGAAAATTTTCTGAGTTTTTAAGTTTGGAAATTAAGGTACAATCTGCTATATTTAATTCATAGGTCTCAATATTAAAATGGTTCCTGTTTATCTTTTTTATGACTATTAAAGACTCTTGAAAAGAACTAGCTTTTTCTTTTGTAAGCTGCTCTATCAATCTTTTAAACTTCAATGAAGTTGATTTAAATCTGAATCTTCAGTTCTTCTGCATATAAAAGTGGTTATTTAATTTCCTTGCGTTCTTCCTTTTTAGATAATTGGCTGCCATTTTAGGACAATTCCAGTGAATGAAAAGGATACCTTAACATATTTCATCTACTCGGTGAAGAATGATAAGAACAAACCAGATCTAAAGATGGATAGTGGGGTTCACTAGACGGAAAAGGTTGGGACTGAGACTCAGGCTGCAAATCAAAAGACTGAGGTTTTGTGGATATGCAAAAGCTTTCTTTGTAACTTTTTCTCCCCGGAGAGTTTGTCTCTTATTTTTCATAACCTTGCTGATTTGTTTGAAAACAATCTCTTATGAAACAAATTGCCTCAGCAAAAGTATTTTAAATAAATATCACTGATATTGTTGCTCAAGTTGGGTGTGTCTGTAACTTATTTAGTGAGTTACTTGTACCTAATAGTTAAGCTTTGACTAATTATGTAATATTAAAATATTTTTCAATTTAAGTGTGCCAAGGATTTATTTATGAATGTACTTCAAGTTCTCATGATGCAACGCCTTTTAAAAAAAAAAAGCTGTAGCAGACTTGGCACTAGGTTTTTTTCCTAAGGTAAAAGGCTTTAAATGACAGTTCCAGTTGTTAACTGGGCAGAAATGGCTGAATAACACTTTCTTTTTCTCCCCTTTGGAAACAAGAATTGATGGGGGCTTTTCAGATTTGTTTATTCATCTTGTCATTGCTGGGATGTATGCTTCCAAGCACTGAGGCCTTCCTGCTGCTATATTAAAATGGAAAAAAAATGCAGCTCTCAAATTTCAAAGCTATAAGTACAGATGAAAAGACTGCTGCAGCTTACTGTGCTGAGAAATCCTTCCACTCAGTAAGAAATCCTGTAGCTGCTGACTTTTCCATTCATCTATACAGACTGCTGCTAAGATCTTAATTGGAGAAAGATAGAACCTGTGCTGGGTCAATGTGGTGTCTTCTAATAGACATACTGTTTCATTGCATGCATTAGCTCAGGCTTGTTTAAAGAAACCAAACAAACACAAAAAAAAAAACCACCAGAAGTTATGGTAACATATGAGAACAATACCCAGCAATACTTTCGCTTTTAATTGAGTATCGAAGTCTGATGTTGAAGACTGTATTATTAATGACTTCTTGTTTTGTCATGTAACTGTTGTGCTGATCTAAACATGTGGTGTATGGAATATGATTTCTTTCTGCTTTAAGCTGCGCACATAGGTTGAAGAAAAGGCAGAGGGAAGACTGTTTTCATCTTGAAGCTGTGTCCTCCACTGCTTTAACTTGTTTGTTTAGCATTTGATGGAACTATTAACCTTATCAGATGTTTAAAAGCTTTTTCTTCATTTGGGGAAAAATAAGAAAGCAGTATTTCTATGGTCTAATCTGCTCAATGTTAATCTTGTGAGTTTTTCAAAAACTACTACTTTGGGCATCACTGCAACTAAGTTGCTCTTCTTTGGTTTTTTTGACCTGTGACACTTGATAGAACTGAGTGATGATAAACCCTAACCTCAAACTGGCTGCATTCCCAGTAGCTCTCGGTGGCCTGATTTTTCACTTGCATTGTCATGTATTTCCACAATAAACTTATGCGGTGTTGGCCTAAGTTCAAGGCAGTTAGTGATATCTAGCTAGTGGCAGCTAAAATTGGTAATCCTCCAAAGAGGTGTTTTAGTGCCCATTTCACTACAGTGACTGTGGTTTGCTAAATACCCTTTGCACACATTCAGCTTGTTGGTTTCAAAGTACTTGTTGCGTGAACAGCCAGGGAACCTGGTCAGGGATGGGGCATCCGAAGGATAAAGGCTCTTGCTCTGAGTGCGTGGCCAATGTTCTCACCTAGGCCTGGCAGAGAAACAAAAGCAAGTTTTTACGGGAAACTATTATTAAAGTAGTAGCCTATGTGACACTGTCCTTCTGCGTGTGGAAAGTGGCGAAATTTTTGCTCCAGTGGATTATGGATTTTCCAGGAGCTGTGGAAGGAAAGTAACTGAAAAGCATTTTCCAACTTTACTACCCAGATTTGCATCTGCCTTAAATTTTTTTGCTACTGCTGCTTTGGAGAGTGTGAATGCCAGGCATATGCAACATGATTCATGTAGAAACTAGATGGTACAAGCAACAGAAGTTACGTGCCCTTATTATTGCTAGCAGCTTACAGAGGGCTTTGCACAAGAGCAGATACCATATGTTTCCTTAGCAGAGCACTGTCTTTGGATACTTTTGACTGTGGGTTGCCAGATTTATGGGGTGGTTTTTTACCCTTAATTGATGATTTGGTAGAAAGCCCAAATGACTCAGGAATAATTACTATATAAACCAAGCTTAAAAAGCCTGGTGTTAACAGTCAGTAGCCTAAAAAATTACTTGGCAAAAAAAGTACATGCAGATTTACTTGAAACATTTATTATTAGCTATGTATAATAAGTAACCAATGCTTGTTTACTAACAGAGGAAGAAAAACAGTCATTGTGATACTTCATACTGAATGTGAAATAAAACTGGTAAACCGGTGGTAGCAGTTTTCGTGGTATAGCGGTGTTAGATTATTAGATGAACAGTATACTTTCTGAGTGGAAAAGGCTCAATAGTTACATCAGTACTACACACTTTCCATGTGGCTGACTTGACAGCTACAGAGGTTTTTTTATATGTAAGACAATAAGCCTTAAGTTCAAGGGCTTTTGTTAAACTTAACGGCATAAATTTTTGGCTGTTTTTCTCTTGCACTGTGTTTGGTATTGGCAGGTGTTGAGGTGACCATGTATCTACAGTCTGGATTAAGATACCCCTTAAACATAAAGGCAATTACTTCTAACGTTTTGAGATACCTCTTTGTCCTCAGTTTCCTAGCTATTTCCTTACAGGGCTAGCCTAAAAATAAAAAGCCAGCATTTTAACTTAATTATGGGGTACTGTATTTCAAACAAGGCTTGATTAAAAAAAAGCTGCTTAAGTGTGGATTTTTACGTTGCTTTAACAGACCTTGCATCAGTCCCATCCTCTTTAGATGTCTTTTTGAATGAATGAAAAAAAAATCCTATTGTAACTGTTGTAGTATTTTAAATGTTCAAGGTTAAGATTAAGCAATTTCAGGTTTTACAGATTGCATAGTTAATGCAGGTCACCAGTCAGACATAATTAAGACCACAGTGTGCCTTAGTATTATTAATGTGAGTTTTACCTATTTTTTTTTCCCAGTGGAATTTTCAAATGCAAATAGTGAAAGTCTGTCTTTTTTATGTGCATGTTTTTTAAGATACCTCAATAGAACATGAGAGCTTGTCCCTGGTACTTCTGTCTGCAGAAGTGCCAGGGACAAGCAGCTTCAGCTTAAAACATTAGCTGTATGATGGCAGTAAAGTGATAGGAAGCAGCACTGCTCTAGGTTGCTACGACGTGAAGGCTTAGGCTTGGAGTTTCTTCATCCAGGCTAGCTGAGAATGTTGTGCTGAGTGACAGTTAGGCTTTTTGCTGGGGGATGCATATTAGGATGCATTAAGAGCTTGTACAGTAGTCTACACCGTGATGGAAATAGTCAGCTACTAAATTTGAAAGTAGAATTTCTTAAGTATTTGAGATTCCAAAAAGGTATAGAAAGGAAACTTTTTACGGTGTGAAAAGAGGTGTGGTCCTGTGATTAGAAAGGAAGTTTTTGTTGGTGGTGGTGGGTTTGTTTTTCCTCTTGGAAAGCATATACCATGTGATTGTAGAACGATGTCTGTTGTCTTCACTGGCAGACTTGATGTCCATCACTGACTGTTGCAGGGGATCACAAAAGATATCTTTGGTCCAAAGAAAATACCCCTGAAAGATATTATCAGATATTTAAATAATTAGATCATTTGTTCATCAGAGTTTTAACATAACATGCATTTTCAGTTGTGATTTTTTTTTTTTTTTTTTTTAGTTCACAGAGAGATGGGTATATGTAGGATTACTGTGTTTGTGGGATACCCTTCCAGCAATGTAAATGCAGCTGCAGCTCTGGGTGAAGATCCTGCTTTTCTGCCTCAGCTGGCCTGGATTGGAAGTGATGGCAAAACTTCAATTGACTCACCAGTGTGCCAGGACTCCACCCTGGTATTTTAGCTTTGAGAAAGTAAACTTAATAAATACTAATTATTACAAAAATAAAGAACTTTGGCATGTGCACACGCACTGTTCAGTGCAATTTGTCCTGAGAGCAGACCTGCAAAGTAGGTCTTCTGTGCCTTAGGACGGTTGAAGGAAGACCTCCTTATGTATTTTTATCAAAGAGGCTTTATTAGGCTGCTCCAAGCTCAGAGTTTGAAGCTGGAAACCCAAAATGTGCTTCAGGGTGAGGACACCATACCTGGTTTTAGGGAAAGTGAAAGATGAAAAACTTACTTAAACCCTGCTTTCAGTTTGAAAGTGAAGTTTCCAGATTTAGAAGTCATTCCCACTTGGTTCAAATCTAGTGTCCTATGGAAGTGATGCAAAGTTGCCTTTTATTGGATTTTAGAGGACTTGAGAAACTTGGGTGGTAAAAGATGCATATGTAAAAAGCCATTTTTGTTTGCCTATATAATGCATCACATAGTGTCCCTGAAGTATTAGTAAGTTTTGAAGTGTTGATATTTTTAATCTGAATTTCCTGGAAAAAGATGTTGCTGGAAAGCTGAATGACATAATACCTCTTAATACATTTTATTACTTCAAACCAGCGTGGGCTGATGGTGTTTACTAACTCAGTTTTGTTGGGATGTACATTCTTTTTGTAAAACAACAACAGAAACACGTGGTCAGTGAGACCTTCACTGCTCAGCGTTGTCAGCAGTTCCAGTGAGCCAGAGGAGCTGTTGTTCTTCAGCTAAATCTTGTTGTTCCCTTGTGGGCATTTGTTAACCCCTGTTCCCCCAGTTCACCTTCCTACTTTAAACAGCTGCCTCTATGGAATCTGATGTATGTGCATATGGCTTAGAATAGCAATACTGTTCTTCACTATGGAACAGAAATCAAACAGTTTTGTTTATAGTCCTGAAAACATCTTCATTGCTAAGTGTTGTGAATGAGGGTTTTATGTAGTTCTCGTTCTTGTTTTAGATAGAAGAGTCAAAGTTGGGTGATTTAAATGCTAGTCCCCTATAACAGGACATGCAGGTTTACAAAATATGCTAGGCAAGTCCTAGGTGAGCCCCTGAAAAATGAAACCTGAAAACTGGCAGTGTATCAGATAACTGGCTATCTCTTGATATCATTTCAAACCATCTGAAGCGATGAATTTCTTTGTAGTGATAGCTGATTCCAGCAGTGGGAACTGTAAAATGATGGAACTGTAATGGGAATGATGGAACTATAATGGGTGATCATACAGAACTGTACAGGTTTGTGAAATGAGTGTGATCTTACTTTGGGCAGCAGAGCAATTCATTCAAGTTGCAGTAGCAAATCACCTCACAGCCCTTCCCTTCCCAAAAGTGATCTTGCAGACCATCATCAATTTGTCGAAGATTCTCCGTGCCTTCAGGGATGTTGTGACAGCTGTGGTCTTTCAGGGCCCTCTTGTAACAAGAGGGACGCCGGGAAGGCACCGCCAGGGTACCCAGGAGGGTGCTCAGCAGAAGCAGCACCAAGACCATCTTCATTTTTGCGAAGCTTCCAGCAGCAGGGTGCTAAAGAGAAATGAGGTACGTGACACAGGTATAGCTGCCGAACAGATCTCTTTCCCCAATTCGCTTTCTGGCTTGCGTTTTTCTTTTCTTTCCTGTGAACTTTTGGAGGAGCCTGAGTGCTGGAGAGTGTTTTCTCCTAGGAGGTAAATAATATTGCAGCAGAATTGATATTCATTACTTTCTGTACAACCTTGGGAGTTCTTTCATTGGGAATTGAGGCTTCTGTTGCTGGCAATTTTGCTGTTTCTTTGGCCTCTCACCTTGAGAAAATTGCTTTGGGCTGGCCGTCTTCTCTCGGTGGTGTAAGCAAATGTATCAATTGCTACCAAACCAGGGGAAAATGTCCAGGTGTGTTTCTCTACCTTCCTGGCCATTTTGCTTGTCAAAACAAGAGTCACTCACATAAAATGAATAGTCTTTCCCCATCAAAGTTGCGGAAAAACTTTCTGCTGATTGAATCCTCCGTCACAGACCACTCACGAAACTGAAGCATTTTAACAGCAAAGGAGGTCTGGAGCTCTCTGCAGCGCTGCCAAGTGCCGCTGTCCTGGGCTGCAGGTTCCGCAATGATACAGCATTACTGAGAATTTCCTCTTTCTATTTTTTTCTTTTTTAAAATCTTTTTTTGGTACTGAAAGCTGCTTAATTGAGTCTTTGCACAGGAGGTCATTATGGTTTAATTGGCTTATTAAAAGACGGGATAAATTATCCCTTGCAAAGCTGTGTTAGCGACTAGGATTTCCATTGTCTGCGTGAGCTTGTTTAGTGCTGGCTGTGCTATTCTGTGCTGCTTTGCAGAGACTGACCATGGCACACGTTTGGGTCAGACCCTTGAACGTGCATTCACCTTTAAATTAGCATTTGGAACAATGCTTCAGCCTAGACTTTATCAATATTAGGAAAGAGAGTGGGGTTTTACCTTGCCTCGTGAAAGGGGTCTGATATCTTACTGAATTTAAATCGGAATTCTGCTCTGCAAACTAACCTAAAGCAATGGCCAGCTCTGCCCAGCAAGCTCTCCCCAGGTGTTCCTCGCTGTACTTGTGTTAGCCTCAGGCAAAACTTTGCCGCCCTTCATCCTGTTGGCACTTTGGAGTCAGTTATGGGCTGGCCCTGGTCTGTCTGGTGAGGCTGCAGAACAGAGTGCTCCAGAGACTGACGTACGCAAAAATAACTAGGCATGGGGCAGTGTCTGATCAAAGGCTATCAAAGGCCAAGTTAAGGTGGCAGAGCTATTATATAGATAATAGAAAAAAAAGGCGTGCCAGCTATAGAGGTCAATTAATAGAGTCCCACTTGGGTTACTTCATAAAACTCTTGAGATCACCCTTGAAAAACAAACAGTAAGCTATTAAATGTATAGATTTACTGTATTTTGTAATAATTTGTCCTGGGTAATTATATCACCACCATAGCTATCCTGCTGATGTTCCATGTCTTCAGTTAATGAATGACATGCCAGAGACTATAAGAAAACTGGGAATTTGGATTCATATTTGGGGTAAAATGCTATACCTTGATGCTCCCCAATTATATTTTTCCATAAGGTTTTGTGCAAACTTGTTTTTTGAACACCAGTAGCCAAATAAAATATTAAAAAGTGGCCAATATATTAAAGAACATGATTGAAGTGAAAATAAGCTCTTGTGCACATTTTCATTTCTGTTGTAGAAGCAAAATTCATTGAATGATTCCTTTTAGTTTCCATGAACTTGTATGTGAACTTTTGAGTAGGAGACTCCTATAAACTACTAGTAATGGAGCCGTGGGGATCTATTTTTTAATTACCTTAGAGTGCAGTATTGAATAACATACTGTCTTTATTAGTTTTAGACCTCAAAACTACTTCTCAAATAAAGTAAACATTGTTCTGACTTTGCATAATGTTGGTTTTTAGACTTGAGTAAAGAATCTGTATTATTATAATAATGGTTTTATTTTGTAGGGGTATAAACACTGCAGTTATGAGGGTTCTGCTCAGAGAAGTCTAATGCTTAAAGAGAGCAAGTTTGTTTCTACTATACCTTGATAAATGCCAATGTTGAGAAGTACAATTTAACATTCTTCTGTTCAAATAATTGAGCTTAATTATTCAAGTATTTAATGGAAGAAAATTTCTGTGAAAGAGGAATTGGGGGGGGGGGGGTGCCTTTGTTTCTTGTGATTGCATTATTTTGTGAGTTCTTCCCCTGAGGATGAGGCATTCCTAATATCTTGCTCTTCAGTATGTTTTTTATATTCCTAATAAGATGGGAGATCTTTCCCTACCTGGAGTTAAGCTGGAATGCTTCTTGAGCCTGTTGCCAGCTGCCTGCCTGCTCAAAATTTGTAGGAACTCATTCTGTCCTGAAAATGGGCAGATTTTCTATAGACTGTCAGATTGTTGGACTCAAAAATCATGACCTACAATTGAAGGTAACTCGGTACCTGCCTTGGAACATAACAGGATATTGCTGTAGTGCATCAAGAGGGTTTATATGGGTGACTGCCAAAATCATTTTTAGCAAAGTCAATATGCCAGTGAGCTGTGGATAGACAGCTTCACTAACAGGTCAGTTATGCACCTTACCAATGCTCAGCATTGTTATTATGAAGAAATAAATGTTTATTTTGTTATAATTTTATTTCTGCTTACATATTTTCTCTGTTTTTTTGCAGATCATAACCAAAAGGAAACTTTTTATCAAAAGGCCTTTCTTCAGAAGGTTGTTTCTTTCCTGTGAGAGAAAGAGCCCTATTTGCAGATGAAAGATTGCCAAGGGCCTCAAGCGTTTCATCAGCTCCCTGCACAGGATCGATGTGGATAAACTTGGCAGACCTTTCAGATGCAGCATCTCTTTCTGCAACTTCTTTTCCTGCATATGGTTGCACAGATGATGGAATGTCACTGATTGCCTAGGTAAAGAACAGAGCTAGCACGTGCATATTTCAAAATGCCTCATCTGCTTATTTCAAAGACTTTATCTGCTTTTGCATACCACAGAAACAGTCTTTTCTCATAAAACAGATCAGGGAAACATGATGAACAAATCCAGTCACTAAGGTGACTCAAAGTCTCGTTGCCAGCAAATGCCCTCTTATATCTCTTTATTTTATAAAACCTTCTGAAAAGGTAGCAACACCAATTGTGCTAAGCCTGACGAGGTTGCTCTGTTGAGATACATCATTTCATGTTCTAGCAGGAGTAAAGCCACCTAAAAATATTGAAAATGAGCTCCTTCCATTTGCATAAATTCTTGTCGGTTAATTACTTTGGTTGCTTTGACATGGTGTAAGTAAAGTTTGAGACCAAGCGCTGTTGAGAATACGAGTGCTTTGAAATAATTTGGAGTTTTGTGTAAAGGAAAATGGTTTGGGAATATGCATGGTGAGTTAGGAATCGGTGCTATCCCTGCTCGTTCAGCTGGGAGTATGTGAATCACCCTGCCAGGCAATTTGGCACCACATAGCTTTGGATCTGCTAGATGTGGAGGTAGTCAGAAAAGACCAAAGAGGAAACCCCAAGTTTCAGCCTCCTTGGCTGTGAACAAGAGGGTAATATTTCATGAGAAGTGATGTTCTTTAAAGGTCACATGGTATTAGTAGGAGCTCAGGTGTTAGGGGATAGAAACAGGGAAAACTGAGAAATGGCACAATAATGTGTATTTCAGCACCTCTAGAGGTTGGGAAAAGATAAATATTTACAGTTTGGTCTGTCAGCTGTTAGATATACCCTTCAGAGTTAAGCAGGCTGCATTTCCCATTGCCTGGTGTTGAAAATAAGAAACACATTAATTGATACGCTTTTGGTGTACTGTCTTTTCCAATCTGTCCATGTGCTGGGTTAACATGCTGCTTTTACAGTGAAACAAATTTAAGATCTATTTGTTTCTTAACATGCATTGAGCTCAAGAACCAAAAACATCTATTAAAAATAAAATATCTTTTATTATTTATTTGTTTGTCAGGTTTCCATTTCAGAAACTCCTGTAAAATGTTAAGCTATACATTTAATATTTAGGTGTGTTACTGTGTAAAAGGTTTATTAGTGCATTCCTAAGAAATCATTACACAAGAGCTGCATAACTGATAATATTATGAAGAGGGTTTTTCCATTTTAAAAAAATCCTTCAAATCTATTTTGCTTGAACAGTTGGTGCATTGTAAGGACAGCAGCTATTCCACTGAGGATGAATTCAATGAATTACCGCTTTGTAATTACCATAAATACCCTGATTCTTCCCAGAAATTGAGTTCTCACTGAAACCCATTTAGTTTTCTTAAAGACAGCAATTTGTTGTGAACACACCTCTCTCCATAGTCACGAATTTTGCAATTATACTGAGCACTTGAAAGTGATATGTTTAATGACTTCAGATATTAATATGTAGCATCTAACTTCGAAGAGCAAGATAGTAAAAGAATTATCTTTAGCTTGAACATATCCATGCATCTGGCTTGAATACTGTCTCTTACCTACAATTTATCTGTTTTCCCAAATCATCTTCCGCATGTTCCCATATATATTTCCAATTCTCTTCTGTAACTAGCATCAAGCAGAACAAGAGTACAAGGATGATTTCAGGAGCGAGACATACCTTTCTCTTCTGCTTCACCTCCACTTTCTTGGTAGCTGTATCTTTTTTAGATGTACCCAGAGAGAGCTAGAGCTGGCGGGGATGAAAAGAGGGAGGGAGGGAAGGAAGGCTGATGGGAGATGCTGTACAAACAGCCCTTTGTTTGTCCTAACTTCTGCCTGCCACTGACGGGCTCTCTTCTCCAGCGAGGGGCCAGAGGATGGGCTTCAAGAGCTACCTCTTTCAGTCAGTGCCAACCTGGAAAAAAACACAGAACGTATCCTTTCCAGTAGGAAATGATTAGTTCATTCAGGATCCAGTGAGAAGGTGTCTCCTCTGAGAGCAAAGCCACATATCCAGAGTGGGGGAAGAGGAAACACCTCATGGAGTAACAATGGAGTACGAGCAGGCTGGGGGCAGTGGGAAGGAGTGGGCCCCCAGGGTTGCACAGGCAGAACAATGTGGTTGCTGGACAGATGCCTTGTGTTGTGTTGGGTGGAGAAAAGCAGACCTAGCCAACAACCTCATGCAAGACTTTAATTCCTGGCTTTGGGATTCTTTCCGGTTTTTGCAACTGAAATAAAACCCCCCTGTAATTACTCTAACCGGGCTGCTAGTACAGCATACTCAATGCACTGAGTTCCTTGCTGACCAGACATTTAATCAAGAGGTTGATTGAACGGTATTTCAGAGGAAGTTACTTTAGACTACTATAGCTAATCAAATGATCCGGTACCATAAAAACACACAGCAAGGTTCTTAAATGGAATTGAAGTATTATGTATTAACGAGAAAATAGTCTTGAGGGTGAAGCATGTGTCCTCATATTTCTGTTGCAGTTTGGCCCTTGTTCTATTACGGCCATCCTGGATCTATTTTGTGATGTGGGTGAATAGAGATGGATGATTGCCCCTTAGCTGTTGAAGCCATAATTCTTACATTTTCCAGTCTGCCTAGTTTTGATTCTGATCTTGCTTTGTGAGAGTTCAGGGGGTTTTCTGCCTGTTGGGCTGCTTGCGGGACAGAGGTTTGTTAGGAGTGTGAAAAGGTGCCTCTGCTCAGCTGACTCTGTTCACAATTTGATGTCACGGTGCTTATTCAGTTTGATTTATCATATGCCAGAAGCGAACTAGGGCCTCTATAAGAAGTGCATGTCCCATCTGCTGCTGCCTCAGCAAGGAAAGTAGGCAAAGGGCACAGATGCTTTGAAGCAAACCTCTTGAAACTGAGCCTACCTACTCGTGGTGGTCCCATCCAACAGGGTGTTCCCCTTCTCTGCTGGGGATGGGCAGCCAGGACAGCTGAAAGCAGGGTGGATGGTTGTACCTCTGCCTCTAGTTCAGATTAGAAACATCAGGCAGGACATCCTTTGCTACTGTTATGGGCATGGCAATTTAAAAGGGGAGGGAGGAGATAGCTGCAGACAGCACGGGCAGAACAGGATATCCTTGCCTTTTCAGGGTGACAAAATGCCTGGCACTGCCTCTGCTTTTCTGCAGAAATTCTTTTCTGGTGCAGATCCTGGCCACAGCAGTCCATGCCTTAGATGAGATTATCCTAATGCCTCTGGGAGCGTGCAGCGTTCCAGGGCAGCGCTGTGCTGCGGGGGCAGGCTGTGAGCCTGGTGCCCATCTCCAAGGGGAAGCTGTAAGCAGGAATAAAACTCAGAGGAGGGAATGAGAGCATATTGTGCTGGTGCTGTGACTTTGGATGTCTTTTTAGTTAACTGCAAATAAATTTTGGTATGAGTAATTTGAAGTTTTTATCAGAAGATATAATGTAATAAAAGTGTATTAGTAGCATTCCCTTGCTGCCCAAGGGAAGTTCTCTTGTGTTTTCCAGGGAGTAGCTGCGTTTCCAGAACACGTTCAGAGAGCCGTGCTGGAACGTGGACTGATAGTTATGTTTACAAAGTGTGTGAGTGATAGTTTTCTTCAGGAAACGTCCCGCTGCATTTTGAGAAAGGACAGTTCTAACAAAGCTGGTGTTTTGCTGGTGTGATGATTTTAGGGATTTTTCCCCCCCCCCGCCCCTCTCCTTCCATAGCCCCACATATGATGTTTTCAGTCACTGAAAGCATTCAGGAACAGGAGGAAACTTTCTCCTTCATGATGCAGTTTCAGAGTAGAGACTGGGAAGCAGATTGGGATTTAGAGGAAACAAAAGTTTTAGGGAATTTCAGCAGGGAAATGCAACCTAAGAGGAGGCAAGAGAAGGAACAACTCTTCGAGGTGTGCAAAGCGAGGCAGTTTATAGGAAAATGCATTGAAGGGCAGGGCAGCCTGCAAAGGGAGAAAGCAAACTGCAAAGCAGTACTTCAGATCTTACCTCCTTTTCCCTTTCTCCACTGTTCCCCTAACCCGTTGCCCCGAATATCTGTTTCTGTACTGACTCTGTCTCCAGCCCTGGTGACCCTTTCTTTATTTTCAGTTTCCTCCTGCCTTTTTGCTCCGGCACCATGTCCCCAGCGGGCTCAGCAGCCGGTGTCTGGTGCAGGCTGGCAGGGTGCCAGCCATGACAGAGGGGTATTGAAAATCGCAGAGGCTTTTTGTTCCCCACCACGGCATCTGGGAGCTGCAGGAGAACCGTAAGGAAATCCTGCTCTTTCACCCTCCTTCATCGGTGCAGTAATCCCGAGTCATGTTCAACTCCTTATATTTAAATACCCTGTTTTAGATGTATACATATCTGCTCCTCTCTGAAGAGGTATGGCAATATTAGAGGTAAGATGCAAAGTAGAGCTGCTTTGGCTTTGTTTGTTTGTTTGTTTTCATTTTGTTTCCCAGGCTGGAGCTGTTGGAGCCAGCAAGAAGTGATGGCCCATGAGGAGGCAGTGGCAGATGGAGGCAGGAGGGGGTGGTGAAAAGGTAGCAGCAGCAATCCATAGGAGAGAAGTAGTTTTCAAAGGAGAACAGCCCCTGATAGGGTGAGAAGGAGGAAAGAAAAAGCAGCAATGAAATTCAGCCACAAAAGCGTGGCTGCCTCTGACATACAGCACTACTCTAGACTAAATCTGTGTAATGTGCCCTGGGAAAATAATCTTACTTTTTCATTTTATTTTTTGAAATATTCAGTATTCTAAATGTGCTTTGCATTTTGAACGTGAGCCACACAGGTTTAGGTTTTTTCTGTAAACAAAAATCACTTTGCATCTTATTGTATCCTTGATATCAACGCTCAGCTCTTCACAGGGTGACAGTGAGAAATACCGATGCTTCTCCACTCACATTAAATCTTCTTAAAAGATACCACTTAACCTATGAGTCAGCCAGCTCATTAATACACAGAGTTTATATGAAGAGATCTATAAGGAACCTCAGAACCTGATTTTGGCAGATGATGCAGTCTAAAACTTGTACTTGAAGATTATAAAGGAATGTAAGTATTGTACGGATGCATAAAGACCTGGGAGACTTAATGCCAGTGGTAATGACAGCGCCAGCACAGCTAAGGCATTAACTGCTGTCATTATTTGTTACAGGATCACAGTGGGTAGGGTGCCTTGGAGTCAGTCTTCAGCACAATGGATTTTTAAGCAGAGATAAAAATCTTACATGCTCATTTTGCAAATATTCACATGTAAAACGAATATAACTCGCATTGCACTCCTCATGCCATGCCTTCCATCACTCAGCATCTATAATGTCACTCAGAAAAAGTATTTGAAAATGGTTTTTTATGCTTTTAGCTTGTGTAATTTTAATTGTGTGCCCTTTGTTCTGTTGTTGATTGGTTTTAGAAAAATGTCTGTGCTGTTAAACACTCTACAATTGCCTCTGCAGTTCCTGCATCTGATAATTTGCTTTTTACCTTGTACATGCTTTACCCTGGGGGATTCATCTGAGTTTTCTGGAGCACTGTTCATTGCTCTGAAGAAACTGGGGGTACGGTAGTTCTTGCTCATGCCTTTATTGCTGGGTGCTGATTTACTTCCAGTGGCTGTTCTCTGTGGAGTCCCAGAGCCCCTCTGTTTCCCTTCTCTCTCTGATTTTTGGCTTCCTGGTTTAGCTGTTAGTTTTCTCAACTTTTTATGCAGGCTGCAATCTGTGCTTGGTTAAAATTTGCAACACGGAACACTGGGCTAATCAAAGGCATCTTTTAGTGTATTTCCTCAGATCAGCGGTCTATTGGCATGCTCAGGCTCTTGCTGCTTTTCTGTGAAGGCAGAGAGGATACAGATATTCAGAACCTGTTGATGCTATGAACTATAAAGTCCAGACAGGCCAAATGAGTTAATGTTGTAAGCATGTACATATAAAGTCTGGTGTCTCAGGCTGGCAAAGGAATCTGAATGTATTACAGAAAAAACACTCTAAAATGGGAAACTGTTCCCAGTTACCGGCCATCGCAGATACTGGTTGTCTGATACTTAGAAATCCATGTCTGGTCTGATTTGTTTGTTGATTCAGGATGTTATGGGGTTTTGTATGGCATTTTTTTACTGCTTTGCTAGGAATTAGCTATTTATACCTAAAGGCACGTGGCCTTGAGGATGTGGAGCATTCTGCAGCTGCTGAAGTTGGTTGGTGCCAGGAGTGTGATAGAAAACAGAGATACCTTTGTCTCTATCACCTGTGCTTATTTCTCTGTAGTTAAAGGAAAAAAAAATATAATATAAAACAAAAAAACCAAACTTACATTAATTGTAAGGTCTGATTTAGTTTTCCTTAATCACCACCACTAAAAACATTACAGATACTGCACTGACTTTTGAAGTCCTTGATCACACCACTGCCTTTTGCCTGTTACAGGGTAGCTCTGACCCTGCACAAGACTGCTTGCTGGGCATTCAGCCCTGGGGTGCTGCAGAGAGACTGTAAGGCTTGTCCAGCCCTCAGACTTTCACCCCTGCTGCTCATCCATGTGGTCACCAACAATACAGCCAGCAGAGACCTGGAAAGTATCAAGTGTGACTGCATGGGGCAAAAGCATCTTTGCCAACAGGCTGGCCAGCCTGATGAGGAGAGCTTTAAACCAGAAACAACAGGGGAAGGAGAGGGCAACCCCTAACTGAGTGAGGAAGCAGTGGCAACCTCAGGAAGCTTGCAGAAGAAGCAGGAGTGGAGGAAGGAGACCATGCACCTAGTGGCTAGGCTGCCACTCAAAAAGCCTGGAGAAATAGGCTGGCAGGAGCACCATGATGTTCAACAAAAGCAAATGCAAAGTCCTGCACCTGGGGAAGAACGGCCACATGCACTACAACAGGCCGGGGACTAACTGGTTGGAATGCAGCTTTGGAGAGTAGGACATAGGGTCCTGGTAAGCACCAAGTTGGACATGAGCCAGCAGCGGACCTTTGCAGCAAAGAAGGCCAACAGTGTCCTGGTCTGCACTAGGAGAAGTGTTGCCAGCAAGCTGAGGGAGGTGAGCGTTCCCCTCTGCTCTTCTCTGGTGAGACACACCTGGAGCGCTGGACCCAGATCCAGGTGACCTAGAATAAAAGAGCTGTGAACAAACTGGAGGCCACTGAAGGGCCGCAAAGGTGATTTATGGACTGGAACATCTATTGTACAAAGAGGATGGGACAGCTGGGACTCTCCAGCATGGAGAAGGGAAGGCCCACCAGGGATCTTATCTATCTATTTAAAAACACCCAGTGGGGACTGGGTAATGAAGATGGAGCCAGACTCTCCTCAGTGGTGCCCAGTGACAGAGCAAGAGGCAATGGGCACCAGCGGGAACACAGAAGATTCCATTTCAAAACCCAAATAACTTTTTTACCTGTGATGAAGGTCACAGTGCCCACAGAGGCTGTGGAGATCTCCTTAGAGGTATTAAAACCCCAGGTAAAAACAGTCCTGGGCAACTTGCTACAGCTGACCCTGCTTGAGCTGGGGAGCTGGACTAGATGATCCCAAGGTGCCTTCCAGCCTCAACTACTCTGTGACTTCAGCCCCATGCGCAAATGGAAGTCAATTGGCAGCCCAGCATAGGCTCAGAACTGTGATCACCTGTACTGAGTGCATCGTCTCAAATAAGCTCATGTAACGGTGGTTTGACAAAGTAAATCTTTTGTTTGCAGACTTTTTACTGGTCCCTGTCACCCTTTGTCAGGTCACAGCCCAGATGTCCTGTGAGAACAGCAACCTCCCTGCATCACGGCAGGCGACTGTGCATGCTACTATTTGTTTCTGAACTGTCAGGTATGAATAGACAATTCAGTTTCCTTAAGAGCCTCTGGTGAGGGATTTTTGCCAAAAACTTTCTGGAAACTGAAGTACTGCAATAGAAGCTGAATCCCGCTTATCCGCTTAATCACAGTTCATCTGACGCTGGTGTTTTTCCTGCTTTACCTGCCAGAAGTAGTTTAGGCATATAAAAGCTTAAAGGATTACTGCCTTTGAGTGTCACCAGAACCTCTTCATTTGTTGATAGATAACAATGAGGTAATTTTATTGAGAGGAGAAGGATTTGTTTTTCTATTAACTAACACAGAGTAATGGTCACAGTTCTGAAGTACTCGTCCTGTTTTTGCAAAGTTGCCCATCCAGACTCTCTCATCAAAGGAACTGATACCTTCAGCATCTACTACACAGTCCTTTGATAACTTCAAATTAACTTACAAAGGTTTTGTATCTGTAAAGGGTTGTAGCTGCTGAGCAGAATTGCTGCTGTCAGTACCAGGTCTTTGATTCCTACAACTACTGGTAGCAAATATTACCCACCTTAGGGATCATACAAAATGGCTAGTAAATCCACAAGTGTTAATGGAGGTGATGGTGTTCATAGCTGTGTGCTTACATTATTTCATATCTTGTGAGGTGAAGACTTTGGAGACTTGTTAGCGACAGCTATGTATCAACCCCAAATGAAGCCACACACAAGGCATTTAGGTGTTTCACCCAAACACTACTGCTGTTGGCAGATACAGTGCTCTGCATCCCTCTGAAATATATCTAAAAAAAGATCCTTGGCTCTTAGCTGTATTAAAAGGATGGAGATGAAGAGAGGAACATCTCCACAGTCTCATCTGGGCTCTTCCCCGTGCAAAGTGGGACAGCATGTTTTACTGCTGGAAGGGCTGTCTTAAGTATGCTGGAGGCCCTAGCTAAATACTTGCTGGGCTTCTCTACCATAACGAATAAGGAAGGGCTTTACTGACTTACATTTAAATTGAGCCTTTTATTCTGGACTCAAACCAACAAGTCAAAACATCAGTGTCTTATGCCTACAAGCTCCAGGCTCCGGTCATAACTGACACTGAGAAAGTCTGCTGCCTAGACTTTTAGGTAGCAAAACTACAAATCACAGCTGAAACCTTTTTTGAAGGATATTGGACTTGACACTCACCAGAGACAAATAATATGGTCTTATTTGTAGTGTATGTCAGTGCAGCTCATCTTTAATAAGCTTTAACTACAAAAGAAGACCATTTACTGTTGTAGTTTACTATCATCATAACCCAGAAAAAAACCACAAAGGAATGCTATTTGTGGAAACGTGAAATTCAGCTTATCAATATTTACTGCCAGGCAGGAGCTGAGCAGGGATGATTATTCTCTTGCTGAAGTATGCAGCTCACAACAAATACCTTTCATGTTCACCCAGGTCACTACAGTCAAGCACATTACTTTTCTGATGCTATTTGATTTCCTCAGTATTCATAGACCTTAATTAAATTGAAAAACCAAGTCATATACTGATGTCTTTATATGCCTTTTTGGTGACCCTTAAGTCAATAAAGACTTGGGTTCTGTGAGGAACAGTTTTGGTAACCCCTTCAAGGGTACTTAGGTGACTGCTTCATTGTTGCATGTTTCTTGTCATCAAGAACAGTGTGAACAGTTCCCAGAGCTTTTAACTTTGCATTTAAATTGGATATGTCAAGTCTTACAGTAGGTCTCTGATTTTGAAGGTTTGATAAGAATATACATCTTTACAAGGTAACTTTTATGTGGTATCTGATATAAATGTGTATGTATAGGTCCTCAATTTCTTATACAATCTTCCTTGGGTCTGAGACTGAGAACTTAATCTAAAGAATCGTCAAAAATGCTTTCCAGACTGTCCCTGCTTCAACGGAGACTTAAAAGCTTCACATTCAGGGTATCTGGAACTGAATTATCACTTTACAATCTTTGTGCAGACCTTTGATTGTATTAGCAAGACCTGACAGTTGAGTGTGAGGTAAACATTATGCAACTCTTCAACTTGGACCTAGTAGTGTTGAACATGTTTTGACAGTAAATAGCCCAAGAAAAAGGACAATTTTGCATAAAGCAAAAACTATGAAGCAATTTACTGCTGTCTTCAGCAATCTCGGTGCTCATTAAGCTTAAGATATATCCAACACATGGAAAATACAAAAATAGTTTGACCTGGGAATACTATGTATATTTACGTAAATGTTTATATAAAATTATTATTTTATATATATTGCCTTATGCCTGTCACCACCAAATTAATCAGGACATATCTTTCTCCTTTAAAAATATCATCACCATATTTGCAAGATAGCTCTACGGGAGTAAACTATAGAAACTATTCCATCTGGGCTTTTGTTTATATATATCACAACATAAAAGTTTAATTGCTTGTATGATATGCATTTACAGCATAGTTCCCACTAAATGATTAATATTTTGAGGGGGGTGTTGGGTTTATGGTTAATAGTTCAGAAACAATTGGAGGCAAACCTTTCTGTCTGGTAGGGTGACAACCCAAGCGTGAGCATTCTTCACATTTCTTGAGGCATGCTCTTTAAGGAGAGAGCTGGTTAACTGGTTCAAAAGGTTAACCAGTTCCCTGTTTCCTACATATCTTTCTCTGGTTTGTTGTCCTGTAATAGAACTGTCTCCCTGGGATTCACAGCTCAAGTAATAATGATTACTTCGGTTCTAATTACATTTAACCCCTCTTGCAATGCTGTTCCTCACTGTTGAACTTCATTAATTCTGAGTCAGTTTTACCAGATCGCTCTTGTCAGTACCAACGCATTAGCATACACAATTCAGAGACCATTTTAATACCCTGAAATATAAGCTGTCTCAGCACAGTCACTGAAAGAGTTTGTACAGTTTGACAAATCTGTTCTTGAAAATAACCGACGTCCAAAGCAGCAGATTGACTTCTAGGTGGTAAATATTCACCATTTACAAATTCATCATGAGGAGTTCGTGCTTGAAAACTGCATTAAATATCTTGGGTTTGCTTTCTCACCAACTGAATAAACATAGGAAGGCTTACTTTAATCCTAGTCCTCATTCTGCTAGTTCTTCAGGGCTTTTAGTTATCCAATAGGAAAGTAATTCATTGTTAATTGTATACTGTAAAGCTGGATTTCCTGAAAAGTGTGAAGACTCTTGTGGTTTGAATATTCCTGCAGTGTTTACTGTAATGCCCTTTTCTTTGCTTGCCTTCTCTATGGTACACCTTATGTAATTAATCATTTGGTAAGTTCTCCTTTTGGATAAGGATTAATTTCTGCTCTCCTATTACTTCATGATGAGCCTAATTTCATGTGAAAAATAAACCTAAGCATAGCTGATTTGCTGCTTTTTCTTATTTTTTTTTTGCTGTTCCATTTCTATCATTGTCCTATCACAAATAAAGCTCAGAGAACATCACCCCCAAAGCATATAAATTGTAAAAGTACGAATGCTGTTGACAGCACGCCATAGCAGTATACCAAAGGTGGGCTCTGAAGTGGAATAAATCAGTCTTCCAGTGGCCACGACTTATCCCTGACTGGTCACACTTAATCACTAGGTAGGTAACGATTTTTCTAAAAAAATCACTTTGGTAGGTATCGCATATTTGCTTAAGGCTTTTATTCTCCCAGTTTACGCTTTGAAGAGGGTGCATGTCAGTCATAGGTTGTTTTGGCACTGGCTGCTCAGCAGCTGGGATGTCTTAAATTTAAACTCCAAGGCTTGGTTCTGCTCAGGATGACTAATAGAGGAGGGGGACAATGTGTCTCTGGAACCCCTACCAGCTCCCTGGAACACTTGCCCTTGGTCTACCAAGTGGATGGGAAGGGGAGGTAGAAACTGTGTGGAACTTCTTTCCTTGATGGCTTTCCCTAAAAAATGAGATTTTTAACAAAAAAAAAAAATGTGTAGGAAGATTAGTCTGTAAAAGGTAATGCTTTTGCCAGATGGATGGAGAAGGTGTTCCTGCAGAAGATTAAGAGGTGGAAAAAGAGGAGAGCAGAGAAAGACCATACAGTTCAGGAAGATGTGAAGTCTGTGGGTGTATCTATCATGTGAAATTAAAAATATCAGGGGGTTTAAGAGCCTTCGTAGCCCAGTATTTTGGGGGGACAGAAGCCTACACTTTCTTACTTGAAAAGAAATCGAGAGTCTGGCCTTCTCTTTCCTTGAGCTGGGAAGGGAACCATACAGTAGTTCAGTGGTTAGCCAACTTTACCAAGATAAGAGAGGCAATTCCTTTGCAACTTAAAGAGAGTGATCTAAGCAATAGGGTATACTTTTGTGGAGGATAATTAGCAGCTGTTGTGTTTTGTGTAATTACTTTTCTGTTTATGGAAGGGAAAGAGGAGCAAATAACTTGTCTCTGTTACAAGTAAGATGAGCTGACGACTGCAGATCGGACATCTCAGTTGCAGGAGGCCAAGTTGAAGCATGACTGATTCCACCCAGGCTGGTCTTTGTGGCCGGTGTGGGTGAGCCATTGCATGCAACGCAGCATTCCCTTGCCACTGCCTGCATCTTGCCTGGGTGTCTGGAGGGTGTATACTGGACTGGCCCCTAGGGTGAGCGCTGGGAGGAGTGCCAGGCTTCACCTAAAGAGAATTTTGGATGACAATTTTAGATTATAGTAATTAAGCCCTTTTGTAACTTTGGCTCATTACAGCTTACATTTGCAGCTTACGTTCTAATGATCTAACAGTGGCACAAAAGCACCGATTTTTAATTTTTTTTTTAAGTCTTCTAGTTTAATGCATACATTATTAAGTAGCAATCTCTTGAAAAGTAAGGGGGGTGGTTAAAAAGAAAAATGAGACTTTACAATAAAATTCTGTAGAATGCAAAATAATTTGTTACAAAAAATCATTTTTAATTCTAGCAGGCAAATGCTGTATCAGTGTCTCGGGAGTTATAACTTTGAAAGTATCCAAGTTCACATAATGCACAAAAACCTGGTCTTGTCGTGTTGCTCATATGAGAGGCTCTCTAGGAAAAGTTCTTTATATGACTTGCTTGAATGAGAAATGCTTCACAGGAATATGCCCTTGACCTTTTATCAGAGGGACCTGATCCCCAGTTCTCCATATTGTGCGACTGGTGTCCAATCTTGCAACCATTTACTCATGGAAGTACTATTTGCTTATTTTAATTCATCTTTATGGAACCATGTGTGGATGGAGGAAGAGCAGAATTTGTTTGTTGGTGAGACAAGCAGTTTCAGAGCAGGTAAGTGGGAGATCTGGCTAATAATGCATTTTTAAAAATCTTAAAAATAAAAATATAACCTAAATCATTACTTACTTTAGAATTTAATGGCCAGCAGAGTATAACGCAACTGCCACAGGAGAAAATGTAAGTTATCATTTACTGAAGCTGGTACTCAATTTCTTATACACATCATCATCATCACCCTAAAGAGTAATCTGACATACAGATATTAAGTCTGAAGTTTGCATAATTGCATCGCTGCTTCCATCCTTCCTGAACCCCTACTTAAAGGAAGGAAGTTTCAGCAGTACAATCTCTTCAGCAGCGGAGAGAGAGAGAAAACACCCCTAATGCTATTGAATTTGGGAAGGATGCCAGTTCTGCCATTTAAGAACACAAAATTCAAGACTCCTGCCTGATTGCTTATTATGATAGAAAACATTTTAAAAGATTCATGGCCTAGCTGAAGGTCTGAAGATATCTAGCTTACAGAGACTCTGGCAGGCACAGTCTGTGCCTCCGATTTCAATTGTACCCCAGCAGTGTAAATTGGAAAGAGGGGGCATCACAGGAAGCATTGCATAGAAAATATACTTTGTGCTCTATCAGAAAGCAGTGAGGTTTATATAATTAACTTTGGACAGCTTCAGCTGCAAAACGCAGTGGTAAATAGTAAAGTGCAGAACTGGCTTTCCTTATTGACATTTATTAAACAGGCTGTTTGACTTTTTTTCAAAATGAGTTCTCCTTTAAAATTAGTTTTATTGGTCAAAGCCTGACTTGTACACAACTTTTTTACCTGATCGGACAGGTTGGGCATGTCTGTAACTTTGTGCTGGATTTTTGGCTTGCACTGACTGCGCTAATCACACCCCCAAACCTGCCGTTGCCTGGAGAAATTACATTGTGAGGATTGTGAACCTGTCCATAGGGTTAGTTTGCTAGTGTTATGGTCATAGGGCGTATGTATAGTATGAACATACATATCTTTGTAGATAAGATGGCATACTTTATTCTGCCTCCAGCTGGGTGACTACACAGAACATCGGTGCCTCCCTGGTGCTCTGCCCTGAGGCTCCAGAGATGAGCAGCATGTGAGAGCTGGTGCCGGGGTCACATCTCCCACCCGAGGGGGGGGTGACCCTCTGGCTGGCATATCCACACTCCATCTGGTGGACAATCTCTAATAATGGCTTGAATTTCTTTTACAGCCAAAACCTGAGGAAGCTTCAGGGTTAATTTCTTGCTTGTGAGTTTAAGAGCAACCTCTGTCTCTTGGCAAGATGTGAATATATAAATGGCTCCCCTTTGCATCCCACAAAGGAGACAAAATTAAATAATTGGTATCAGATTGAACACCTGTGGCATGTAAAAGACAATTATTCAAATAACTGTATTTGTGTGATCAGGATTCCCTTTCCCTCAGTTTGGAAATTCACCTACAGCAGTACTGCTGCTTCTGAACCACCTACACGGTGGTCTTGAGGGGTGCTTTTCTTGTGCCCACACACACACACACAAGTCCAACTAGAATAACTTTATTGGTAATATCAGTAAAAATATGAAGTAACTTCACTGTGATCAATACAGAGATTTATGGCTACCTAACAGGTAGTGATGTTTGTCCTAGGTGTGTAATGTTCTTCCTAATCCAATTATTTCTGATTTTGTTAAACAAGAAACATTTTCTGAGGGCCCAGCTGATCCGCAGGAGGCCTGAGCAGCTGTTCACTGGGACCTCCACAGGCTGGAGGAACAGGACAGCACCACCCTCAAGAAGTTCAGTAAAGACAAACGCATGGCCCTGTGTCGGGGGCTGGAGTAACGCCACGCACCAGCATCGGCAGGGGGAGGGTGGACCAGTAGCTCCACTGGGCACTGGGCAGTTAAGCAGCAGAGGACATGTGGGTGCTGGCAGATCACACTGGGCACGAGCCAGCACTGTACCCTGGTGCTGCTGAAGTCCTGGCATCTACTGAGCTATGGGAGCAAGAGGTGATTCCCTTCCTAATTCTTACAAGGCTGCATCTGGGGTACTACACCTGCATTTGGGCTCTGCAGTCCAAGGGGGGAGGCAGCAAACTGGGGAGAGGCCAGTGGAGTGCAGGCGGGGGGGGTGGGTGGGAGGGTGGGGGTGTGCAGGGGCAGGTGAAGTGTGAGGGGAGGCTGGGTTTGCTCAGCCTCAGGAGGAGAAGGCTTTGGGGGACCCCCAGAGGTGGGGAGGAGCATGGAGGAGATAGGGCTCTTCCCAGCGGTGTGTGTTAACAAGTGCATGGCGTATTGCAACAGGGGAAACTGCCTGCGTGTGGGGGTGGCTGAGAACTGGAACACACTGGCCAGAGATACTCCAGGATTTCCACCTTAGAGGCTGCTAAAACTTCATAGGAAAAGACACTGAACTACCTGGTCTAGTTCGAAGTAGCCCTGCTTTTGAGCAGGAGGACTGCAGCCTGTGACTTTCAAAAGTCCCTTTCAATAATTTAATGATTCTGTGAAACAGCACATACCTTCATACCAAGTACAGGTATAATGCCTCTAAAATTATAATTGAGCATGGAAACACTGATAAAAGCAAACCAGCCAGGTCACCCTCTTGTGCATCTGAGCACTATTCTGCAGGGGGGAAGCACCACCCGCACTACCCTGTACCAGTGGAGTGATGCACTGACCCACTTTAGCACTGAGCATGCAAAACGTGGCAGTTAGGCTGTTGCAAAGAGAGCGAGCTGTCAGGCTGACCAAAGGGCAGGCCTAGAAATAGTGCCTGTTGGTTGTCCAACATGTCCCATCCATGCTCATGTGCTCTAAAAGCATGATTTCTCCTCCCTCAAAGCACTGCCCTTGCTCTCTTTGGGGTGTTACTGTCAGATTGAGCAGCATTAGCCAATGTTGGCAGCAAGGAGAGCCCCACTCAAAAAACTGATGACTTTGTAGCAGTTAATTAGGAGGGATATATGTTTGTTGTGAGCTACTGAGGAGGCTACTGCTGTCAGGTCCCGGGGTGAGCATCTGCGCAGGCAGGTAGAGCCTGGGCTGCCTGGCTGCCTCGGCCATCTCTCCCCATCCCCATCTAGACAGAGGCATTGCTCTTGGTGAACTCACTCCAGATTCATGCTGAGGTTTGTTGGGTTTGGGTGTTTGAATTTGTTTTGTTGATTTTCGTTTGGTTTTGGTTTTGTGTTGTTGGGGGGGGGGGGGGGGTCAGTAGAAATTTCTGAGACTTTTTCCCCAGCTTAAAAAAAAAAAAAAAAAAAAAAAAAAAAAAGCCACACACTATTGAAACTTGTTATTTGGTGCCACCTGGTGTTTCAATGACCAGCCTGAGGAAGGAACCATGCCTGCAGAGGAACGGGCTCGTATTTTTGGGGTACAGGCAGAAATCATCCCCTGACGGGGTAAACCGCAGCTACAGCTCTGCTGCGTCTTGCGGCTGGGGGGATGCGCACAGAACGAGAGACCTCAGCTACCCGAAAGGGCGTTCTGAGCTGATGCTTCGCCTGGCGAGAGGCGGTGATGTTCACTGAAATTCGTCGAGACAGACGGCAGAGGGCATTAATGAATGCCTTAAGCACTGGGGTTTGCTTCCCAACAAAAATCTGAGTTTCACTGGTAGTCTAAATGTACCCTTTTCCTGCAACCTTTCCCCCCCCTTTTTTATCATGATGATGGCTACCTTTGTCATTAATTCGTGCATACCTTGTCTTCATTTCTACATATTTTCCTATGTGCTTCCTGTATAAAAATAAAGCAAAATATTGCAGACAAACGCGAGTCTACTCTTCCTGAGGTGACAGGAATGTACCGAGCAGAAAAATACTAAAATGTTAGGCATATGGTTGAGCAAGCCTCAGCTTCATGAAAAATAACAAAAAAGCTCAAAGCCACTTTTCCCTCCTTACTGTTCAGTTATGGCAAAAAGAGTCAAGTGAGACGTCCTTTTGATGGGAGTATTGCTGCTTTTACCAGACCCGGTGGACTGCCCTTTTAAAGCCGTAACACTGATCAAAAGAAAATGCTCAGCTACTCTAATACTTTATAGGCATGTTTCACTCTTGTACTATTTAATTTCTGATAGGCAAGTTCAGGACTGGACTAATTTACTCCTGGCATGAAGCCTGGGATGTAACATGCCAAAGAGCAGTATATAATAACTACAATTGGATGGAGGAGTGTAGGTCAGCACACATTTCACACCCCTTCTTTTACTACTGGAGTCATGGGGTAAAATCTACTCCTTTTGCCAACTTTGGTGAAGGTGTAAATGCACATGCACAGTGTAATGGCTTTAAATCTTGGATTCCTACTTGTATGCGCCAGATGGATCTTGTATAAATGTTCCACTTTACAGCATGTTAGCATTTGCTAGTAGTTAACTGGAGGTTATAGCTGCCAGACTTTTCTGTGGCAGTTTCCAGGCTTTAAAAAAAAAAAAAAAAAAAAAAAAAGGCAAAAAGATAAAACAAACACAAACAGACAAAACAGTCGCCCACACAAGTGGGAAAAACAGGATAATAGATACATGTAGTTTTAAGAATTGCATGTACCTGTATATATATAAATGTAATGAACCACGTTTGATTTGTCTTGTCCTGATTTGAACTACACGAGGTACATGATTTTTAGGTTTTGAAGAAAAACTATCTCCATTTCTCAAGAATGATTTAAAAAGTCTTATAAATGTTAGTGTATTGTACACAGGATTAGGGTTGTCTTAGAAAATGTATATATGGATGTATATGTTTGTGTATTTTTCTTAAAAACAAGCCTGGAAACTAGATAGGTTCCAAATTAATTTAATCCTAGTTTAATTTTATGATATAGGCCAGAAGTATTTTTCAGCTTATGCACTACCATACATGAAATGCATTTATACTCTCTGCATTTGCTAAACACTTTTGTCTTTTCTAACTGGAAGTATAATTCTTACAGACTGTATCTCTAAGACATGACAATATGCATTTCAGCAGGCTGTGAATTCTTGCCTCGAGTTCAAATTTGCTCCTCGATATACCTGAGGCATACATTAATGGGCTAGCAAAATATATTTTAGAGTGCCTATTTTTCATATTCCTCCTTTTCCCTTTCCTTTTACTTTGGAATTAAAATTGTAATTGCTGGAAAAAAAAGAAAAAAGGACATTAAAAAATGCAGAAGAAAAATTCACCAGTTTTATGGTGCACATAATTTAAAACCTACAATATTGGCTGAGCAGATTGTTAGGAACAGGGCAAACCCAAGTCTTTCTTAGCTGGCTTCTTTCTCCGGCTTTCATTCAGCTGCCTCTTCCCTGCTCCCTCTCCCAGCTTTCTTGTATGCCAACCAACAAGCACATTTTTGTCCCCATAAAAAATACACGTTGACACTTCAGTTCCAGCATTATCTTTACAGGTGTATAATAAGAGGTACATGATGCTGCTCCAGTGACTTACAGGAGGATTTCATCATAATCCCAGAGAAGGACAAGGGGTGCTAGTGGTGCTGCTGTGAGCCCCACCAGGTATGAGGGACATCTTCATCCCTCACCCTCTCCCCTGAGCATGTCAGAAGCAGAAAGGGTTGGTGTAATCTGACGGCAACCCTGAATGGCCAGCACCTCGGGAGACATGGAGAGGAGCATCCAGCCTTGTTTGATGCACCCCTGATGGTCAGTGGCTGCAAAATTCCTCCTGCCTTGGGGGAGGACAATGTCGATAACACTGAAGGTGTTGGAAGCCACACACCTGGGTTCCCATGCCACAGAGAATGACACGCGTGCCCGGTTTATGTGCTGTGAGTAGTCCCACTGAAATCACTTGTTTCAAATTAAGCAGTACTCAGCTGCTTTGGAGGATTAGGCTAGCACGCCTGTGCCTGTTCCCTGGTAAACCTGGGCAGTACCACTGGAAGATAACGGGTTCTCAAGAGGCAATGCGAGTTTGTAGCGTGACGATTTTGTACCTCTACCAGGGCAAGCTTAAAGTCTTTTGCTGCGAGGGAAAATTTACAGTGTTTTTTTCCTTAAGTTCCTCCTGTATGTGAAGAAGAAAACCATAGCCAAATATCACAACTGCATCTATTGCCTTTTTCTGCAAGACCTTGCCACATCAGATATGGCCTCATGCAGTACATATCATTGATAACGTCACGTTTTTAAAAATTTAGTGAAAAATGCCTGGAAATTTAATAGTTGTACTTCCCACTGTGGAAAGAGCATTTGCAGAAAAATGAATTGTTACCAATAGCTCTAATTGCCACTTTGATCATTAAACTTTGCCTTGGGTCAGCCATTCACCCTGCCAGAAGATTATTAAGTACAGATTAAGAGGCCATTGCTAGCATTAGCTATGGGCTCATAAGGCATTGCTGTTCGAGAATACTGTGTGTTTTATTTGAGCAAGCTTCAGCAGCAGAGTGTTTTTCTCAAAACTTGCATTAGCAACCAACTTTTAGTGGGAACGAAGGCTGTAATTGGATTATTCGCTTCCTGCTGGATGCAGAGGATATAGGCTTCTGCTTGTCTCGCACTGCTGTGGAGTCCCTCCCTGCTCCCTTGAATAGCCGAGGTATTGTTGTACGGCCGTGGTCCAGGGGCCGTGTCCTTTTGTGCTGCAAGGGCTCGCATTCCCTCATGCTCTCCGCCGCCTTCTCCGTACTGGAATACTCGGTGGAACATTTTGATCGTTGGAAGCATTCGCTTCTGAGCTCACTGTACATTTTAGTTCTGCGCTGTTGGCCAGGATTGATAGATGCAGGAGAAGAGAACTTTAAAAGGCTTTTGGATGTGGTTTGCTAAAAGCTTATTTACTGTATGAGTGGTAAAAAAAGGAAACATGCATATTGTGCTGGGCCATGCTCAGTTTCCAGGCATATCTTACCGATCAAAAAAAAAATAAAAAAATCTTTCCTGCCAGTTGAATTTATGGCCAAGATAGCCAGATTACTAGAAACACTTCTGTGTTTAATCTTTTCATGTTTTGAGCGGGAGAAGGTAGGGCAAGGAAAATGGAGTGGAATTGCTTTTTATTTTGTGGAGATTGTAAATTCTGTTATGGAAAATGTAATAAAGAAGCAGCTTAAACAAAAAGAATGGTTGTGTGAAATCGCAAAATTTCCATTGGGTGAAAACAAATCCTAACTTTATGTACATTTCCCCGGAGAGATGTAATGTGAATGCTTACAGCTGTTTTTAGTTTCTTATTCCCTGATTAGGTTTAAATTAAAGGAAGGATGTCATATTGAATTATGAAGAATTACTTATTCTGCGTATTTTGGTTTATACATACCTTCTATCACAGTCTCACTGTGGCATTTGCAAGGACGCATTGAACATGTGCATGCAAATAATATTAAAAGTAAACTGGCTGCAGCGTAGTGGTTCTGACAGAAAAATGCATATAGCTCCCATGTTTCCCTCCCTGGTACCTTCACTGGGAACAGGAAACCACCCTGCCATACCTAACCTTCCTCTGCAAGACAGGTCAGTTGCTGCCTGGGAAAGAGGGGTGGTTGGTTGTCTTTGGGAACCCCTCCCCCTCAACAGGACCCTCTGCTCCAAGGGGTCTTGCAGAGGGACCAGCAGCTCAGAGCATCTCCACCAACCCAGGTCAGAGAGGACAAGATTCGCAATACAGCCAGTGTGCCCAAGCCTGAGCGATACCTGGAGCAAGCTGAGCAGGTGGGGAGGAGGGGAGGGGTGAAGGAAATGCTGCAACCGGCCGTGCCATTCCCAAATGCAGACTCTTTAATATCTGCTTTCAGCAAGCATCCAGACAATCCAGCAGCCCAGAGGTTTGAAATTCACTCTCTGGGGAGATATATGTCTCTCTTCCGAAGGGAAGTGCTTTCTTGCAGTATTGTGTGACTTACCTAAGCAGCCACAGCTATGCGGCATAGCTCAAGCTGTGGGTAGATTTGGTCCCACCACAGATGAAAAAATTAGAAAAGCTCAGTTTGAACAATTAGCACACTAACAGTTTTGCAAATCAGTTTTAAAGTATTGCATGGGACTCTTTAATTGTTATTTTTCTTGCAAATTATCAGCTCTACAAGAGTTGCAAGACATAAAGAATTCATTAATGAAAACTACCCTGGTAAATATATATATATACACACACACAGATACATATTTAAAATAGACTAAGAAAAAAAGAATAGAATTAGTGGGTTGGATAGAAAAAGTGCTGATTTGAGTAAGGGGTTTACAGAGCTGTGTTGTGTAGTGCAGCATACCATTTGGGGTTGGAAACAAAGGGGAAGAGATTTTCCAGGAGCTCAGTTGTATTTTGCACAAGTGAGCAGCCTGCTCACACAGCCTCTGTGGTGTGAGTTGCAGTAAGGTAATCTGGAGCTGCAAAGAAGGTGCTGCCTCATGCAGCTGGAAATCATGCTCCTCTTAGATATGCAAAGAGCTGAACATCTAATCCACATCTTTGTGCTTCTGCAATCATGTCTCCTCTTTTTCCTTCTCCATAAGAGGTTGTTTATACCATGCTATGTTTTTGAGTGGAGGACGAGGAGCCTGCTGCTGACCTGCAGGGTAAGTGCATTAAAAAGAAAGGATGATACTTGGGGAAGTGTAGGTCTCAAAGCTGGCAGGCAAGGGAAAAAGGAGATGGAGATGGGGGTGTGAGAAGCACTTTTGCCATGGACAAAACCCCAGGGAGCAGCACCTCTCAGGTGGGCTTGCCTTGGCCTCCACTGGGCGTCCCCAGACGCTCTGCCCCCTGATCCCAAAGAGCAGTAAGCCCCCCTCCTATGAAGACAGGACATTTGGGCCAAGCCTGCTGGAGGGGAGGGGGAGAGTGGCTCTGGAAACACAGACAGCGGCAGAGTTGGCAGGAGGGGGATGCTGCAGCCCCCCCTGGGGCATCCTGGCAGCTGAGGTCTCCACCATGCCTTGGAGCCTGGGGAGGAAGAGAAGGGCATGGAGCGGGACTTGCGGGGAGAGAGCTGCTACTTGTAATGCCAAGTCCTACTTCAGGTTTGACCCATGCCACCAGGCACACAGAAACTGCAGCCTACACAATCTTTGCAGGAGCCGGCAGCTACTTCCCAGTCCTCATCCTCTGGGAACTGAATATATCTTGTTATGTAAATTACCTTGCCTTATCAATGTCTTATTCATCAGCTCTTTCTTATCTGTTAGTCTTTAAGGTCTTCGGGATGTTTGTAGTCCCCAGCAACAGCTTTATATAGTAGTAGTAATAAAAATAAAAATAAAAATAAAAATAAAAATAAAAATAAAAATAAAAATAAAAATAAAAATAAAAATAAAAATAAAAATAAAAATAAAACTGGTGTTCTTTTTATCCTGAGGATTCAGAGGCAGTGACCATCATTCTCGGAGAAAGGGTGACCAGCAGTTCACACACTTGCCCAGAAAGTTCTGGATTCATCTTGCTCTATTGCTGTACATACCTCATCTGACACTGGTGGGGAATATTTCTGTACCAGTTTCCCATCTGTAACATGGAAGCAAAAGAGACATCTGCTTCACAAAAGTACACTGTAAAATTAAATACCTTACTGTTTTGAAGCACTTTAATGCAATATGAACAGGAGCCATAAAAGTACCTCAGGCTGAGAGAGAGAGTCTTTTATTACACACATTTTGGAAAAAAGCCCCTGCAGAAGAGACAATGGATACTTCATCAGTTTCTTTACCTTCCTTTTTAAATCAGCTATGAGACATATAAACTTGTAACTTGAATACGTTGATGCTTTTTTTTCCCTTTTCTTTCATTCTATGTGCGTATCTATAGCTTATTGCAGCTTCTGTGTCTCCTTTCAGCCACGATACCTTTTTCCTATCAATCTGTGGTGTTTTGCTGAGCAAATAAAATATCCTGAACAATACCACTTTTTAGTCAGTCATGCCACTGATTTATTTCAGCTTTGGAAAACTCTTTTCAGGTTCCCAACATGCATATTGTGACCGATGTCACGTTTTGTCTGCACACAGCAAAGGCAACTGTATTAAAGTCACTGGTACCAAAGCAGCTCCCAGTCTTTGAGCCCAGTGAGTAGGTCTCTGGCCTTTCTCATTCTCAGGCTTTATGGAAAAGATGGCAACAGGCAGGAATGGCTAAAATGTACAGGTAGTTGCTCTACACAGACACATGCACACACAGAGTTTTAAATGTTTCCTCTGCTTTGGAAAGCTGGGATTTTTTTTTCCTGCATGTTCTTGACTGTGATAGTGACCAAGAAGGTTGTTTCTCCTGCCTGTAGGTCCCTGCAGTCCCTGGTTTCAAAAAGAGAAAACAGAAACAAATTTTCCAGTACCAACTACTCAATTACACCCTTGCCGTCAGGCGAGGTGTTCCATGAAGTGGGTTGGTGTGTTTTGGACATGTCACTGAGTGATGCATTTAATCAAGAACACCTTGTACTTGCGAGGGCTGTGCTTTTCCTTTTTCTTTTTTTTAATTCTTTTTTCTTTCTTCTGTATTTTTTCTTCTTTCTGCTGTCTTTTTTCTTTTTCCATCCCTCTCACCCCTCTTTTGCTTTTTTTCCCTCTCTCTCTTTCTTTCCTTAATAGCTGAATCTATTAACAAGTAAATCCCCTCCTTCAGTTACTTTAATATGCTTTCATACCATGTTTGCTCCACTTTATTTCTCAGCTTTGTTATTTCCACTCCACAGTAAAATCTATCACCTTTGAATGAGTTATTTGCTTTTCTGGACTGCAGCAAATACCACCCACTCTGTTAAGGTCAGGCTCCAGCTCCTTGACTTCGCTATTGTTCCGTCCCTTCCTTACCCACTCTGTCATTGCAGTACGACAGCTCCAGCTGGGAGGGCAGGGAAATCACTCCCTCAAGAGCAGTTTATCATGGCAATAAATGTTATGTGTTTTACTAGGATGCCATCAAAGTTCACCATCGTGCTGAAGCCGAAACAATTGTTTCTTTTATTCATCTATTATACATGCCGTATTGGGTAGGTGTCTATATCCTGCAGAGATCAGCATCCTGAAGGTGCAAGATGTTACTTCTACTTTCTGCTGTGTTGTAAAAATTATAGAATTTGCAGAGAGAAACATCACAATATTTTTAATTAATTACTGCTTCTCAGTCTTCTTCCTGTTCTCCCTACTGCCTGGGTTTTAATTACTTTGCTCACATAGGCATCTCCAAAGTAATGTCAATTAAATGGTATACGTGGCCTTTACATTTCTTTCTGGTTGTTTTCTTCTTTTTATGGTACTGCCTGTGCATAGCTCTGTTGACTTCAAAGCATCAGAGATTTTTGTGACTGCAACTGGTACTCAGCAGAATCCAGCCAGCCAACTGAGTTGGTCTGTCATTCATGAAGTTAGATATTTTAATTTGGTTTTTTCAGATACTAGAGAGAAGAGAAACCTTTCTGCTTGCATGCCCTCCCCCATCTTCCTATTCAGTATTGATCTTTCCTCAGCCAAGAGAGCTTAATAAAGACTGAGAATACACTTTACTACATTAATTTCATCCAGCAGAATTGCTTGTAGCAGTATGAAAACAAGTTGCTGAATGTGTGACAGGGTAATTCACTGAGCACTAAAGGAAATTGCTTAAAACAAAAAAGAAATTTGTTATACTCTAAGCTCTCGGTGACATGTGAGAGCTCCCAGTGTTCTAGTGGGAAAAATGGTCAGCAGTCTTGCACTGACATATGTTAGGTATCTATCTCAATTGCCTGAAATGCAGATCTGGATTGACAGAAACGATCTGGGACTTTAGGTTAAATTCCCAACAACATTTTCAGTCAAGAACATGCAGGAAAAATCTGAAAAGTCATAATATTTCATTTCAACATTTTTCTACAGAAAACCCTTTAATTCCTTTTTTTTTTTTTTTCCCCCAGAACACTGTATTTCTAAATCTGGCTCAGCTCTGTAAAGGGAAGAGACAGCAACACCTAAACCCAGCGTTTGGAGCATCCCCTCCTCTTCATCCCTCTCTGGCAGAAGGGGCTGGCAGCTCACCTCATGTCGCAGCAGTTCCCTACAATGATCAGTGTAGAGACAGTGCTGTGGCCCCCGGTGACAACGTATGTCACCAGGAAATAGAGGCTCAAAGTCAACCAAGCTAAACCAGAACCACCATTCTTGAAATCACCTTTGGGGTGGACCGAGGACCTTCACTGTAAAGGCAGACCAGAGGTTCGGTGGTAGGACGCCGTTCCTCTGCCCTCAGTTTTAGGCTAGGTACCCTTGAGAAGACTTAGCATTCACTGCCAGGATCATAATTTTGGGACCCCTGTATGATTTATTTCATTTAATGTTATGCAGGAATGCCAGCTGCAGACAAATGGGACAAAGTTTTGCTTTGACTAATGCATGTTATGATGTATATTGAGTCTGCAAGAGGAAGAAAGGAAGATAGATCACTGGTGGATAGCACTCAGCTTCAAGGAAGTAGATGTAAGTACAAAAATAGAGGATCATTAAATGAGATGATACAGCAGGACTGTTGCTATTGATGTCAACAGCTGTTTTCTTTCTCGTGGTATGATCAGTGTTCACTTATTGGCGTGCAACTGAACTGGATTAAAAGGTTTTGATCAGAAGGCAGAGAAGGACATATTTTCCTGCTGCATATTTTCCTGTTCTTCAGGGGGGGTTCTGATGGAGGTGGATATTTGGCCACAAATATTACAAAAAGTTAGTGTCCTTGCCTCTGTGGGCTTTCAAGAAAGAATGCCAACTGGGGGTTAGGAAGGCTACTCAAGTGCTTGGGCCTGGAAGCAGCATTTTCTAGCTGTGTCCCTATTAGGATGTAGTGGAGCCTCTCCACCACCTCGGCCGTTGAGCACTGGCGTGTAGTTCAGTAACCATGTCAGGATTTGGAGTTGTTTTCTGATGTGCAGTTTTGTGGTCTGCAGTTAGAGCAATAACAAGAGTTGAATGAGGCTTTTCAGGTGAGACAACATTTGTGTGGCACTGACTTTGGTGATTTCATGGTTTCCATGGGTTTGCTCAACTTCAGTCAGCACAGGTTCTGCCCTCCACTGGACTCCTCAGCTAGGGTTTCAGAGCTAGAAGCAGCAGATGCAGAAAACGTGGCACTCTTCCCACCTGGCTACCACCTCTTTATTTTCAAGTCTAAATGCTGCCTCCACATCAGGATATGCACTCATTTCAGGGCCCCCAGGAGCTGACATACTGCCAGCCACCCAAGGTGAAGGGCTTTCTTCCGTCTGCACCCATTGCCCACGGTTCTAAAATGTTTTGGGGCATTGTTAAGGTGTTATCCCTAATTTTTATCTCTTGGCTTACCTTTGGTTCTGACTGACCAGCTGAGAAAAAGGTAATGATATAGACTGAAGCTGCTGGCAAAGGAATGATTGCTTTTAAATATTGTTAAAGGTTCCTCAGGGCTTTGAGTGGCTACACAGTCAGTGCTGTTTTGTGTGAACTAAAAAGATGTAAACAAAGCCTGGATTTATTTATTGTAGCCAGGCTGAGACTGAAGTCAAAGAGATGGCCTGTTACCCATCTCAGCCAGCTACAAAATGGGAGATTATTTAAATTCAGCATATCAGCAAAGCTTTGCCTTAAAGGCATAAATGGTTGGGGGACAGTTCTAATGCTTTCTAAGGTCATAAAGAATTATTTGACTTACATTTTGGTTCAGATGGTCAGGTCCCAGAGACCAATAGCTGAACGGTCTTGGGAATATGCAGGTGCTCTTCCAGTCACCTGACTTCTGTTTAATTTGGTTTAAAGTGTTGCCTCTGGTCAAGGGAGTGACTATAACTTCCTGTGTTGAAAAGGCTTTTCACATCCCTTCCCAGTGTAACCAGAGCTGTTCAATAAAATTGTGGTCTTCCTGCCATTACCTTTTAGAGCTGTGTTACATCACATCCAACATAGCCTACTATTTTGACCCCCAGCTAAAAAAAAAAAAAATTATTATTTTTATATATATATATATATATATATAAAGCCTTATCAAGCCTATAGTCCCTTTACATGACTGTGCTATCTGCAACTCAAACCTCTGACGACTCAATATGAGCATGTTTGGTTAAAAACAGTGGGGTTCAAATGATAGATGGAATGGCTACATCATATCTTGGGAAAACATTTAAAAGGGTGTTTGGTTTCTGTGAGCACACTTGGGATTTGATGTAATAGTGCTTGCAAGAGTTGATATAGAGGAAATTATTGCTTCTCAATAAAATTCTCCATTTTTATTGGCTCACATACAGAGAATGGCAGCCAGCTGATAAAATACTCGGTGGAATTTTCTTTCCATCTAGCCATGTACTCTACAGCAATGAAGTGATTCTTTTTTTAAAGTGGGCAAATTATGATTGTTTGAAAGCATTTCGTGTTTATCATAATACTCTTTAGGTGGGAGTCTACATATTTTGCACTTTAACTGAAAGTTTGTCTTTTAAACCTTCTGGTTGTGGCAGTAAATAATCATAAAAAGAATCACATAAATCTCTTATCGCTGTCAGATATTTACAGGCAAAGAAAGATGTATATTCTGCAAAAGTATTTTTAACTTTTCACATGTGATTTGGATTCCTTATAAAATTTCTAGTTAAGGAGATATATATATATGTACACACACATATATACATGATACAGCTTTGTAAGACAGAAACTGTAAACAACATTTGCAAAATATTACCTCATCAAGGGCATGAAAATCTAGAAAACAGATCAGCCCTACTATCTTCCCTAAAATAAACACAGACTTCCTCAGAAACTCTGCAGCATTATTTGCATTAACTAATAACAATTCCTTAACTTTCCAGAATGGAAAATCTTCAATTTCCTACTCATTTAGTTTCTGGAAAGTATAAAACATTTCATCACATTAAACTGGGTTTTCTTTGTTCGCAAGGGGGAATTTGATTCCTAAGCATGAGGGCCAAAAGAGAACCTAGCTGGTGGGCTTTTAGGTGCCTGCTTTCTGGAACAGATGCCAGGTTATCTGTCTTCCCAGGCTATACACAGGGAAAGCCAGGCTGACCCAGGAGCGAAGCCCCTGTGACCAAAATTGCACAGAGCTACTCTGCTCTGCAGCACATACAGGGCACCAAGTATCTTAAATCTGGTCCCCTCCGCAAGGCTACAAGGGAGGCTCCTCTTTGCATGGTATCCACAGGTGGCTCAAGGGACATCTCCAACGTGAAGGGTAAAGAGCCTGTTTTCCACCCAACGCACCAAAGAGCACTCTCCTGGTGGGTAGCTGTGAAAGCACTGAAGAGCACTATCATGGCTGTTTTCACTGCTGCTTGTGAGGAACCAGAGCCTGGCAATGGGGCGGGGTGTGTTTGGGGGGACCTCCTGCAGTACCTTGTCTGGGCACTCCGGGTAGGGACGCTAGTTTCTCTGTCTGGTTAACAGGTGAGCTGAGATCTTCTGCAATCTCAGCAGATGTGACTGCCAGGGAATTGTTAAAATAGAAATTAAAAAAAGTAAAGAGCCAGATAAACTTGATGCTGCAGGGCTCAGCAGAGTAAAGGTTGCAGAATCACAGTTTTGGACTCAAGCAGCAATGTGTCACCTGAACTCTGCTCTGCCTGCTTTTTCCTGACCTGGTATCTTTTCTTCAGTGATATTCTGGCTAGAACTTGGCAGAGGTTGGGATCAGCTTTGTAAAAACCTGCTTACCTTTGGCAAAGCAAAGCAGTTGAGCGCTGTCCTAAGTAAGGTGCAGAGGTGCAAGTGGAGGTGCTAATGTATTATACCTACTCTGTGGGCAAGCGGCCGCTGAGAAGGGGATCTAACGGTGGGGACTGAGGTGTCTCAGCCCATTTATTGGCCTAGCCCTCTCCAACATTCGTGCGCTTGTGATACTCTACGTTTCTGTCACTAGGAATTTACAAACCACCTTAGCTTTCTCATCACTATACAGTTTGGGGTGTTAGTCACAGGATGATCCCCCTGGAAAACGGCTCACTTCCACTGACTAGCTGCAGGGTGAGGGGGGAGAACCAAGCAAAGATGATGGCAGTCATTTTCATATCAGTTATCAGGTCAGACGATGACTGGTCTCTCCGCGTAGCCACGGAAGAGGCAGATCCTCTGACTGCTCCTGCAGAGGCTCTCAGAGACTACATCAGCGAGGGAGAGCCTTAGTCATGGAGAACCATTTCCTTTGATGTGCAACATCCTCCGCAGGGAAGCTGCCGCTGCGGACAGGTCTCAGCCCCCAGGCATGTCAGCCCAGTTTCCAGCTGGCTGATGGGATTCACTTGACTCACCCCCTGAAGTGTGTCCACATAACCCCTGTTGGCCACCACACTGTATATATAAATCAGATGTCACCTGAAGGACAGGAATTCCTCATCTTTGTTGTCGAATGTGTGTGAGCCGTGAAGAACCTGCAAAGTTCATTATAGCACTCCCCAATGCTTGTCAGCTTTCCAGAAGGTTTACACTGTTAGCTGGAAATGTCTCCTTGTTCATTTCCTGGAATTATCCAGGCCTGAAGTGTCTTCGTTTGAATTGTCAAACAGATTGTTGTCACTAGAGACGGCTGACATGGGGAATAACGCTGTGCAAGAACCAAGTGATACAGCATTTTTGCAAAACATTTTACAAATCTGTATGAAAGCCAGCCTTTTATTTCTAATTAAATTAACATCATACCATGCTGAAACTTTTATGCACTAATTTAAGAGTTACAGCTAAATGATGTTATGAACTCATTATGTCAATATACAGCAGCATTGACCCAGACTTGTCTCCCAGTCCTCCAAATCTTATCCATTCCACACTTGGTTTACCACAAAAATGGCCTGGATTACTATAAGCTTAAAACAAGAGGACACGCTTTAACATAGCTTCTGTGCTTCAAATGTGCAATGACAGTCTAGTTAACAAGAAGCAGATTCAAGCATGCTCCAGACACGCTGGCAATTAGGCATACATTAATCCTCCATTCTGCCAGAGCACAGAGTGAAAGGAGATATCCCTTCTCCGGAGTGTGGAGAGGACCAGTTATAGATCTTAGGAAGTATCCAAATGGAAATAGTAGGTTTTGAGTAAATAAATTATAATAATCAAATTCATTTCTGTGCTGCCCACTGCTGGGAGTCACTTCCTAATGTGAAGGTGTAGAGAAGATGGGGTCGTCTTCTCAGGTATGCACAGCAGAAGGATGAGAGGCAACAGGCACAAACTGGAAAACAGGAAGTCCCAATCAGCATGAGGAGTCGACACTGGAGCAGATTTCCAGACAGGCTGTGCAATCCCCATCTTCGGAGATATTGAAAACCTGACCAGACAAGGTGTTGACTACCTGCTCTAATTGCTTTCTTTGAGTAGGAGGATGCTCTAGGTGACTACCTGAGGTCCCTTCCAACCTACACGTTTCTCAGATTCCATGTGTGCAAGAGCAGTGTGTCCTGCAGTGCTAGCGCAGTGGGAAGCTGGTTGCATCACCAATGAAGAAAGGGAGGAAGCAACTTTGCATTGGATGGAGCTTTCTGGCATATACTTGAGAAATCTGCTTGAGAGCAAAGGGAGATGGGTAGTTGGGTGTTGGCTCATGCACAAAACTGGTGTCTTTGTGAGCTTTTTTTTTTTCCATTTTTAAATATTTTTATTAATGCACTTGTTCTTCCTACTTCCCTTAGTAAGAACTAAACTAGAGGAAAATATACATTTCTATGCATGTAGTCACAGGGACAAACAATGTCAAATATGGTTGGCATGAAGATCTAGCTGCAGCAAGATAGCAACTAACTCTATAGTGAAATGATACAGGAAACTGAAACATGGCGAGAAGGCAAGAAGTTGCAAGGGAGATGAACGAACAGAAGAGACTGCCATAGGTGGTAAAGACTCAGTGGTGCCTGTTACCTCCTTTGTATTTCTACAGCGTTTGCTAGAGCAGAGCTCAAGAGCCAAGGGCACAGAGTCATTGAGCAATAGTGTGGTGGTTACTCCTAATGCCAGCAAATTGGCAGGGAAGTCCAGATAGTGGAACTATGCGATGTGGTGCTTTAGAGCAATCATCAGTATTTTAGCGATTGCATTCAGAATGAGTTCTAAAAGATGATTTGTGACTGCCCATATGGGTTGTACATCTCATGTTACTCTTAGTGGAGGGAGCCATAGTTTGAGGCATTGGTGAGGTACTTCTGTGGTTTGGTTGATGACTGTCATTTCTTCGGTAGATTTGGGGTAACATCACTGGCTTCAAGCAAGCCTCCTTATAACAGCACTTTTGACAACACAAAAATGGACATTTAAAAATTATTATAGTCCTAATAACATAAAGAGTATTGCTTTTTTTTTTTCAGATTCACATTCACTAGTGTATAGAGATGTCATTTATGTCCTAGACACATTAATTTCTGATTTTTTTCCTTTAACTCTCTTAATTGGAAGAAAGTATGTTGCTGATGATTTATGAACTCTTCAGAAGTGCCAGGGATCATTTTAAATGTACACAGCTGCTCTGCAGTAGTTTAACTTGGCAGATAGTATTAAACCATTGAATTGTGTCATTTATTTGTGTATGCACACAATAAGTTCCTTGTGCAGGTTCTTCAGAAATAGTCTCAATGTTGATTCGGAAATGTGGCCTAAAAATAACCCAGCTCCATGATTTATTGTTTTGGTGCTTGTCTCCAAACAGTACATCTAAAATGAAGAATGGGATACCATGTATACCCCAGATAAGGCAACGGAATGGAAACCATCCGTAAAGAGGAGCTGTAGACCAAGGTCTAAAATGGAAAAGTTCCCAGAGTGAGCAAACAAGATACATGATGGGAATCGACCTGTGTTGCTGGTATTTGCAAATGCTACAAGTTCTTTCATTGCTTAGGCAAGGGAGTATATGATGTTGTGTAATGAGAAAGAGCAGCAGTCGTGACAGCAGTATCACTGGTTGTAATGCAGTATAAATCAGGGCAATTTATTCTGTCATTCCATTCAGGACATCATAAAAGTAACGCCTGTTGTCTGGAAAAAATCTAAACTCAGAATAATATAATGCATTTCGCATACACCCTATTGAACGTATAAAATCCTACAGCAACAGAAAATAAAGCACTTAGAAATCTAGTCTTTTTATACTGAAGGGTGACATCTGCAAATATATTCTACAATCAATACTATGTGATTATATTTATGTCTTAAACAATTCTAGGGAAAAAAAGCAGTATAGATTCTATTATAGCTCTAAAAAATAACTTTTTAGGCCATGATACTAATCCCTTTGATCCACACCACTTAATGTATTGGAAAGCAAAAGAACTTCCCTTATTTCTCCTTTGGCTGAAAAATGGACTAAAAATAGCCTTCAGGGAATTGTAGATTCAGTTACATCCTCAACAAGAGGACGTAACTGGCAGTGTTTAAAGACTGATTGATAGGCATCATCTCTTGATGATCATAGCAGAGCTTTTTAGGCTGCTGATTGCAAGCACAGACATGCTGGAAAGCAAAATTTATGCCGGTCAGGCTTTCTGCTGTGCTTAGACTCCTCTTTTCTTTCCTTCCCCTCAAACCAGATTGCAGCAGTCTGACATGGAAATCAAGAGCAATGGCCAAACAAACCTGAGCCAAACACCAATATCAGACCCATAAGTTTCAAACATTTTTCTTTGGTAAAGAGAGAGCTGAGGTGAATCAAAGAGATTGAAAGAGAGAGAAAAAAAATTAAACTCAGAGTCAGTTTACTTTAATCCTCTAGAAAATGCTGAAACTTTAGCACACTGGAAGCTTTAGCAGCCATAGGGACCTTCGAAGGTAGGTAGCATCATTTATTCATGCTGAGTCAGTTCTTCCATCCATCACTGCCACAACTCTTCCATGTGTTCTGGGCAGGTACACCATGGAGAATGTGTTGCTATCAGGAGGTCATGAAATTTCTCTTACCTTGTTATGAAGGGCTGTGAAGCATGGCTTTACTTCCTATCCAGGATCAGTGCTGGCAATAGCTGATGGAAGTGAAACATCAGTGGGATTTCCCTTTTTACTCCTTGCCTTCTGAGAAACTTGGTGCTACAACTGTGAGGCAGCTGTGGAGCCATTCAGCTGCCTCATCCAAAATGGCAGCGCAAGGGAGCTCAGACCACCAAGGTGCAAAAACTGGAGCACCTCGAGTCTTCTGCTGTTGCGGCACTCTCCAAACTGTCAAGCTGCAACAAGGTCTTTTACCACCTCATACCAGCATACTCTTCATATAGTCCCCCTTGCTGCCTTCTCATCTCACCTCACCCAGGACGTGTGTTCTCTCTCCTCTTGCTTCTTCCTCAGCTACTCTCTCTTTATTGGCTCTCAACCACTTAACCAGCCACAGCTGCACCTTATCTACATCAGCCAACCCACCGCCCCTGAAGCCAGCCCACAGCTGTATATTATCAATGCTAATTAACCCAGCTTCACTCCTCTACAATTCCCCCTTTTTTAACATTTCATACCTTATGTTTTTAACAATCATTACAACCTTTTTAGAAATAAATTTTTCATACAGTCCTCTATAATTCCTCTATGAATTCCCCCCCCCCTTTTTTTTTCTTTTTAAGACTTCATACCTCATTTTTACCACCCATCACAAACTTTTTACAAATAAACTTTTCATACAGTTTGGAAAACTTGTCCCCGAATTCCTTCTTCACTTTTATCTTGGGCTTTTCATCTTCTGCAAGTTGTTCACCTTTCTTCTTATCTGCTTTCTTAGCATCTGGGATTTTGTTTTCTTCAGAGGGGGGTTGTGATGGACTTATAGTGGCTTGTCCTTTCGCCTCTTGAGTCACACTGGACAGTAACCTGAGTGAGCTTGCAGCAGCAGCAGATCTAGAATACAGCGCCAACACATCATTCTGTCTCCTGAAAAACTTCTTAACATCTTTGTGGTCACCCATTTCTTCTTCAACTGGAGACACCTTCAACAAGCACATAAACACTGGCAAGAATACCACCAGGCCGAGCAGCAACAGCGAGAGCCGCCCGCAGCACCGCACGGCTCCCACACCTCCCCCCAGCACAGCCATCACTGCTGTCTGGCCAGACCCGCTCCGGACCCGCCGCTGCTGCAGGCTGCTGCCATGTCTGGCCGTGTACTCTACCACTATCACCCGTTACCCTCAGTCTCTTAACTCCACGGCAGTCAGGCTTCCTTCTCTTTGATCCCAACGGCTCACCTTTACCAGTGTCCGATCCGGATCCCCAGGCTCTTGCCACCTATCTCAGTGTGATCTGGATATCACAGGCCATCCCCACCTGTCTCCGTTACGCTAGGTCACTGCCATTACTGTTTCAAACATCCCCCGACACAGCCATCACCGCTCATTACACTCAGTCTCATAATCTGAAGGGCCTCGTATGGGGCACCAATTGTTGCAGCACTCTCCAAACTATCAAGCTGCAACAAAGTTTTTTACCACCTCATACCAGCATACTCTTCATGCTAGTCCCTCTGCTGCACTCTCCTCCTCTCATCCAGGGCATGCATTCCCTCTCCCCTTGCTTCTTCCTCTCTGCTCTCTCTTCAGTGGCTCTCAACCACTTAACGGAACCAGCCACAGCTGCACCTTATCCACATCGGCCAACCCACCGTCCCTGAAGCCAGCCCACAGTTGTATATTATCAATGCTAATTAACCCAGCTTCATGCCTCTACATTCTGCTTTAAAGAAACTGGGCTAGTATGCTACTACTCAGAGAGTTAAAGCAGAAAGTATTTATCAGCAATCTGAGCAAAGAACTTGTTGGACAGCGTTGTCTTCCTGTCCTACACAACCCCAGACCTAAATGTGGAAAAATAAGAAGGCTCAGATGCTGACACAGGATACATGTTGCATGCACTGTGGCAAGTAGGTTGCACATTTAGGAGGTGGTGGGTAATATGCTGGAGAGATCACTCAGGCTGTCCAATTTAACCTCTATTTTTATATGGGACTTCTTGGTCCCATTCACCATTTCCACTACTGTGGTACAAATCACAAACCTGATCTATGCTGTTTCTCTAACTTCTACTTGGCCATTGCAGTAACAGTTTTGGGGTTTTTTTGAAGCATACATTGCGCTTTGGAGAATAGAAGAGGTTTTTGCTTAAGTCAAAAGGGAGGGAAATAAGTATCAATGTGAGTAAGAGAACATATAACGATCGCCTTGGCAGATTGCTTTTCTGTTTTAAAGCATGTACTTTTTAGTTGGATAATCATAACACAGGACATTTTATTCAATGCTCTTGTTTTTTGGTAATGAATACATTTTTACATTGACATTATCCTCAATGATTTAATTTTAATGTTGAAGCATAAAGGGAATTGTTGTAAGTGTCCTCTGCGCATCACTTTGCTGCTGTACAGGCCCAGCACAGTGAGCAGAGCAATGATCAGTTTACCGAGGCTTCAGCTATAGCCCCATTTCTTCCATTAGCTGAAGAAATCTTTATAACTGATATAGAACATAGTATTTTTTAAGTAAACTTACTACTAGGCCAACAGTGCAGATACTCCATGGGTGACATCTGTCTCTTCATCAGTAAATGTCATGTACCGCAGACTCAGGAACCAGTCAACAAACAAGTCCCAGGAACTGCCTTTAAACCTGAACAGGACTAGGGTTTCTGTTTCTGGGATGCCAGGTTTACAGCATCCGCAGTAACGACACACAGATAACTTGCTCTTAACCAAATAATGGCCTTATTTAGAAGTAATTTTTTTATATTCTAGGAATAAAAAAAGCAAGTAGATTGAATTTGTTATTTTAGTCTTTTAACTGTGTTTTATAGTATATGTGATAAAAAGAGGAGGAAGAAATAGAAATGGGTTTGGTAGGTCCTACAGAACCTCAGGAGGCATCTGTCTGACGCTATTGCACACTGTGTGTAGCTGTATTGTACAGACAGGAGTCAGCCACCGCGGTTTTGTGTCCAAACACCAGGTCACAACTAACAGGTGTCTGGAAGGCACTTGGCCGCACTAGGAGAGGAATAAGTATGAGGAGAGCAACCTACCACGCTGAATCTGCTTTGAGGGTGGAGCACTTATCTGGGATGTTTTAGGACTGCTTCAGACAGCAGAGGGTAAACACACAAGGGCAAGGGGCCTGACTGCACACCCAAGCAGCATGGCATGGACCTTAGTGCATGGAGTGAAATGGGGACCATGTACAGTCCTGCTCCCCCATTCACCTCCATATCCTCGTATTGTTGCCTCTCCCTCCAGCCCAGGAGCCATAGCACACCCCACAGTATGGACTGGCCTGTGGTATGGATGAGGTATAGCTATACCACAGCCTAGAAAGTGCTGCAAAAGTCAATCCTGCAAGAGAGCTTGGTCTTGAGTAACCATTCTTAAAATAAATTATTTGGAGAAGAGCTAGTGATCTCTCTCCTTCAGTCTTTAAAGACAAATGTCAGTGTTATTCCCTTTGCCAAAGATGTATTCTACTTTCATTGCAGTGCTAATGTACGTTACCAGGGATAAGAAGGCTTAAAACATCTGGGTTTTTTTTCATCTCCCTTATGGAGGACCTTATAAAGGCCCACATAAGACACAGGGTGCAGCCTTACTCTTCATAGATGGCTCCATTTCTTCAGTTTGAACAGCTTGAATACCTTCTGGTGTGTTTGAAACACAAAGCCAGATTTTGCTGCTCTGACTTGCTTCTAACTGTGAATGAGAAAGACTGTCTTGCTGGTACTGAAGAGGGGCATGCTTTTGACTGTGATTCCAAACCTTGTCAAATACTTGGCTTTGATTTCAACACCTTTCTCCGATCTGAATGACTTGGATTAAGGGAAATGTATGTCTTAACATCCTAAAATATTTTGAAAAATCTCCCTCTTTGGCCTTTCAAAGAAAAAAAAATCTTTGAAGGCAAACCAGCACAACAAAAATGTTAATTCTTCTGCAGAAGTGAGAAAAACCAAATATTTGTAGCTCAGGAGGGTGTTAATGTTCTAATTCATGCCAGAGCAGATCTCTACAATTTTTCATTAGGAAGAATCTGAGGGTCCCAGGGGCAAATAGCAAGATCCTGACCTCAGGAGACTTTGGAAAATGTAGTTATTACCACAGAGGCTCTGCCATGCCTCCCCAGAGATGCCCAACACAGGTCCATGGAGGCAGGCACTCGAATCCTGCCTATCAGCTGGGGGTGTGATCTGGAAAGTGATGGATAAAACCTGTAGGCCAAGTATCAGCTTAGAAAAGGCCATATCCTCAGATGTTAGGACTAGAAAAAAACTATATAAATGTTGGTAGACTTAAAATCAAGTATTTTTGAGAAGGAAAGAAAACAGTGCAGTTGTAATCACTGCTGAGTAGAACTTTACTTGCTTGACCACTAGAAAAAGCCTTGCCCTCTAATGGCTGGTTCACCAAGTAGTTTTGAATAAAGGTGTGCAGTGTTTTTATGATGGAAACATAAAACCAGGCAAAACCCCATCTAGCTTCAGGTTTTTTTAATGAGCTTGAAATTCAGATTAAGGTTTACTGAAGACTGCCGATCACTGGAGAGAAACTTGTGGTTCATGTTTGAAACATAATTCTCTGCTTGCCAAAATTCAAATGCATGGCAGATATAAACTAAGTATCATTTAAAAAAAAAGCACCTGCCACTGCTATTCAAACAGAAAACTTGAAATGCTGTGGGATATATTTTTCTAGGACAGATACCTAAATTTTGCATGTGAGAGGACACAAAATTTTTATGGAATTGTAGTAACTAGAGACAAACTAAATGACTCCCCTCCAAAAGTCCTCCCCCAGGTGTGTTCAAAAGGTCAGGTTAGAAGTTTCTCGGCTTTGCATGGTCTAAATTAGTCCTGAGAAAGTACCTACATTAATCAAAATAAATGAAAATTTTCCTTTAGTTGAGTGGTAAGAGGCTTGTGGTTTGGGAGCAGAAGGTTGTGATTACTGCTCATCAGGCTATATGCAGACAAAATCTGCTCTTTTACACTAGTGTAAATCAGCAATAATTTGGCTAGGTATCGGGATGTATATCGCAATGCATTGGAAGTCAGAAACTGATCTACCTCAAAAACCAGTCTTGGAAATTAACTTCTACTGATCCTTTTAACATCAGTATTACTGTTGCAATTCTTCTGTTAACTAATTCAGGCATCCATTTGGTAGGCACGCTGGGCAAACAAATGCCAATCCATCCAGGGTGCTGGAGGGCAGAGGGGTTACTCTAACCCTTAAGTGCCAGGTTTGGACACTTGCATGCACTTGCCCAGCTCTGGAAGAGCAACCTCTGAAAGTCCTGCTGTCCCTTCTCCTACTGCAGTCCTTTCCTGTTCCTATGCCTGTGAAACAATCCTCTTAGACCTGCTTCCCAGAATGGTAGGATGATTCAGGCAGTAAGGCTCCAGCAGGAAAGCATCAGCTGATTCCTATGATGCCAGCTCCAGGCTCCAGCACTGCAGCCCCAAAGCCATGGAAACCTTGATGGATTGGAGCTTCATCACACAGCTGCTACCGCATGGTCCAGAGACGCAGGTGATGAGTTACCACCTAATGAGTTGGATAGTAGTCTAATGTTGCCTTAACATCATAATTTTGTTTATCGGTATTGCGTTAAAGTCAATCAATAACTATTTTTAAAATTAAAGCTCTTTTTAACACTTGATGCTCTGTGGGTTTAGACACGTGTTTGTTCCCTGTCAGGGCATAGGTGTAAACTGCCAAACTACATTTTTGGGAAAGAAAGTCTTTGAAGAGCTGCTGCGCTGGGATCAGTGGTGCAGTAATCAAGATGGGAGGTGACATACCTGCACTGGAACCTCTTCGTTTTGAAAACACAGGCCTTCAGCCAGGGGGGACTTTGTTATAGCTTGCCAAAGCTTGAGACTTGTTATCACCAGAAAAGTGTGCAGGTACTCATTTCAGTGTAAAGGTCAGAACTTCCCTCTTGAACCCTCCTTTTGCTTTTCCTCAGGTACTCCCTGCAGGATGTGCGGGTGGAGGGACTCCATCGACCAGCCAGCTGTTCCCAGCAGGCAGTAAGAGCCAGCTAACACCTCTGCAGGGACTGAGAGATGCTTCCCCAAAGAAGACTGAGAGTACGTGCTCACCTACAGAACTTCAGCCGTAATATCATTCTGCTGGAGCTGTTGTTGTGCATTAGCGGTATCTAAACCAGGGACAGCAAAATCAGATTTGGGCTAATGTTGTTAGCTCATTTGTTTGTTTGTTTATTGTGCCTTGAGTACCATATGTGTGAGCCAGAAAAGTGGAGTGTGTTCTGCAGGGAGACATGTATGCAGGACTGGCATAACTATTGAATATGGCCTTTTAACAACAATCAAAAAGTTGTATGTAAAAAAGAAGTTTAATGAATACAACATAACTTCTTTCTTAAATATTGCAATAAAATATGTTGATTTAGCTATAGACAAATCATATGTAATTTATTAAATTTACATATGCACATATATATAAATTAAGACAAGATATTCAACAAAATTTAAACTTCCCCTTTTCTATGTTTTTGCCCTTTTAGACCCCAAGAACTCAGACATTCCTTTCCCTTTATTTCTGTGAAAGCTTATAAAAATTGAGGTCAATAATCCAACAATCCTGGATTTAAATTCCTGCTTAAGCAGATTAATTCTTTATTCTTAAAATAACAAAAAAATAACTGAGATGTAAGAATTGCAAATAGTGGCAGTATTATTCAAACATTGGTGGTTGGTCTTTTCCCAAGAGCCTTGTGATACTGAATGCTTCTCAATAGGACTCCTGTAACCTGCTCATTTGTTTTGCTTTGAGCCATAGATTTGCAGTGCTTTTTTATCCTAAGTTAGATTTGCAGGGATCACTGATGTGAGCACGAGATGCAGGTCACTTCCTAGGCTGCCCTGGGAGTTGTATGCGATGATTACCTGCTGGTGAACAGAATTAAAAATTAAGAATATTCTCTTCCTCTAGTATCTTATAGTTGCAGGTATTGAATTTTTACTGTGGGTGATAAGGTTGTTACAGAGGAGAAGGAAAGAGTTTTGCAGGTGTGAGAAGTATCTTGTGTCTCCTGCCCAACTGCACAGTTGCATAGTGATTAACCCAGATGGGTTTACCCAGGATGACGTTGGTGTGACTGTGGGGCTTCCTCTGTCTTCTAGGTAGCTGGTTTCCTTCTCCCACAACCCTGCAATCTTTTCTCTCTTTTTTTTTTTTTTTATAGATAGCGCTAAAATTTGTGCTACATTCCACAAAATAATCTCCATCTTCCAGACACGTCAATGACTTTCCATTCCCCATCCCTCTTACTTCATTGTGGCCAAATGCCTTGCAATAGATGAATAATGGGTTTAGTCTTCCTTTGAGTATGTACCTTTACGTTATCTCTTGGAATATTTTGCTCCACGGGCTGGCACAAAAACAAAATGAAAAACATAATAGAACTTCAAGCCACCTACTCTTGGAAGCCTTACTAGTAACTTTGTCTACTTTATTTTGATCATAATATATTCTAAGATGTTTATCTTGGAAATGTGAATGGTGGCTGATTCCAACTTTCATGCCTCTCATTAGTTTATTGCATCTAAAAATGACTACGGAAACTCAAATGTATTTCTAAGTACAATATTATGGTTCTACATGTCTGTTTGGAATGAGGTCGGAGGCACGGCTTCCAAGTGAGCTGACTCTGGTTTGATCCTTACACTGCCATTTACACGGGTGGAAATGCTGCATGCTTCCACACTGTGGTTAGGGTTGCATGCCCACTTGCCTCTAATTGGAGTGGCGTGGCGTGGCGTGGCGTGGCGTGGCGTGGCGTGGCGTGGCGTGGCGTGCAGAGCAGTGCAGTGGGTGACAGACCCAGAGCATGGCGTTCAGCTGGAGCACCATCAGGCTCAGACCTTCAAGCCGGATTTCTCCAAGACATGGGATGAGCTGCCTGCTGCATGATGCAGGAGTTGTCCTACAGTAACTTCAGGCAAACTTTGGCCCGTAACCGTTTATCTGAGCAGGTGGAAACACCTGTGCTGTGTGTAAGGAAAAATGGAAACTCTCTAGAGTTACCCCTGTCCCCTGATGGCTACACTTGCATAAGCTCAGGTTGGCACTGACTTTGGAGTAAGTGCTGGCCCAGCCTTCCTTGGGAATAATAGTAGGAGTGCAAGTCCCTGAGCATGGACTTCTTCCTAGCAGCAAATCCCTCCATTAGAGCAGCCTTTGAGGGAAGCAGCACAAGTTACTAGTGTCCTTCCAGAAAGGAAGACCAACTTGCAGGACTGTTCTTGGACGTAAGGACAGAGCTGGGCACAAACCATCAGATGTTCTGGCTGCTCCATGTGCAGCCGCCCCACAGACAGGAAAAGGTGCTATCAAACATCCTCCTGGGATGCTCTGTTTCATTGGCATCCATGTCCTGAGAGCCAATGAAGAGGAAGTTGGATCCCCTCCATGAGGTTCTATGTTGTTCCCACTGTTACTATGATAATTTTCATATTTTGAATACATCCCAAGAACATTTTGCATCTTCCCTTTTACTACAGATATGAACAGCTGTTTTAAAAGAAACTGATAAATAGATGAAATCTTGTGTGTTTTCCAAGTATTCGCTTAACTCCAATGACTGCATTGGGAAAAAGCAGTTTCTCGACTGAGGTTTGATTTGTAAATAGCCAAATTATGCAAACACTTGATTTATGATTCAGTGGGTAGTAATTTATTCAGTATCATGGGACCAGACTGCTAGTATCATATTTATTACTGATATACATAGTTAAATAAAAATTAAGAGAATTTTCTGTTCAAAGAGAAATCTCAGGCTTGCTGTGCACCACTGGTAATTTAGAATTTTCACCTTGGATTAATTCTTAGCCCTTTGACATTGGCAACTGGAATTTCTACTGATCTCTGTGGGGACAAAATTTTATCCATATATATAACTGAATTTGAGACCACAGGTTGTGCTGGTTTTGGCTGGGGTAGAGTTAATTTTCTTCATAGCAGCGAGCATGGGGTTATGCTTTGGATTTGTGCTGGAAACAGAGTTGATAATGCAGGGATGCTTTAATTATTGCTGAGCAGCGCTGGCACAGAGCCAAGGCCTCTCCTGCCTCTCACCCACCCACCAGCGAGCAGGCTGGGGGGCACAAGGAGCTGAGGGGGACACAGCCGGGACAGCTGGCCCAAGAGACATCCCATACCATACGGCATCGTGCTCAGCATATAAAGCTGGAGAAAAAAGAAGGAAGGGGGTGATGTTTGGGGTGATGGCATTTGACTTCCCAAGTAACCATTAACACATGATGGAGCCCTGCTTTCCTGGGGATGGCTGAGCATCTGCCTGCCCATGGGAAGCGGTGAATGGTTTCCTTGTTTTGCTTTGCTTGTGCACGCAGCTTTTGTTTACCTATTAAACTGTCTTTATCTCAGCCCACAATTTTTCTCACTTTTCCAGTTCTCTTCCCTGTCCTTCTGAGCAGGGGTTGAGCAAGTGGCTGTGTGGTGCTTAATTGACAGCTGGGGTTAAACCATGACACAGGTTTAGAAGAAATCTATTTAATTCCTTAATTAGAACTATGAGCTCCTTTCTGTCTGTTGCCAAAGAGGTTGTTTCTCCTTTGCTTTGCACATCAGCTAGTCCAGAATGACGCAGTCTTCAAATAAAGATTCCAGCAGAGGTATTCAAGTCTGGAGTTATTTGTCATATTAGTCATGATACTTATTTGTAAGTAATAACAACTGGAAAACTTCACATTACATGTTAGGAGGAAAATTAGGCTAAATAATTCTTGAGCAATGCTCAGATGTCAGTATTTCCTACCCTGCTCACATGGGCCCACATCACATTGTACACCTCTTTGGGGCGCTTTATTGAGAAAGGATTTCTGTTTCCTTTCAAAACAGTGGAAGGGTTGTAGCAGAGAGCTGAGGAGGTGCCTTTACTGCCAAGGAAGATCTGGTGCCCACTGAGGACAAACTCAGGCAAGGCTCAGATTCCTGATCAAGCCACAATCTGGGACTGACTGAACTGAGTGAATTTGGGTTGTATCACCACTGGAAGTGGACCACCTGAGCCTGATGAACCCCAAAGGACCTCTGGCATGCCCTGCAGCGATGTACATGAGAAAATGCCCATGGCATGAGTGCACTAGCCTGCCCATGAGCATTGCCAGCAGATTTTGCTCAGGACCAAAAGCAGGTTTTTGATACCTACAACACAGGACAGCAGATACGAAAGGGTGTGATACACAAGATCACCCATATATGTGTGTCGGGTGAGAGCAGAAGGGGTGCTGTACTTGCCACCACTGGAAGATGGTGGTGGCTTTGGAAGCGAAAGTTGCCAGGATACTGAGCTAACCAAACACCTCTGTGGGTGGATGGGGTACTTGCACTGGGACTGGCAAGCGTGGCCCCGCAGGGCTGCTGCCAACCCAGGCCAGCCGGAGGGCAGGTTGTGGCTGCTGGAGCTGCACCGCCTCGGCAGCACAAAAAAATGCACACCACGAGGATCATTTTGTTTGTTTCCTTTTTGCTTAGGTACCAGCCCAGGCTAGGACTCCTGCTTTAGACACCGGTGCTCAGCCCACCATGGGGCTCGGCTTGCAGTGGGGCTCGGGCGGGCAGCAAGGAGGGACTTATCTTAGCCAGTGTGGACGTGTCCCTAAATGCCCACCCTGCTCGTGGGCAAGGAGCTCAACCAAAGCCAGGTGGGGCAGCCAGGCATGTCAAACACATCAGGGGGGAGGGGGGAGAAAAAACAAATCTGAGCTTAATTTTGCAGTTCAGTTGTGTGTTGAGGAAGGTTGAGAACCCATCCCTTCCACCTGTGACAGTGTATATGCATTCATTTTACGTTAGATAGGCACCTGACTGAGGAAGAAGGACTCCTCCATTTGCCCTTGGTTACCACCAAACTGTTGATGTCAGCATACCCCTGTCAAGTTGGGGAAGGAGTTTGGTGTCCCTAACTGCAGAACAGCCAAGTTTCAGCTGAGAGTTGGGCAGGAAGGTCCCGTTAGCCTGGTGTTTTAGGTATGGGGTCCATGTAAGATGGTCAGCCCTCTCAGGCTGCAGGCGGGCCAGGCAGTGCATCACCCAGTTCCAGACCAAGTGTTCTGACAGCCATGTTAGGAAAAAGCAAGCTGCTGCAAACACTCCTGGTAGTTTCTGAGCCAAACTCACCGCTGTCAGTGGCTGATAAGCACGCCTAGGCTAAACTTAAGGAGCCAAGACCTTCAAGACACTAATATCTCCTCAGCTTAGTCAAGAAAGGATATTATCAGTACAACCTTTGGTACCTATGTTAAGGCTGTGATTCGGCTATAGACATCTGTAACATAAATTTCTAAATCCCACTTACCCTTTTAGAGTCCCTTTAGAGCAATTGGAAAGAAATAAGTGCTTTTAAGGAGTGATTAATTTCACCCAAAAGCAGCCATACAAAATGGATCACCTGGATTTGCCTCCAAAAAGGTTTACAAGGACTCTTAATTGGTAACCCTATGTCTATACATATTTTTTTTTTTCCTGGCCTGCTGTGCTGAACATAAATGCTTATCATAACTCTGAGGGTATGGAGTCTTGAGAGAATTCAAGCCTGAAATGGTTGCTCAGACTGAACAGGACTACTTTAGCTGAAGACTTTTTCCAATCTGTGCTACCAAAGCTCCATGTGAATATCTGCAATTGTCTATAAAGCAATGGGATTGCACAGTGCAAGGCTGGATATAGACTGAAAATGCAAGACTGAATGATCACCAACAGCAAGACAGCTAGATAGCCCAAAGGTACTTTTCCCTAGCCTTTTCATTTCAAACATAGACTTCTTAGGGCCCGTTTCTGTAGACGTGTGCAGGGAGCTGCACACCTGCTCTGCCCATGCTTGGAGCTGCTGGACAAGGGTCAGTTCTGGAAGCCATTTAACACCACAGCAAATTCACATTCCTCAGGCCTCTTTAGATCTCTGCTGCAGTGCCTAGAAAGCCAGCCCTTGGATCAGACTTATGGGCTACCCTTTAACTATTCCCTCTTTCCCTTCCTCCCTCCCTTTTCCTTCCTTCCTCCTTCCCTCTTTTTTTCTCCATTCACACCTTCCTCCTTTCTTCCCTCCCACCTCCCTTTCTCCTCCTCTTCCCACCTGCCTGCCCCTATGTAACTCAAATAATTTAGAACAAAATCTTGATTTTTTTCATTAGAAATGGTTCTGGTTCTTCTGACTGTGCTTATATGCAGTATCTATGTTGTTCATCCCTTCTGTGTAACTTCTGGATTTCCTTAAGCCAAGCAGGACACAAAATGTCTATATGTTATGTGTTTATGCAGGAACCATTGCAACCATCCTTATAGGCAATTTTTAGTGAAATGAAGCAAGTTTTATTATCCTAGTTAATGAAACTACCTTAGAATAATAATTTATTATACAGAGAAGCACATGAACGTTCACACTTCTAAATACTGGTATTATGAAAAGAAAGAGAGAAAGTATATACCTATTCCCCAGGAGGATATTTAGATGATCAATACGCTAGTAAGGATGCAAACACGAATAATGTGCAGAAAGGAATGCAGGCAAAGCAAAAAAAAAATCATTTGAATCGCATACAGTGTTACTGCAGTGCTATTTTTCTTGTTTGAAGAAATCCATATTGAGCTGACGTTTCTTCCACATTTTGTAGGACACATGGTCTAAAGAAATGACTTAGTGAGGGATCCTCATCTCTTTTCACATTGCCAAAAAGCTTTTAAAAAATACTGGGCATAATAGCTTTGCTCAGTTTATGTTGGAGCACTGTACCGAACCTCTGAAGCCATAGGTGCGCTCCCTGCCTTGCCATCAAGTCCAGTGCATGACCACCTCACTCTGTGGTGTATTTTCCCCACCTGCAGAACAAGGATAACAAAATTGCCTGCTTTCTAAAAAAATAATTTAAATTAATTTTTTTAAGTTGGCAAAAAGCACTATGAAAACATTGTGTATGATTTTTTGGAGTTTAAACAAAAGAACAATCTTTCAGATTATAATAGCTAATAGAAGCAAATCATTTCTAGGAGCAAAATGCATCTTGGTGAGACTGAAGAGTCAACATTTATAGCTTTTTTGGAAGCCACAGGTTTGCATATGGATGGTGCTTGAACTTTGCCTTTTCACTTACAAAACACTTCAGCATCTTTCAGTAATTCAGGAAGTGAATCAAGTACAAAGGTGTCAGAGTACAAATTTCATAAAGGAAGTGACACTAAGGTCAATACCCACACTGAAAATAATCAAGGCAAAATTCTTGAAACCAGTTTTTTTCCTATGGAGAAGATAATCTACAAGGGCTGATTTGTTATCATAGGGGGTTTTTGGGGGTGTTGTTTTTGTTTTAGTTTCCCTCCTGAAATTTGCACAGACTTGGTGAAAATGAAAATTGAGTCTTGATTTCCAGCTAAGAATTTCCAACTACGGTCAAGTAGGTGTATGCAGAAATATTTGTTCTGGTAGCTCCATTTTGCAGCCTAATGTGCAGTCCAACCCATAGTCCAGCGACAAAAGAAAGATTTCACCCTTTCTGAAAATATGCCCAAGGATAATTATCATGACAACAGTTAGCAATTACTTCAATCTTCATCTTCAAAGCACTTTTAAATCTTCACTGCTAGTCCACTCAAGTTTGTGACACCCTTTTCTGTAAGCAAAATTGTTCCTCTCATTTTATTTGTGTCACAAATTGGCCTCTGTGAGCTCGGTTTGTGCTGCTAGAAAATACCGAGTATCCAGAGTGTATCAGCAAATCTGGACCTTACTCAGCAGCTTAGGATGCTTTTACTTATTCAAATGACCCCTGTGCAGGGCTCACCTGAATTTAAATCTCTGAATAAATGTAGGGAGTACAAAGTGTTGCTTTGTAAATCACCACAAATTACTTGTTCATCGAGGCGCAGAGCTTTCTAACCTCTGTTGGCTGGAGGCTGTGGTCAGAGCTGAAAGTACCTAAGCAATTGTAGTCTTAGTTAATATTTGTGCTGAGCGCATCTGCCTGGCTCCCACCTGCCCTGGCACTGAGGACCGCCCATGTTCTGGCCATCGGACCTGGTCAAAGTGAGCCAGCTCCGACTGGAAGTTGGTGGGGTGGAGTACCTTGGAAACTGCTTAATAAGAAAATTATTCTTTAATGGGAAAAGTGTGATTTTTCCAAGTAATTTGACCCAAGTGGAAACAAAGCTTGTCAGAGACTGTATTACGTGAAAATGTTTGCAGAATGATGTCAGTGTGTTAGCACTGTTAGTAGACAGTTGGGGCTTTATTCACAAAAAGGGCACATTTTCGCTGCGTGTAGTAGATTCATAAGTGAGACTTTCTGTGCACAAGTGAGCCTAGGGAAAATACAGCCCTTCCATTTCAAGGAAAAACACTTTTTTTGCGTAGATGGGCCAAATTGGTTTGCAGCTTTCTGAACACAGTTTATCAAGGGGCTTTCAAAGGTTTGTACATGGACGTGAGTCCCTCTAAGCAAAGAGTAGGGGAAGGAGACTGGAGCGCAGGCTCAAAAGGGCTTCCCAGGCACCAGGTGTAGCCCCCTGCTCTTGCCATGGTGGCTCAGGTCAAAGATCCACTTATCTCTGCCTCCTCTCTCCCTGGCACTCGTTGAGGGAAATGTGTAAGAAGCCAGGAATGTATGAAGTGATCCTTCCTCAGATATACTGCCGCGCCTATGACAGTCTCCACAGCAACCACATCACACAATCCGCTCCATAAGACAATTGGAAAAATATGGTTTGTTTGGGTGTTAACAGACCTTCCAGCTCAGTGACGTTTTCTGCTAGAGATGATAAACTCGAAGACAGTGCAGACAAGCAGCGAACGCGAGGCGAGGGAATTGGAGGGATGTTTTGCAGAACCTGGGAAGCCTGGAGTCGGTCTCAAGCTCAGAGGCAGGCAGCCAGTTCTCAATAATATTTTGGGGATGCTCAGCCACCCGTGTCCATCTGGGTGGGGGTCTAGGAGTGCTAATGAAAGGACAGGATTCACAGTGCCGGGCAACGGGCGACAGAGGCTACTTGGTCAGCTACTGTATGATAGGTCACCTTCTTCAGTGCTCCTGCTGTCCTTTGCCTTGAAACCAGCAGTAAGGGGCCTGTGGAAAAATTAATGCGGGAAAGTCTTCAGTAAAGCCTTCTAATTTTCTGTATCTGGCCCTTGCTCGTCTCTTTGGGAGTGAGGAATGAATATTGCCTGTATCATTTACAGCTTGCTGCCGTCAGTTTCTGTGGAATAAAATAATTCCCTTTCCCCTCTGCTCCAGTTTTTCTGAAAAGAAATGATATATAATCTGCAGGTGGTCTGTGGGATGGTCCCCTGCCAGTGATTTCATTTTTGTTGTGATGCAATATATTTTTATTGTTATTTGCACATCTTCAGTAGTAACATGCTAGGGAAGTACAGATACTTTTATTAGAACAGACTGAAGCATCTTAGCATTTGGGAATGATGTGGCTTTACGGTACTTGCTGTGCCACAGGTTCAGTGTACACTTGTGTGAGCACACCCAGAATAGAAAGTAAAGCGTACTTCTTCAGCATCATCTCCTATGCCCTCCCATACAGGTTCCTACCCTGCACTGTTCACTGGTGCCTGAAGCCTAGTGCAGGATGCATTAAGTGATGAGACTAACATCTGTCATGCGTTCTGCTGCTCTGAAGGAAAGTGTGTGCAGCAGATTTAAATCCCTCCTTAGGCCTAATGCACATGTATTTCATTTAAAAGTCTGACACAAAAAAAAAGGGGGGGAAATAAATCAACATGGTCTTGCCCTCACTGTTTAATTAGTTCTTATTGTATTCATAGCCCATTTCCACGTCATTATTCATAACTGTCAGTTCACTTTTTTGTTTCCTTGTTTAATTAAAATTATTTAAGAGAAATCAGAGCTAGGCGAGGTTGTCTGACTTCCAGGCTTGGGGACCAAATTCTTTCTTTCTGCATAGGTCAAGTACAGTATAGGCAGCTGCAATGAAAGCTGATCTCTGTTAATCTGCCACAAGCCACAATTAAGGGAAAAGACAAGGTAAAACCGTGTCATTAATTTCTCCAGCACATTTCTCCTTCCTTAGTCTGACTTGTGCCTGTTGATAACTAACTTCAGTGCACCAGGAGTGTGGAGGTAAGCCTGGGCCCTCCAGCCATCCACTCATCTCAGATCTTCCTGAAAGACAGTATAAAGCAAATCCAAAGTCAGACAGAGACCTTCACAGCAACCTCTTGTCAGAAATCGTGAGCCAGCAGCCTTCTGACAAAAGCCAAAACTTTGTATTTCTATCTCTGCACTTGACCTGTGGCGTGACAGTCATAAAGGCTGGAAGTCCTCTGCCCTGGGAAGAGGACCCTGAAGATGGCTGTGATGATTGCTCATTAGCCCCAGGAGCTGGCTTTGTCTCACTTGTTTGCTTTGCTTGTCAGGCATTTTGGAAGACTGTGTCAATGTAAAAGATACCCAGATTAGACTTCTGCCTGTTTCATTAAAAGCAGCTGGTGCAGATGCCAGGTTCATGCTGTGCCATGGGGATCCCGGGTCTTGGAGCTCAGGTGGCAACAGATATGGGGACCAGAGGGACAGGCAGTGGCGGGGCTGTGGGAATAACAATGGCAGCTCCTTGGGTTGGGGCAGTTTACCCACGTTTCATTCACATTGGGGCACTGGAAGGCATTTCCAGACAGGGAAGCCTACAAAGTGTCTTTAGTCATTGATGACAAGATGAGAAGCCATGACCACAGACAGCTGGAGACAGAAAGGCCAGCCTCACTCCTTGGGGTGCCCTCTGGAGCAATGAGACTCAAAGGGGTCCCCCTGTCCCATGTTCTCCATCTCAGCAGAGGAGCAATAACAACAGGGCTTGCTGGGGGGGTTAAGGACAAAGAGAGGACAAGGCTGTATATGCAGGTGCTGGGAGGGAAAGAAAACAAAGGCAAAAAATCCATGTGTGAGGTGTACAAGCACCGTGTCACACGTATCTCGCTTGGTCCTCCCGGGAAGCAGGTCACGCTGGTTAGCTGCTCTTTTCCAGGTATGGTTGACTGACTAGCAAAATTGCCTGCGCTGTACCACATTTCCCTGCAGTATTGCAGCTGCCGGGGAAAACAGTTCATCTTGACATCTGGTGGCAAACGTCCTTAGTGAGAACCCTTAACTGTTTTCATTTTCTCCTTCCTAAAATCCAAATGCGCCTGTTCAGACAATGCTGTCAATGTTTTTGTTGAGGGATAAAGGCTGCAGAGTTTTATTGACAAAGGAAGAGCCTGGAGGAGTCAGGGGTAACCAGGATTTAAATATTTGCTTTTGTTTTTGAGTGCCGCAATCCTAACAAGGCTCTGAAGTCAGCATATTTCTTTGACCTTGAAAATCAATGAAACTGTGATCACTGTAAAGAGCTAAACCAGGGCATTACTCAGCTTGTGTATTTTGCAGCGAACACTCATTTTTGTGCCTTCTGCACTGGCATAATCGGGCCACTGTTCAGGTACATATTGCTCTTCAGGAAGGACACATAAGCATGTGTTTAAGACCTATGAAATCACCAGCCTTTTTTGCCTTTCCTAAATCAACAGGACTTAAGCATGTGCTTAAAGTGCTTTTTCCGAACTGGGGCCTTAAAAAGCTGAGTTAGCTTATCCACCTTCCTCTTTAAAAGATGGATGTGGAAAATTTCCCAGATTATACATCTGCTCTTCCAATTTACATCATGGAGGTTAAGGCTGAGTACAGAGGGAGCAGAAAAAGGGAAAGAAAAGTAAAAACAATCCTGAGCTGGCAGCCTGGCAAAAAGAAACTGAAACAGCTGCCTGCCAGATCCAGAGGGCTGCGCGCTGTGCGCACCACGGCAGGGCCATCTGCACGCCAGGCTTGCACCAGGTGCTGTATTTAGAACAGGAGAGCCTGTTGAGAGAAAGCAAACCTGCTCACAGTCAAGAGGTGTCTTATTTTACAGTCTCCTCTTGCCGTTTCGTCTCCATCTGATACGTTCCATGCTTCTTTCCTGCAAACTGTTGCAACGGGACCAGTCAAAGAGAGGAATTATGAGTTTAGGGAAGCTTCTGCCTTGTTTTTTTCTGCTTCTCCCCAGCGCTGTATGTTACCAGGGCATGGAAACACAAAGGGAACTCCTGCCTTTTGAAGATGTGACGTTTGGGGTGCACCATTTGGGGATGAACACGGGTTCTTCTGCTGCACATCCAGCCCTTTTGGAGAGACAACACCTCCTGGGTGGCAGTGCCATTCAAGCAGGAGGAGGATGGGCAGCTCGGTGCCTGCAGTTGTGCGTGTGCTGCCCACAGCCCCCACTTCGGTCCCCCTGCACAACAGGTCCACATCATTTGCATCCATGCTGCTCCCATGGGCAAGGTGAGCCCATCTCCCTGCATTTGTAGGGGAGATACAATTGCTCCAGCGGTCACACCACCTTGTGGGTCACCAGCAATGCTGGCCTAAGCCTCTAGAGAACCAGACACTACAGACGCAATCTTTGATCCTCCAGCTTTTGACGCTGGCATTCTTCTCATCCCAGACGGTTCCAATGAAAGCTTTGTTTGTTTACTTTCACTGTATTTCCACCCCCATCTCTGAAAGTTTTCTTTCATTGCCGTGAGGATTTGGTTAGTCTGTCACTGGGGCTATGGCAGCACAAAGCAGAGGCCGATACCAATTACACTGCAGTCAGTCTGAGTTCACTGTAGGCCTTACTGGGTGACATTTAGTGGCCCATGGTACACGCCGGGTTGACACTCTAACGACTCTTCCAGCCTTAAACCTAAGGAATTTATGAGCCTTATCTTGGCCACTAGACCATCCTTCTCTTCCTTTACTTCCTCCCTTACAGTTTTAAATCTTTATCTGGACCTAGGCTGTTCTTTACATCACATACTCTCTCTTTGATTTCAAAGATGGAAGGGAAGTTATTTAAAAATAGGCTACATCCTAGGCAGTGTTCTGGTAATTAGGCACGGAGCTAGACCTCGTAAGTACATCTGTGGCTCTGAGGGAGGTCAGCATGGTTTGAGTTTTGAAGAAGAGAAGAAAATCAAACTGTTTCACCATTTGAGTGGTAAGAGCCAAAGATCCCTTTGTATTAATTTATTCATGTTGTTGTGTAGCTTTGCCTTGTTTATTCAGCTTTCCATTTACTTTGACAATGTAGTAGGTAGAAAATGAACTCTGTATAACAGCACTGGGTGCTGATGGGGCTGGGTGGCCAGCTGGCATGCTGTGGCTGCAACATATGGTTCCCCAAGAGTGACCAGAGCCTTGCTCTGAAGCCGAGATGAAACTGCCAAACCGATCTCTTATTAAGTATCAGTTAGACTGTGTTCTCTTATTTCTCTTTTTTAATCATGCTGGTGATGCTTTAGGGCTGACTTTCTCAATGAGGTGTAAATCACTGAAATCAATGGACGTATGTCTCCATTCTTTGCATCTGCAGTAACAATGGGCTGTGGAGGAGTCAGCAATTTCGGATGATAGCATTTTACACCTAGCATGGGCCACTTACAAGGGTACTGCTGGGGGATGAGCTTTGCCACTAATCTGCAGTGTGATCCTGTGGGACAAATCAGCTCATCTTCTGTTGCCTCCATTTCCCATTCACAACATAAAGTGCTTTGCAATCAAAGATTGGAAAGGTCCATAGAAAAGACATAGATTATTATTACTTTATACATGGCACCATTACTGAAGAATCAGTCCCAGGAAAAAAAGCAGAGGTGAGAGGAACATATGGCTATCTGTATGTCATTAGCAATCCCCAGAGTTTCTTGTCCTCCCAAAGCTCATAAACAGCAATATGAACATTTCAAAAGTAACTTTTTTAAAAAACGTAAAAGGCTACTTTAATTAAATGAACATATCTTTTCTCTTAGATCATAACCTTGGATGCCAGTAACTATGTTGGGAATTCAGAAGCATTTCAAATAATTAAAAAAAAAAAAAAAAAGGTGATGTTCTTTTATAGTTGGCAATTTTTCAGCCTTCATATATTAAACCAGCTTTTCCTTTTGTTAAAAGCAAGCTGAAAAGCTTTTGTAATAAGATATTAAAAATTGTTTAGCATGCTGGATCATTAATAGCAACTTGAATGTAGACTTTAAGACTTTAAAAGAGCAGTGTAAATCTATATATAAAATTGATTCCTTTATCTGCCCCTTTTTTATCTGGCAGAGCAGGATCTTACAAAAATCCAAGTATTGTGTGCCAAAGTGGGACTTTCATTCTGAGGAAAAAATAGAACAAATAATCTTACATTTTCATTGTTTAATCAACTGTCATCCCCAGTGCAAAGGAGATGAGAGCTTGGGGTTGTGGTCTAGGCTCAGTCTGAGCTGTCACAGTGGTTTGCAGTGAGCGAGGGAGAACAGGGTGGTTACCTCGGTCTGTGGGACAGCGGCCACAGGACCCAGGTCTCTGTGGTGGTGGTCTCCTAGGACTGGGGCAGCACTGCATGGCCAGGCTGTCAGAGTGACAGCCCAGCACAGGGCAGGCCCTGCACAGGGACTTGCTTGGGTATGGCGTTAGCATGGAAAACCATCTTGGGAACCAGAGAAATTCCACTTTCTTACCACCCCGTAGCTCCTTTTCTCCCAGATCTAGAAGGTCTGCTGCTGCCAGTCCCTTAAAAATCATGATGGACAGATGGACTTGTTTCTCCATCTCCCACTGAGACAATATGGTAGCCCTTTCTGTCCTTCAGGATCACTGAATAACATGAAACACAGATGCCCTTGCAGGCGGCAAGACAGAGAACTGTGATCTGCATTGTCGTTCCTGGTTTTGACTAGTTTTAAGCTGTCAGACTGCAACATTTGCTGTGGAAACCTGTGAAGTATGTGTGGACACTGAATACAACATTTCTATGTGTTTCCTTAACCCATCAGGCTTCTGGTCTTCACAACATACAGACAGGAACATTAAGTTAATGATGCTGAAAATACTGTTAATATTTCTCAGATGACCAGTAAAAGTAAGAGACTTGGTCACGGTGGGTCTTATTTCCAGATTAATTTTGGCTGAGCACTCTTCTCCTGTGTTCAGGATTCTCTCAACTATGTGTGGAAGCTGAGATGACTTATTTATCATTGTTTTAATGCCTGCCTTGACCTGGAAAGATTTTCTAATTCTGCATCCCAATTTTAATGGCTTGTTTCATACCTGCTGCTAAGAAGAGAGCTCTGGCTACAGACACCAAGAAATTAAAATCGGTGTTGAACTATCCTGTCAGGTCTTGTTTCCCAGGCCATTGCTCCACCGAGGCATCTTCCACATCTGGTACCTCCCCTCTTTAATCAAGAGAGGCTTATGTGAACCATGGTGCCTGGGACCTCTTTGAAGCTTGAAGATCAGCTTCATGGGAGTTCGTGCCTCTCAGCTGCTGGAAATGTGCTGATCAGGGCTCAGAACTTTTTGGTCATCTTCACTCAACAATGCTTTTCGGTCATTGCCCATCTCACAACCATTGTAGTGACTCGGTTTAATAGAGCCTTGACACTGCCTAGATGGAATTACGTCTGCATTATGTGTTCGCTGAACAGCTCTGAAGGAACTCATTTATAAAAGTCAGCATGTTGGTAAATGGTAGCTAGTTCATGAACAACAACAAAAAGAATTTGGATCTACAAGTCACTGTAAATTATTTACTGTGTCCAGATTCATTTGCAACAATGGGCTTGGGTGCAAGAAAATCTTGAACTTTGGCCAGAAATCCCTTCTTTTGTTGTTAGCAGTTACATCTGCTGCTTCTTTCTTCTAGTGCTACGCAGATCTCTTTAATCCTGAGAATGTGTTCCCAATTTGATTGTATTTACATATATGTCTATAGCCTCACTGAAAATACCAGGCCTACTCTTCATCACATTTCCATGCTGTGTTAAGGTTTGGTTTGGATAATGTCACTTTTCTTGTGCCTGGAGAATTTGGCTTCCTGTGAGCTTTTGGAATTTGACTTCTTCCTTTATATATCCAGACTTTTTTTTCTTTCTCTTTCTTTTTTTCCTTTTTTTTTTTTTTCTTTGTAGTTCTCTTTTCAGTCTACTAAGGGAACCAAGGATGTGTACTGCATACCCTCTGGCCTGCCACGTTTAATTTAGATGAAGCCTCAGTATGAAAACTATACATGAGAATTTGTATTGTGTTTGAAGTGGGTGCAAGCCATGCTCCACGGCCGAGGGTCCTGCAGAAACCATCGTGGAGTTGCAGGAAGTAGCAATGAGTCATGTCTGAAGCAAATCCAATTGAACCAAACAAAATAAAACAAAAAGAAACCAAAAACCGTTATATCTGAGTTAATAGATTTTAGTGTTTGACTCCTGTAATCAGAGCTAATGTTGCCTCATGCAGACTCCTGCCCAACACAGTCCCTAAAATAAATGCTGCTGGTTGTGAGCTTGTGCTCAAGAAATGTCATGATTCACCATCCCCCAAGGATAGCCTGTGCCTCATTAAGAGATAAAATCCAGAAGCCTAGCACTCATGTTAAATACTAAGCTGCATGCTGATATCTGACGTGGTCAGAGCAACAAAATCTCTCCTATGAGCCTTGGAGCCTGCGGCCCCTGTGTAGGCTAGCAACCCTTGGAAGGCAGAGATGCCCATGCCATGCCACCACCCATCTCCTGGCTTTTGCACGGAAAAGGAGCCAACATCAGCCTAACACACATGTGAGACAAGGGCATGCAGCAAAGGCACAGGAAGCTTCTCTGAATCCAGCCTGAACATGAGACATCTGTGTTGAGAACAGGCTGGTTCCCACAGTCCCCCTGGTTGACCCCCCAGAGGTTTGCTCCTGGTGTCTCATGTAAAGAAGGGCAACAAAGGTGCTGTTGAGGCCCACACCACCCTTTATGTAGTGGCAGGGCTTTTTCCACGTCATGAGCCGCACACCCATACCCCTGAGAGCGGGCTTTCCAAGGGTCCAAAGTCTCCACAGAGGCCGATGCCAACAACATTTTAGAAGTTAAACATATATCATGACAATCATGATAGCAGAATGTTTCTTAATATGTATTTTTTCCTGTTGGTATAGAAAACGTGAAATATATTTGTCCTTATATTCTTAAAACTATACACTTAAAAGAACTCTGTTTCCAGAAAAGATACCCCACTCATTGCTCCAGGAAAACATTAACTAATCATGGCTGGTAGTGAAAAAAACCCACTAAGCCAGTTCTGTGAAAAACTACTAACCCAAGGTTCATAGAGCAGATATATGTTACTTTATCCAACTACTGGGATTTTTCCCGTGTTTTACCACTGAGCTTATGAGGGAAAGGTATATTAATTTTAAAAAGATATTATCAACATTTTTCACATTAAAAATCGACATAGTATACTGCATCTCATTGCCCTGAAGTTTAAGTAGAAACTCAGAGTTTTCCCAACTCAAAAGAAGCCACCCTGTTTCTCTGGTTGAACAGATCTGTTGCATTAGTTTACCAAGAACATCCACTTGATTTAGTTGAAATAACACTTATAAAGCAATAAATGTTTAGTTTAAGAGGAGGTTAATGAGCAAAGTTTATTACTTACTGGAAAATCATTGAAATTGAAAGCCACATATATTTACATAAAGTATGCAGCATCTGAAATAAATCCAAAAAATTTTGTTATTAATTTCCTGTGTTGTTTACATGTGTTAGAGCTATGTTTATTCCAAAAGAATCACTCACCAGGAGTGATAGAAATTGAAGTGCAAACTGGTTTATTTTTCTCAGTAACTTATTAATAACAGCATCAGTTTTTCGTGTTAGATAGATGATATGCAACAGACATTTTTCTTCAAATATACACACAATAAGTGAGAAAATAAAGAAAAAGACTGTGCAGTCAAGTGAGTTTTTTATTAAATGAAATAAAATTAAAATTAATACCATTTTTGCAGTCCTGCAATTTTTTTCTATTAATTCCAAAAGATATTGAATAAGTTGCAACAGATTTTACAATGCAATATTTAGTGTGTGTTTCAATAACCAAATACTTATACAATGAAGCACTAATCAAGATCATAAAAACATCAAGGGTTTCATTATGTTTTCTCACAAACTTGTGAATTAAAAAAATAAATATGAAGTTGCCCTACAAATCAAAGACAGTACAGTTTTTAAAGTCTCCTTTTAAAGCTGGAAGGGAACACATATCATTTTTATGGCAAGTTACTATATGTTAAAGCAATTTTGCATTTTTCACATTTGGTATGAAAATTATCCCGCGTGTTTCTTAACCTCAGACCATCTCCTCTTAGTTTTGGCGTGACTGTAGAAAGCAGCCGGCTTTTTCTAAACCAGCTATGAAGGAAATCGTTCATGTCCTTTCCCTAGCTCCCAGTCCTGGCTCCTCAGTCCTTAGGTTTGCAGAATGCTCCTCAAAGGAAGTTTTGCTACAGAGTAAATACCGCAGTGCAGGACTCGTTCAATCCACTTGTGCTTGTGGGCCTAGGTAAAAAAAAAAAAGAAAAAAAAGAAAGAAAAAGAGGATAAGGAGTGTGTGGCTTTTCCAGGAGTACATATTGTAGCCCTGGAGCCAGCTCTTCCTCATTTTAATAAAGACAAACATGGCCAGGATTGGGTCTTTCAAGAGAGGGTCATCTGTCACCAGACGAGTAGGTCATATTTGTGCTTTACCATGCAATATGTGGAATTACTCCTTTCTTCATCATCCACTAAAAGTTTCTGGGGTTGGAGTTTGTCTTGCAACAGACAAGATACTTGAACAGTTTAAGGATCAAGTCCTCACACTGCCAACGTACATGCAGGCAACGCCTCGCGACCGAGGGACTGGCCAAGCGCTCCAGCCTCCGCACGTGCCAGTGAGGGGTGGGGGAGGCGACAAGCCCACCCCCTCCGGAGGGCATTTGAGCATGGCGCTTTGCTGCTGGTGACACATAGGGATTTCAGTCCTGCCTGGGGTGCACATGTCAGAGCAACCTTCACACCAGAGGCGCGGGGGCTCCAGATCCCCGCGGGGGGCTGCGTGTGCCTCCTTGGAGCAGCCTCGGCAGTACCCCTCTGCACATGGAACAGACTTCTCGTTTTCAGCCTATTTGCCCTCCAAACCCAACTCTGCTGTGGGAGGTTTAACACTTACTTAATGAGCACTATGTGCGTGCATACATATGGATGTGTGTATATCTGTCTACACATACACACAATATAAATTAACTAAACATGTTACTAGGATACATCAGGAAAACCACATCCAAACAAAGAGTCCAATATGGAAAAAGCTATTAAAAGATCCCAACATTTGAGCTTGTTGTGTACAGGAATACATATGATTACAGGACACAAATTTTACATTTTGTTCTTTTCCTGCTAGCATTTATAAGAGGTGTTGTGCTGGGAGTAAAGGGAAGACTGCAAATGATAAAGCAGATCTGATCTTCACAAATAACATGATGTTCCTAATTAAATTGCCCACCTCAGGAAAACTTGGGAATGAGCTTCACAGTTAAAATGAAGTGTACCAGCCTTTGGTGTTAGAAAAGGTCCAAGAGGCCTCAACAAGCCACTGAGCAGCTCTGCCCTTAGAGATTTTAAGAGAAACGCAGTCCAGAAGGACCTTTGTGCTCCAAGTGTCTGGAGGATCCGCGTACCCTCACATGAGCTCAACACTGAAAGACAAAGACAGGCATGAACTTTCATGACAACCTTCTTTTAGGCTGCCTAGTTTGCTTAAATAATTTTCCTCCTTCATCTTGAATGCAAAGATGCATAGTCAGAGGACACACACATTGCAGGGCTCAGTGCTGGCGTGCACCAGCCCGAGGCAGCACTCAGGCTCATGGGGTGGAGAAGTGCCTGGAGATGCTCTCACAGCCCTAAAGTGACTATGGCCCCATTTTGCCAGGGCTCTGCCACTGCCCTTGAGCAGCACACAATGGACCAGGGTGTGGCAAATTAGCCAGCTGGCAAATACCCCTTCCCGAGTCAAGGAACTGAACCAGACAGGCGTTCCCTGTCACAGTTACCTGTTTAGGTCTTGTCACACTCTACGTAGCAAGGGTATGGGTTTTGAACACCCTGCTGCCTTCTGTACTACTTCCCCCGACCTCTGCACCCTACACATAGTGCTGTAAAGACAGAGAGTCAGCCAAGGTATCAGAGCTCAGCCCTAAAGTCAGATGTGGATAGCAAGAACAGAGATCTGGGCAGTTAATTTTTTTTTTCCAAGTGTCTGAAAAGTAGACTCTTAGAGGGATGCAGTACAGGCCTGTGGCTCCTCTGGAAGCAGCACCTGGTCCATCTCACATGCTTCAGATGACATAGTGGTGTAGGAGTTGGCATCTTCATCACGCTCAGGTTGGGAACATACAATTTCTCTGGGCAAAGTCAGAGATGTCCTGGCCCCAGATGCTTTCTGAAGTGTCAGGGCATGTAATGAAAGGCTAATTTAAAGGCGCTAGTCATGTGACTGCAAGGCTGAGATATTTTTTTCTAGTGATGATTTTCCAAACTGGAATTCCTCTTGGAATTGACTTTGAAGTCAGTAACAAACCTCCCATGGGGTTTAATGCAAATGGAATCAGCCCTCACTGGAGATTTTAGTGGAGCAGAGAAAAACATTTTTCCTGTTAAAAGATTTTCCTATTAGTACAGACACATAAAAGCCTTCTCAAAGCTATAATGTTAAATATTTTAATGTCCTGCCAAACCTCATCAATTCTCATTGTTTAGAAAAAATGGCACAAACATTCTAAGTTGCTAGCTATGGCATTTTCTGCATATTAAGATCAATAATATGCTTTACAAGGAATAAAGGGTTGTCTAATGAGAAAAGTCTTTTAAAAGTCAAGACAATTCCAACTGTTATGAATGATTACAAATTATGTGGTTAATTTTATGGGGGTGGGGTAGGGGGAGATTAAGGCCTCGGGCACATGAACCATACTTCCACACTTCCTTTCTGTACCAGAAACTGCACCTCCCTAAAACCTCCCCTATTGATCAGCTGTGTGAATACTAGGAAATGTTGGTTTGACTGCCAGCGTAAGGAGCTACGTTTTCCATTTCAGCACCGTCCCTGGGCTCTTAAAATGTTTCTTGGAATAAATTTCTTTGACAGGCTGTACTGACGTATGCAGAAGGAGCACTTGGTTCAGATCTTTCAAAAGGTAAGCTTCTTGGACCCTATGCTCTATTCCTTATTCAAGCAGCCTCAGCAACTCATAGGTGCATGGGTGTGGGCCTTTGAGTTCTTTTACTTTAAGCAATTCAGATGCATGTTCAAAGGCCTCCTCACCTGTACTGAGTTTGGCCCGGCTCCACAAAGGCTGTATGTGAGGTCAGGTCCCAGCTTCAAGGACTTAATTTTCTGGATGTTAAGGGCAATGTGAGCTCTGGACAAGAAACCTAGGGAGGGTGAGGAGCCACAGTGAGGGGCTGGCAGCATCAGTGGGTGGTGGAGAGGGTGGGTGCACACAGCCTGCGGGATTTGTCCTCAAGAAGGACAGGAGTCTGGTGTGTGTGGACTCCCTGGGGACTCCAGTTGCAGTGAGCTCCTGCCAGCAATGCCCCATATAAGTGGCATCCAGTGCTGGTGCCTGTGAGGACGTGTGTTTCCTGCCTTCCAGCCACACAGGCACAGCTACTCACTGCCCTTACCCGGTATCCAAAAGCCCATCGCCACTACACGCAGTCCAGTTTGGACAGTTTCCAAAGCTTCTTCACTGACTGCTTCAGGATAGACTGACGTATCAGCAGCTTAAAAATTCTCCCACCCTTTTTCCCAAGTTAACAAAATCTCCCATCATTTCCCTGCAAGTGGCTCAGAACTGTCTAGATCTGTCAGGGACCTGACTGCCCAGCTCAATGGCTTCCTGCATTGTGGTGGTGGAAAATAAATCTTTTCAATCGCAAACCGAAAAATATTCTTTATAAAAATGAGGCTCTAGGGACCTCATTCAGTTCCTCAGGGAAGTTAAACTTCCATTTCCCACCCTCTGTAGCAGTGTACTGATGTCTGAGTAGAAGCCGTTCTGGTGTTGGCACAGGAGAAAGGAGAAGGGAAGAGGGACCAAAGCATTAATTGTGCCATGCAGCAGCTTCAAAGGAAAGGGGACTGTTTCTTCTCCCTGTCCTTCAGCTGCCTGATATTACATAAGCCACACACCACAGTGATGGGAGATGTGGCTGTGAATTCCTTAAAGCAGTGAGATGAAGATGGACATCGCTAGCTCCCTCAAGTCCTGCGTGACAAATAACCTACTCCACAAAATGGGGCTGATGGCTCTGTTCTCACTGCTGGCCTTCTGCCACCATGCTCCAGTGCCACCGCGTTTTGTGCAGACCCTGCCCGTGTGAGTGTGTTTCACGTGCACTGCCAGAGCCAGCTCCTCCAGGGAGGAGGAATGCTTTGTCTGAGAATCCGGATGGGATTAGGTGCGAGATACACACTTAGCCCTGTCAAAACCAAAAGGCTTCACTGCATGTGTGGAGCAGGACTTCACACATCTCAGAGACTTCCCTAATGCCAAGGGAGTTACTTGGTAAAGGCAGGACAATATGAAAAAGGTAGTCTGCATTTAAACACCCGGTTCCTGCCTAATCCCAAATGCTGACATGTTTGTGAGCTGGACTTGTGTCCCAGTTAAGTAACAGGAGCTTTCTAGGTGCAGACCATACAAAGTATTGCAGTGACTCTTGCTAAATGCTGTGTCTTGGAATCACTGCAAAACGGTTAAGTTTTTCTCTAGATTTGTAACAGCAATAATAAATGAGTACACATATAAATATGTAGCATTTATTGTAGTATACTGCAGTATATTAGTTGATGCACACAAAGCCATTGCTCTTTTTTGCAACCTCTCAAAATAATATGGTGTGAATGAATGAAAAACTTTCAAAAAATGTAGAAACAATTCATCATTAAAATGTGCTACAAATTCCTGTTCCACTCTTAAATCAGAACTTCCTCTAATTTATTACCTAAAACGTTTATAAATCTGTTTTCTTGAATACTCATGCAGAACCAAATGGTCTTAATTTTATTTCCCATCTCCTCTCCACTCCCCACCAGTCCAGAGCCTTAAAATCCTCCTCCATTTCCCATTACAACCCATCTCGGATCCCGCTGTGCCTCCAGACCCTGGCAGATCATGGGGTGGGCCACACGCAGTCACTAAGCAGCGGTAAAGGGATATCCATCAAGTCCTTGGACTTGGAGACAGTTGGTGTGTTCAGCTGAACTAGGAGTTGGCTGGTGGACTAGACATGAAGCAGGTGAGATACTGAGTTTGAAAGTGGATGTTGGATTGATGCCCAGTTTAAACAGCAAAGTGGCAGAAGATGAGTTAAATCTGCAGAGGCCCAAAAAGATAATTAAAAACACCCCTGGATGACAATGGCTATTAATTTGCTGCGAGTCACTGCATCCCATGGAGGGAAAAAGGAAACGAGCAGCTCCCCAGGCTCACTGCAAGAAGCTGGACGTATGCACAGCCTATCTCTAGCAGTCCATAGGTCCCTGCTGCTTCTCCGCAGTCCTGTGGGGGTGCCGGGGGGCTAGGTCTGGTAGGGCAGAAAAACGCCAGGAAACACGTTTTGACAGAAAAGGCTTTGCAAGCCTCCCATGTGCGCTCCACATTGCCTGTTGCGTGCCCTTTGATGTCGGGATTGGTTCGTGGGAAGGAGCGAGGCCGGATCCTCACGCCGGGACGGACGGTGCCAGCCCCGTGCACCAAGTCGCTGGGACGGCTGGCACCGTCTCTCCTGGGGTGAGGCCCTAGCCCTGCCGCCAGCGCTGCTCCTGCAGCCCCAAGCGCACAAAGCTGGTTTTATCTTTTTTTCCCCCTTTTTTCCTCTTTCCCTTTTTTTCTTACCCCTTTTCTCACTTTTTTCTTTCTTTTTTCTTTCTTTTTTTTTTTATTTTTTCTTATTTTTCTTCTTTCCCCCGCTAATAACCAAGAAAGAGCTCTCTGTGTCCCTCGCTGCAAGCGGGGTGTTTCCCCCTCCGGGTGAAGCGCGGGCTGAAGCTCCCGCGGGACGGCTGGGCGCAGCCCGGGGCCCGGCAGCCGTGCCCTGCGGGGAGCAGCCTGGCCCCCACCTGCCACCGCCGCCCCGCGGGCAGCAAGAGCTGCCTCAGCCTCCTGCGGCTCCCCGCCTCCGGGGACCCGGCAGCTCCCTCTGCCTTGCTCCGTGCCCGCTCTCGGCTCTTCGCCCAAGAAACCCATGGGAAAATACTAATAATCAAAACGGGGGAGGGTTTCTCTTTTATTTCCTTTTCTTTCCTTTTCTTTCCTTTTTTTTCCTTTTATTTCCTTTTCTTTTCTTTTTTCTTTTCTTCTCTTTTCTTCTCTCTTCTTCTCTTTTTTCTTTTTTCTTCTCTTTTCTTTCCTTTTCTTTTATTTTCTTATTTCTTTTTTCTTTTATATTCATATTTTATTTCTCTTTCCTTTTCTTATTTCTTTCATATTTTATTTTATTTTTTCTTCTCTTCTCTTCTCTTCTCTTCTCTTCTCTTCTCTTCTCTTCTCTTCTCTTCTCTTCTCTTCTCTTCTCTTCTCTTCTCCCTTCTCCTTTCCCCTTCCCGTTCCCCTTCCCCCTTCCCTTTCCCTTTCCCTTTCCCTTACGGTTGTTATTATTGGTAGTGGGGGCAGGCGAGGTGGTTTCTTTTTTTCTTTTATTTTCTTTTTTTTTTAGCAAAGTGACAGATTCAGGTTTGAAATCACTGTTCTGAAATGTCACATGGCAACTTTAGAGGAGATTATTAAAGGAGGGCTGAATGGATGGATGGATGCATGAATGGATGGATGGATTCATGCATTTATCCGTGTCTTTTGTGCCCCGCAGCCTGCGGTTATAGGAGAAAAAAAAAAAAAAAAAAAAAAAGACAAATAGTCGGGAAAATGCCTGTTCTCTCCCGAAGAGGTGTTTTAAAGCTGTGCTCTGTGCCACGCGAATTTTGCAAACGGCAGTTTTGAAGCCCTCAGGAAAGCCTTGCAGGAAGAAGCACGAAGGAAAATCAGCCTCACCTCCACGCAGCGCACTGGGGAGACACTTCATCCCGTTCGCTTACTGCCAGCAGCGAGCTCCTTCTAACACCTTTTTTTTTTTTTGGGGGGGGGGGGGGCGGGGCGGGGCAGAGGGCGGGTGGGTGAAAGATCTGCTACTTACTCCAGGCACTCCTTGCCTCCTCTGACAAATAAGACTGATCTCTGCCCGCAGGAGCCGACACCACTCTATCATTTGAGGCGCTCAGGTCCCACCGCCCCACCGAGCCTCAGCCCGGGGCGGCAACGGTGGGGACATCACGGCCCTTTCCCACGGGCCTCATCCCGATTGGGCCGGAGCCCACAGGGATGAAGGGGGCGGGGGGGACACAGCTGCCAGCCCTGGGAGTGGGAGAACCCGGCAGACCCCGCCGCGAGCCTCACATCCAAAGGGACGCCGGCATTGTATCACATCACATGTCCCATCCTACCATATCATCAAATCGGAGCATTTCAGTAAAATTCACGTGCACTTCTGCAAGCACCTTGATTTTGTTTACATATATATTGTATAATGTGTTTGTATATGAGTTTATATATTTAGTATGTAAAATGTATATTTAAATATTCCCCAGTTTGCATTTCTTGCAGATTTCCAAGCGCATGAAACAAATGAAGGGAAACTATGGAACCAACTGACTGTTATTTAATAAGGTAACTGAAATAATATAGTATCTATTCGACTGCATTAATGTAATGTATGTTAGCCGTACATGTGCATGTATTTATACGCTGATATGTGCCGATGCTTGGGCGGACGCGCTCACACACACGCACCCACATGCCCCGCCGCGCGTGGACCGGACGGGGGGTCCCCAGCCCGGCGCAATGCCCCCTCCCACGGCGCTAAGCCCCGCGGAAGCACCTGGGGCGGGGGCGTTGGGGAGGGGGGGTTGCTGGTCCCACCGCCTCTCAGATCCTGGGGCGGGGGCGGGATGGTGGGCTTTAAACCGGAGCATCCCCTCGGGCAGCGCCTCTCCCACGCCGGCCGCAGCGCGGCGCTACGGGCGGCAGCACACCGACACCCCGAAACCAAACCAAACCGAGACAAAACCCCCACACCAACACCCCCGCACCACCGGCAATCCCGGCTGGGCACGGCGCCGTTTTGACGTTTTCCTCTCTCTGCTGGTTTTGCAGAGCTCGAGGGGAGGGGAGGGCAAGGGCAAGGGCAAGGAGAAGGGGAAGGAGAAGGGCAGGGCAGGGCAGGGCAGGGCAGGGCAGGGCAGGGCAGGGCAGGGCAGGGCAGGGAAGGGAAGGGAAGGGAAGGGAAGGGAAGGGAAGGGAAGGGAAGGGAAGGGAAGGGAAGGGAAGGGAAGGGAAGGGAAGGGAAGGGAAGGGAAGGGAAGCACGGTGAGGGGGCAGCCCAGCAGTGGAGGGAACTGCAGAACTGAGGTGTGCAGGTCCCAACATCTTGCTGGTGCTGCCCACCACCTGCCCTGCATAAGGCGGAGAGCTTGGGCTGCAGGCAGTAAGGAGTAACAGCTCTCCATGGGTCTGGCCCTTACACCCAGCTGTGGTGTCTACTGCTGTGGTACCTTCTGATGCTCAGGTCCTCATCCCCTCACCCTTGTCTGGCATCTGATGAGAGAGAGCATCCTTTTCCTGAAGATCCTTCTAGCTCTTGACTTGAAAGTCTATATGCTATTTGAATAAATGCTATCATCGAGCCAAAACACACTTGGTGTTGGGCAGGGTACAGTTCACACCTACCCTCAGGGCTCCGGCCTGCAGCAGGGTGGGAGAAGAGACCCTCTATAGTTACACCTGAGCAGCGAGGGTATCTGTCTGGTTTATGTAGCACCCCCACCGCAAGGTCCCTCACTTTGGCTGGGGCTTAGGCTCCTGCTGAGGCCTGGGGAGGGTGAGGGAGAAGGTGGCCCTCTCCGTACATGCGTCCCCTCCTCCAGGCTGGATGAGAGGCCCTAGTGTGGCCTATCTGGCTCCCCACCAGCTTCAGGGGCCTGGGTAGGCACGGGGAAGAACCAGGGGCTGGGGACCAGCGGGCGGTAGGAGCATCCCTGCAGTGGTCCTGCTGCTGGAAAAGGTGCCCGCCACCCGGTGCAGGCAGGGAAAATGAGGAGAGGTGGGCTGAGCCGCTGTGGGATCAGAACCCTCGGGCTGCAGAGGGGGTTTGCACCAGGTCGTTGGCTCTGCTGTGGGTGTTTCATCCACTGGGTGGGTGGGGAGGGGAGAGGACCCCCTTTTCTATCTGATGCTCCTGCTGGGGAAAAGTAACATGAGGGCTTGCAAATTCAGTGGGAAGCTATAGAAGTTGGTAAGTCACTTCGTTCATGCCCAGACACAACCCAACTGTCCCCCTCCCCAGTCACACACAGAGATCCCCGCATCACCTTGGAGACCACAGCCCATGGGATGTAACCTGGGTGAGGCCAGGCCAGGAACAGGGCAGGGAGAGGCTGCAGCCAACCTGGGCCTGCCCAAGGGGAATGTGTATGCCTCAGGCAGGGGGCAGGAACAGGGCAGCCAGGGAAATCTCCGCATCCCCCACTTGAGAACCAGCCTCTCTCAGAGGTGTCTGCAGCCTTTTGCTTGGGAACTGTCTGGTCACCGCACCCACGGTTCCTCCCCGTGCAGCACACACCACAGCTGGCCTGCACCACATTTCCCGAGAGCAATGGGAAAAGCCAAATCAGGGCAATAGAGTGTCCCGCCAAGTGTGTATTACTGATGGATTTCCCTTTCCCTCCACAAGGTTTTAAAGGGTTTTGAACAGAGAACAAGCATAGAGCTGAGGGTTGCTGCAACCTTTACAACGCTATGAGCAGTCACCAAGGGGCCAGGGTTGTTGCACCTCAAGGTACAGCCTGCACAGTCAGTGACCACCGACTTGGTGTTTCGGCCTTCCCCGGAGCTGCTGCAAAAGAAAGGCTGCTGGTGAGCTGCGGGGTGCAAGGAGAGCTGCATCCCTGTGTTTGGGGGGGAGCACGGCAGAGCTGGGCTCCAGAGCTGCACTTGCTTTGTGCTGGGGACAAGTCCCTTGTTTTTTGGGACCAAACCCACAAACAAACCCCTTCAGGCTCTGAATGCCAACCTATAAGCCCCGCTGCCTGTGAAAGGCTGGGCACAGCTGACCTGGCCGTCAGACATGGCAGGATCAGGCCTTCTAGATGGATTTTGTGCTTCTCAGAGACGAGTGATCTTGCTGCAAGCCAGGGAGACCACAGTCGGTCAGTTTTGCTGGGAACAGTGTTTGGAGATTTGGGAAGGAGTGGCAAGAAATGTCACCCAGAGTTTCCCAGCGATTACTTTGATGGGAAAAGAGGACGGGAAACGCTCCCCCGACCGGCCTGTTCCTGCGGCGTGGGATCAGTTGCCACGCCGTCCCTGTGGGCACTCCTCTCCCTGCCCTTGGCCTTGCCGTGCCGAGGCTGGGGACACATCGAAGGTGAGGTCAGCTCCCGGCCTTACCGCATTTTCGCTACGCCAGAGCGGAGCGGCTGCTGGCCCCGACCCGCCGCAGGGACACCGGCGGCCGGGGCGGGGCCGGGGCGGAGCGGTACCGGCCGCCGGCGGCCGCGGCGGGTGGCGGCTGAAGGGTGCAAGGCGCTACCACAGACGCTGAAAACATCCCCCACCCCCGAAAAAAAGAGGAAAAAAAATCAATCCGCCGGCGACAGGCAAGATCAAGCCCGCTTGTGATCCCCCCTCCCCCGGGAGCCTTCCCTGCCGCCCGGAGGTGCAGCATCCCCCAACTCTCTCCCGAAAGGTATCCCGGGATTCCTTCCCCTCCCCTGCGCTCCGAAGCCCTTGCAGAGAAGGCAGGCCCGATGTGTCAGCCTAAGCACGAGGCATCCTAGGAATTTCCACCAGGGAAACGAGCCCTTTCGCGGGGCTGGCGGGGCTCCCCGCCGCCGCGGCCCGGCCTGCCCCCGGGGCTGGGGGCCGACAGGCGCAGCCCCCGGCGGGGCGTACCTTTAGGCATGGAAGCGTTTAGCGGTTTCGGCGGTATTAACTCCTAACAGGGTGTGAAAAGTATTGGGGATTGAAAAAGCTGTGGGAAAGTGGATTCTTTCCAAGTCAGGCGGGCTGGAGCTTTCCTCCCCTCTGCAGGAGGACACCTTGCGCTGCTCCCGCCGCCGGCCCCCAGAGGAGCAGCCCCTTCCCGGCAGCCGCGGCCCCGCAGCACGGCAGGTGCGGGGCCTCTAGCTGTGTGACCGTAAGCTTTTACAGCTGGAGAACACGGCATCGCGTTTGCCACCGGCCCGCTCGCCCCTGTCCCTCTGCCAGCGCCACGTAGCCGGGCGCGGGAGATGTCACTGGGTGACAACTCTGCTGAAGGGGTCCCGGCTTCTTTTGCTCCGGGAGGGGAGGCTGGCCCTTGCTCTGCCTCCAGCCGCTGCGGCTCCACACCCCTGCGTCCTTCCCGGGGACCGCCCCCCAGCCCCGCCACCGCAGCTCCCTGAGGCGCTCGGCCAAAAGCCTGCGGTCTTTTCTCCCCCAACACCCTCTTGCAGTTTTCTTTCCCCCAATACACCCGGTTTGGGGTTGGTTTTGGGTTTTGTGGGGGTTTTTTTCCCAAATGTGAACGGTCCGAAAAATGAACACGGGACAAATATTTCAAATCTGATCGAATTTAATCAGCCATTAACACTTGTTCTGGTTACAGCAGAGACTCGCGCCGCTGGCACGGCTTCCCCGAGAGGGCATTACGGGCTGTAACCTGTGTCCACGTTCAAACGCTCCCGTATACCGGGAGGGGGTGGGGGGGACACGGACACGACACGACACCAAACAACGAGGTTTTGACAAAAAAAAAAAATATTACGTGGCGTAATCTTAAACTTTGGGGCTATAAATAAAGGAAAATTAAAAAAAGGTAGGTTTGGTTTCTCCCCGCCAGAGAAGACGGTGGATGGTGCAAGGGCTGCCTCCTGCCAGCCTGCGCCCCCCCAGCACGGCTGCCCCGGGGAGAGAGGCAAAGCCGCAGGCTCCGGTGCCGCCGGTGTGCCCCTGCCCGTCCGCCCCGTCCGCCCTGAGCCGCCCCCGGGCCGGGTCGCGGCGGGGCCCGGTGTCGGTACCGCGGGGCAGGGCGGGGAAGCCAGGGCCCCCTACCAGCGGGGCCCTCCGGGAATGAGACTCCAAGGGCTCCCCGGGAGGGAGCAGTGCGGGGCGAGCTGCTGGGGAGGGGAACCGAGCATCGCATCGCTTACCTGGCTTGGGCAAAAGGCACAAAGAGAAAAATCCTCTTCTGGGAAAAATTAATAGAAATCCTCCTCGTCACGGAGCCGCGCCCCGAGCGGTGCCCCCGTGGCCGGCGGCGAGGAAAGGCACCGGCGGCGGCTGCGCTGCCATCAGCCGGGCAGGGCGGGAGCGGCCGCGGTGTCCGGCTCGGCCAGCGGTTCCGAGGAACCCCGAGATAAAAAGACAGGCTTCTCCTGTGAAGAAATCCATTTCTGAGCATCAGAGAGAGGTTTTAAACAAATAAGAAAGGGGGGGGGGGGGGAAAGCCCCCCCTCCGACCTGTGATTGAGGGACAGTTAAAAATCATTTCCCGTGTTAAGAGGCAGAAGACCAGGTTACGGGGAAAACTACCTTCTTTCAAAGCCCCGCTAATGGCCATACGATTCATTAGGTTACCTAATCCTAATAACCTCTCTAGCATCAGTCCCGGTGACCCAGCCCATTAAGCACCACCAGCGAAACCCTATAAAACAGGCAAGGGGAATGTCCAACATATGAGCACATTTATTAGCATTATGTTCCTGAGATAACATGCCCCCGGCTCCCCTGACCACCGCTGCAGGCAGCTTGGGGAGAGAGGGAGCTCTGTTTTGGGAGGCGCTGAGAGCAGGACCAGGGCTCCTGGAGAGCGATGGCGGGTCCCACCGTCACTGTCACCCACGGTCTCCCGTCCTCTCCTCTTTGCTCCTCCGGTCCCGGTGTTTCTAGCCAGACAATAGCTACAGTTGTGGCGAGCATTTTTCCCCCCTGATTAAACCCAGGCCAACCAATGGCAACCAGAACGAAACAAAACGCACTGAGTAACATTTTCTATCATAAACGGGAGTTAACAGCTTTAAAAGAAAAAAAAAAATAAAGGGGGGGGGGGGGGAGGTGGCGAGACAAAAATGTTCCTTTCCACAGAAACGTGTCGGTGAGTCATTGCGATATGACCCTCCGTGGAGGAGGTGGCGGAGGGGGAGGCAGGGGAAAGGGCAATCAGGGCAGCAGCAAGCCCGGGTTCCTCCCGTGCCTTCCAGAGCTGCAGACACACCGGACACCTCGCCGGCGTTACCCTGCCGGGGTGAGGTCTGTGTAATTTACGACACGCGAATTGTCACGGTATTGCCGCGGCTCGGAGCGGGGCCGCTCGGGGCGCAGGCACATGCAAGCGATTAGGGAGCGCGGGCTCCCGCCGCCGGGGGCGGGGGGGAGGACACCGCTGCCAGCGCGGTTCCCCGGAGCGGCGGCCGGGCCCCCCGGGGCCTCCCCGGGGAAGCAGCGCTGCTCCGCTCCCGGCTGAGGATCCCTCCCGCCCCCGCCCGGGCGGAGTTAAACCCCTCCCAGGATTTGCTGAGGAGCAAACCGTCTTCAAACCTTGACTCTCCACAATGACCCTACCAACGTTGTTCCCCCCCGCCCCCTTCTCGATATCTGGAGAAAAATCCGCCCAGAGACAGCGGGATGGCGTTGTTTGCGCGCCGGCCGCACGGTTAGAGATGCCGGCCCGCGGTAACGAGGGCTCCCGGCAGAGACCGGTCGAGGCCCCCGCCGCTGCCCACCAAGGCAGCCCCGACGGGGCGAGCGGGCAGGAGCTGCGGGCGCATCCCCCGGCGCCGGGATAACTCCCGGTTGAAGGTGGCCGGGGAGGTCCCAGCCCTCACAGAACGCTGACGCGATCCCTCGCTATTTTCGCAATAGTTTTAACACGCTCGCGGCGATGAAAGAAGGAAAAGCGGCGGGGAGGGAACGGCAGCGCCCTGCCGAGCTGCCCATCCCCGGTGCTGCCGGCTCTGCAGAGGCTTTGCCAGTGATAAATTCTGCGGGCTGATCCCGCAAGCCCCCCTTCCCGGGAGAGGCGCCCGCCCTGTCCCCCGCGGCGCCCGGGGCACTGGCAGCTCCGCCGCGGTGGGGCTGGGAGAGGTGTGCCCTGCGCTGCTGCCCCACACCTCTGCAACTGACAGCGTTTCTGCTATTAAACCCTTTTGCTTTTTTTTTTTTTTTTTTTTTTTTTCCCCTCAAGGGCTTTTTTAACTAGTAAAATGTTGCTCTGGCTTGGAACTTGTCATAACAGGAGCCTGCTTTATTTAGTGGGTTATTTATTTCTTTTACGCGCAACAACAATATCCCGAACACAGTTCGTTTGAAAGGAGTTTCCAAACGCAAGAAAGAAGGGGGGTGGGAAGCGAGAAAGCAAGAAAGAAAGGAAGGAAGGGAAGGAAAAACCACACATGCCAGCCCTTCAAAATTAAAACAAGAAGCCCCGAAGTATTCTTTTTGGTATTAATATTACTTAACATTTTAAACTCCGGGAACTTCAAACAATCTTTTTGCAGGGAAAAGAAAGGGAAAATAACTATTCTCTGGAAACCATTTGTTCACAACTCGAACTGTGCCATTTTGGCTTAGAAACACAACTTGAGACGCCCAACCCTGTCCCCCCTCCCCCAGGCATATATCTTTTCAGCACACATTTTAAAATAAATATCCTTACGAGTCTTTCCAGAATGCCTCCTTGTTATGAACTGATAGGACACAACATACCCCAGCTGTGTGCCTGGAAGTTGGGATTTCGTCTTTTAAATACCAGGACAACATCTGCAGGGAAAACAATTACCTCGGCTTCCCCCGATCCCACCACCACCCCGACCCCACCCCCCCCGAACCCGTGTCCGTCCGTCCGTGTCCGTCCCCCCCCGCCATTACGCGCTGGGGGAGGGGGGGGGGGGGGGCGCCGGCCCCGAGCTCGGGAGATGTGCGGGGGCTCCGCAGGCACCGGGCACACCGGTGCGCTGCCGGCGGCCGGGCAGCTCCGCTGAGCAGCAGGCAGGAGCTTCGTGGGCTGGATGCAGATAACCCGGGGAAAGAGCCCCCAAATAGCCTTTGCTTCGGCGATGGAGAAAATGATATTTTTTCCCGACTTTCCGTGCAAGCCCTTTTAGTTTTATCCTGCTTTTCGTCCCGCTACTCAGCAAGTAAAAATAAACCCAAGCAAATTCAGTAAACAAGTCTCTACAGAATTTAATCAAATAGCGAAAAGATTGCCAGGTATCTCCTCGGAGGTGTCTGGCTTGGGAAATACCGGGCGAATCCGACACGTATTTCGTCCCAACGGAAGATTAATTCATCCTCGAGGATATTTTCGTAGGACGTTCACTTAGTAAAGTTCTCCTGTAGCTATTTTGTCTGAGAAGAGTGTTTATCGTTTAGAAAAATGCAGAAAGCATTTACAGTGTGATCTCCTGTTTTGAAGCTTACAACAGGTGTCAGAGCTCTCTTCGGAGGGGAGCTTTATATGTGTGTGTATTCATGTATGTCCCTATATATGTACAATCAAATAAGATGACCACTTTGTCTATTTTAAACCATATGTGTGCAAAAGAAATAACAGAGAAATGTTTAAGTTTTGAACACCTTCTATGCTTATGCAGCTTAGACTCAGTCAGAATCTATTATATAACCGTATCATGTTTCAATCTCTTTCTCTTTTTTTCCGCTTTTAGGGAGACGCTGCTGTAGGAGCTGTCGCTGCCCGTCTTTAATAAGCCGTATTCTTTTAATCTTAGGTTAGTGTATGTCTTCTTAGGACTGGACAGATCAACAATAGCTTTTTTTCTTTCTTGCCCCCCCCAAAAATAAGAAAGACGCGCAAGAAACAGAATTGCAAATGACGTAATAAATACAACAGTATTGAAACTTATTACGACGACCGGCCATCGAAAATAAAAAAGTATGACTAAGCACATGCTTGAGGTGACTTACTTCTAGAAAATGAGTTGCAGTTAGCTTATGTGCCTCCTCCCCTCCCTGCATCCAGCGTGATATTCCCTTCCCTCAGCTAAGGTGAGCGGGAGTGGGAAATAAAAAAAAACTCCGAGCTCGTTGTCCGGCAGGGAACATCATTTCTAACAGATGTTTTACAAAGTGGGAGCCAGCCACCAAAAAAGCCTGAGGACTGAGCCCTTAACCCAAGGCGATGCAAAGCTCTTTTATCCATGCCCCCACATACATGCCTATATCCAAATATTCCCATAGCCAGTGCCTGGCGCACCAGCGGCGTGTTACTCTGGGTCACGGAGCGGGGGTGCGCATGAAGCCCTCGCAGGTCTAGTGATTTTAGGCTGCTGGCTATTCAGGGAAGCTCCAGTAAGTTTTAAAAATGTGTCTGAGGATATTTGTTCCTTTTCGTCGAAGAGCAGACGCCCGCCGCGCCAGGCAGCGGCTGGGCAAAGGAAAGGGGGTCCGAGGCGGGCGGACCCCGGTTCCCGGCCACCGCCGCCCGCCGGCGGAGGATGCACGGAGTGCCCGCGGAGCTCCCGCAGGGGCGCAGCCCGGTACCCCCTGCCCAGCCGCGGCGCGCAGGGAGGGTGCATGCCCCCCGCTGCGGAAGGCTGCGCTCCAAACCAAACCACGGCTTGTCTCTCCTCCCTTCCGCCCCTCCCCGGGACCCCCACCGCAGTGAAGCCCGAGCCGTTTTCCTGAAGGCAAACCGCCTGTTTCAGAGCCCTTTAAATCCCAGCCCGGCCCCGGGATACAGCGCATACGAGGATGCTGCGCGGCTGCGGAAAGGGTGCCAAGGTAGCCCCGACGCGGGGGCCGGGGACGGATTTAAGGAGAGGGAGCAATGAAATACCGAAAGTACTCGCAGCTTGCAGCTCACTGCAGTGCCCACGGCACGGCGGGCTGCGGCGGGGACGGGGGGTCCCAGACCCCGGAGTGCTGCCTCCGCCCAGCGCGGCCGCGGAGCTGCGGCAGCGGCGACCCGCTTTTTTGCTTTTTTGCTTTTTCTTTTTTTTTTTTTCTCTCCCCAGAAAGCGTCGAATTCACACACAGAAAATGGCAGCAGGGGAAGGAGAGGTTTCCCCGTGGCTGCGCGCGCCCTGCCCCCGCCCGCCGCAGGAGTAGCCCGACCGTATGCGCCGCTCCCGGAGGGGGGTGCGCTCCGCGCCCCTACCGCGCAGGGGAGCCCAGGCCGTCCTGCGAGCCACACGGTGCCTAAATAAAGATAAAACGTGCTATACATCACAGGCTTTCCCGGTTATTCTCAATGACTTGTCGATTCCTTCCCCCCCCCTGCGGCACACGTGCAATGATAGAAAATGGTTTTAAATGACGAGGGGTCACGTAGAGCCATCCTGATCGTTTAGTAAAAATAACAGAGCTATTACAGAGCTGACGGAAGGAGCCAGGGAGTCCACTCACACATGCTTCAATATCGTGCCTCGACTGAACACCCACACAGGCGCATAGATATATAGATATGTATGTGTGTGTATATGTATTTATACGCCCAGCAGGATGGCCCCATGCGAGCCCTCTCAGCACCCTCATTAGGCCGTAAATGCGTGCACAGATGACGATGCGCGCCCGTGTGTCGGGGAGGAGGGGGACGCGGAGGGGCTGCTGGTATCTCCGGGATGGAAATACATCGTAAGCCTTTTATGAGAGCTCGGGAGACAGCATTTGCCCACTAACTTACTCTTTCTTTTTATTTTAATTTTTTTTCCATCCCTATTGCCGAAAACTGGAAATAATTAAATTCTTTAAAGGTTTACTCTTGAAACCGTGGCTGGAGTAAACTATGATTCAGGTGTAAACAATTACCAAAGTCATGAAAGTGGCAACTGCTGCATGTGGTTTATTCATTGCTTTTGCTTTCTTTCCTTTTGTTTTTTTTTAATCGTTTGATCATTTTAATTCTTAACTGTTTGCCAAATTCACATATTTGTAATTTACTAAACTTTACCGTCTCTACCAGGATAGGGATGTTGTACATTAGTTTCCAGACCCGTCCTGCCCTGCTTCGGTGGAGAAGCCTGGCTGAAACAAAGTGGATGCTCCTCAAGAAGGGATAACGCTATTACCCCGGTATTTGTAAAAGCTTTCTCTATCAGATTAGAGAAATTAGAACTGAATAAAATATGCTTCCCCTTTCATAAACGCTACCAGACCTACTCGATTGTAGATTCCGGAGAAGAAATGAGTTATTGAAGAAAAGAAATTGTTTAAACACAATAGATCCATGCTCAAATGAAAGCATTCCCTAGGGCAAGACAAGCAGGGTTTGGCCCGAAAGCACGAAAGAAAATAGAAGTATCCATTAAGTGAAAACCTTGAAGAAATAGGACATGTAATATACATCGTATAAACAAAAGCCCAGGATTGATTTCATTCTCGTTTTCTTCAGCCTGAGCCTACTTTTTTTCTTTTGCCTACACTACAATCTCAACCCATTTGTCTCTCCAGAAAACCATGGTGAGGAAAAGGCAAAGAGACGAACTTTTTTTTCCTGCGTGTGTCCTCTTTTAAAATCTTTTTGCATAGTAAGATACCACTTGAACATGCTCTGGTGTTGTAGAAGTGTTTTTTATCAGGCTGTAAATTACTGCCACTCCGACAGAGCAGCCGGAAATGTAAATCACACCGTAGAGCCCAAGTTATGAAAGTTTGCTCCCCTTCTTGCGTCCCAGGAAAACCGTGGGGCTGCCGGATTGGGAAGGGAGTGGGGGAGGCTTGTTTACTATTTTCCTGCTCCACCAAACTGTTGGCTCCACGGTGCCTGGGACTTTGATGAGAAAGAATGGACAATGTGCAGAGTCCCTTCCTATGACACCCAGGCCACCGCCACTTGGGAGGTCCTTTGGCCTAATGCAACCACAGCTAACTGCTCCCAACAGGAGGCTCTGTGGATCAGGCAGGGTCACAATTATACTTCTGCTAAAGGCAAGAGCTTTTTTAAAAGAGAGAGAGAGAGAGAGAGAGAGAGAAGGAGAGAGGGGAGGGGGCTGGGCGAGCGGTTGAATTAAAGCCTTTCAATTCATCTGGGGAAGGAAAGACCGAGAGCGGGGTTAGTAGGAGCCATTTCCAAGAAGCATGAGCAAAATCAGGTTGTTCGCATCCAGGGGAAAGTGATGAGGGGTGAGGTCCGGGCGCTCCCAGGGGCGGCACCCCGACCCCAGGGCTGTCACACCGAATGGCCCGTGGGGAGCAGCAGACCTCCCCCGCGGCCGTGCGGGGTGTTTTGGGGGCTCACCCGCCGGCGGGAGGCCTCGCTGGTACCAGCCGCTGCATGTGCATTGCTCCTCGGAGGTGAGGAGGAGGGGGCACCGCAGCCCCGGCCCACAACCGGCCCTTGAGCATCACTCACTCGCGCGGAGGGGGGCGAAGGGCTCCAGGAGGAGACATCCGAGCCCCTCGGCCGCTGATTTCGGCGCTTGGGGGGCGCGAATGTTTTCCGGGGGATGCGGGGGAAGGACGGGAGTGTTGATACACGTTGTATGTCTCCAAGAGCGGGATGAATTCCCCGGCGATCTTAAGCCCCGTGCCTCTTGCCGTTTACGCGTAGCGGTAAAGAAAAGCCCGGGGAGGGGGCGGTGGGGGGAGCTCCCGAGCTCCGCCGCTTCCCGGGGCGGCGGCTGCCGGTGCTGGTGATGGGAGCTGCGCCCCCGGGTCCGCAGCTCCCCGCTGCCCCGACCAGACCGGGTGTGCACCCCGCGCCCGGCCGCCCTTCCCCGCCTCCGCCCGCTCTCCCTCTCGTCCCCGCTCTCCGCTTAAAGCCGCCCCCGAATCCACCCCGGCCCTGTTACCACCCCTGGTACCCCGAGCCCCGACCTTTGGGCGGACCCGGCTCTCGGTTGCTGCCTCCCGCCCCCGGCCTGGGGCTGGGGGGGACCCCTTCGCCGCCCAACCCCCGCAACCCCCCCCCCCCCCCCCCCCCAGACAGCGAGACGCGACCGCGGGAGGGGTGACGAGCTCCGGGGACCACCCCGGCCGCCGGCCGCGCTCCCCGCTTTACCTGGACGAGGCTCCCCGTGCTCGGCGGTGTGCTCGCGGCGGGCTAGGGGCGCGAGGGGAGACCTGGATCCCCGGGTGGGGAAGGGCCCGGTCATCCCCCCCCCCTCCCCAGCCGCACCCCAGAGAGATCCGGCGGGAGGAAGTGAAAGGGAGGGGGAGAGGGAAAGCCTTTTTTTTTCTCCCCCCTTTCTCTCCCTGTTTGAGCCGAAGTGACCCGCAGTATCTGGAGATGTTTTTTGAAGACGTTTGGGAGGGAGGGAGAGAGTTTTCTGCTGAGAAACTCAATCTGCCGTACAGTAGCGGCTGCATCTGGGATCTGTCACCGCTGACAGCACCACAGGGCACAGACATGATCTTCCGCACAACACTGCAACTCCCCAAAATACCCTCCTCGCTCCCAAGGTGTCTGCCGGCCTCACCGCGCTCCTTCGCCAAAAGGGGGAAAGCAACCCGAACCCCCGCAAACACACACACCGAGGGCAAGGCGAGAGGGAGCTGTCCCCCCCCCCTCCCCCCTTCCCTCCGCCACGTTAAGCACGCGGCCGCCGAGGAAGCAGGGCGAGAGGCGATGTCAGGCTCGGATGGCGCAGAGGCCATAAATGTGAGCGCTAGCGCCGCGAGACTCCCGAGAATGACTTTAATGAATAATTTCGGAGACAGTTATGGCTTTAGGTAATTACTGCGCCTCTCTATGAAAACCAGATTTGGGAGAGAGGCAGTCAAGGCCGGGCCGTGCACCTCGGCTCTCCCCTGCCAGCCCGCCCCGGTCCCCCGTGTCCCCATCCCCCCCCCAGGGTCGCTGCCCGACCCCCGGGCGTCCCCGCTCCCCCGTCCCCCGCTCCAGCTGCCGGGGTCCTCCTTCGGGCAGGGCTCCCAGCAAACCTGCGGAGGCTTGGGGCTTGGCTGGGGGTGTGGGGAGAGCTAATATTATCATTATTATTATTTTTAATCTCTTCCGCCTCCTGTATTTTCTGGCAGGACATTTCATTGTCTTTTAGGCCAGTTTTAGAAAACTGCTATGGGTTTGCATGCGTATTTAGCTTTTTTGAAAGTTCATTATACGCAGCTGTTTCAGCCTATAGCCACATATGGCATGCAAATAGAGACCCCTATAGGAGAATCGTTCTCTCTATTATCCCCACATGTTTGTTCAATATACGTGGCCGGGAAAACGACTGTACTGCTACACATTAAAATATAATTTTACATTTTTCTCCCGAGTACTTTGGGCAGCGCAGGGGCTCGGCCCTGCTTTGAACAGCCTTCACGGTTAGCAAATAAACGGCTTCGAGACGCGGCTCGCTGACCCCCATTGTTTCGCGAATACATCGCTGCCGTTCCCAGATCCCCGCTCCGGGCTCCGGCCGTACCTAGCCCCCCCGCCCGGCACCCCCCCGCAACGGCCCGCGGCACCGCCCCCCCCCCCGCGCCAGGCGGCTGCAGCCGCAGGGCCAGGGGCTCCCCGGGCAGCGGGGCCGGGGCCGCAGCCTCAGCACCACAAGGAGCCGTCACCAGTCAGAGCTCTCCCGTAAAGCCCACCGATGGGATTTGCTGGGGGTTTTCGGTTCGGGTTTGTTTCACGGGGCTTTTTTTTTTTTTTTTTTTTTTTTTTACTTTTACTTTTACTTTCTTTCTTCACTTTTTTTTTTCTTCCCCCCCACCCCTGCCCGAGCCCTGGGGTTGGTGGCTGTGGTGGGAAACCGACCTCACAGCATAACGTTTGCACTGATTCAGAAAGGAAATGTTCCTTTCCCTTTTGAGATTACAGATAAACACAGTGGAGCGTTGCGGTATCTTAGAGGGTTTATTTTATTTTATTCTGCTGGAATAAAGAAATAGAAGCGTATTTTTCAATTTATTTTTAGGGTCACGCAGGGGTCTTTTTTTTTTTCTTTCTTTCTTTTTCTCTGTCTATCGTATTTTACCCCGAGAATTTAATCCTGCAGACAAATAGTCTAACATTATCTCTTTCCTCTGGGGACAAGATCAACTGCTTTCTCATCCACAGGGTCCCCCTCTTTCCTGGTAGCAGCACCGATTGTAACGTACAGCTGGACGAGCGTCAGCCGTCCAAGACTTTGCAAACAGCCGGCGGAGGCCCAAGTGGTATTTATTCAATTATTATTTGTTATCTTCTGGGCCGGGAGAGAAGGAGAAAAAGTGGTACAAAACGTACAAAATCATCAAGTAAAAACTCGGTGAAAGTAAACGTGGCGTGGCAAACGTGGTCTCGGGTCCCTCTGAGCCAGGGCTGCGGTGCCGGCTGTTCAGCGCTACCGTCAGCAAGCCCCAGCTCTCAATTAGCGGCGATTCATTAGGATTTAATAGCAGGTGCAAAGCCATCTCCTCTCCAGCAGCACTGCCGTTTGGGTAGAGAATCGTCTTGTTTTACAGCAGCCTGCAGCTCTCCCGGCTGGTTGTAAACCTGACTACCACTTTGGATAGCGGGGTGTCAGCGCGCCTGCGACTGCCCGCACGCAAGCGTTGCACTTTGCTTGGCTAATTTCTCCCTGCCAAGACATAAGGTGGAAATGTGCCTGGCTCGGTGTTTATTTTGGAAAGCAGCGCTGGGAGCGACTGCGCCGGGAGAAACTGGGCTGAGATAAAGCAAGCTCTGGGCCGGGGACTGGGAGGCGGGGGGGCACTGCCCGCGGAATGCACCCCTTTAGCTTTCTCAAAGTCCCAAACAGACAAATAAACAAACCACCTCGGCGGCAAACTCCAGAGGAGCCGGAGCCTCCGGCGGGGGCTCAAACCCGAGCTGTGCCGAAGAGCCCCGGGGCGGGAGCGCCGCGTCCCGCTGCACCCGCATCCCAGCTGGCGGCCGCGGCCGGGGCTGGAGCTTGGAAAGCGCCGCCGTGATTACACCCAAGTGGAGAGCAGGATGGCTCCTAGCCGTCTGATCTGACGTCAACATGTCTCTAGCTCCTCGCTGCAAGATAGAGGGAGCAGAGCCGGGGGAGGGAGGGCTCTAATCATTCCCAGATGTCTCTAATAGCAGATATAAAGACTTATATAGTGTCTGAGAATAAATTTGTAATCAATGCTCTACAATCGGGTCATCAAAGCAGCGACATTTCTAGAGGAAAATGGCGGGGGAGGGGGAGAGGAGATGGGGAAGAGGGAGACACACACCACGCTAGTTTGGAAGGGGGAGAAGGAGGCACAGGGATCCCCAGAGAGGCGCTGGCCCCGCGCATCACCCGGCTTTGCTAAAATTTATGTGAATATATAATTCAGATAACAACTCTGCTTTAATCTCCATTGTACGGGACGAGCTGAAACAGCCGAACAGTAATTGGCCAATTAGAAGTAGAAAAGATCGGAGCTCGTTTGCAAAGGCACATATTTCATAATTCCCAAATTAAAAATATATAAAACATTGATAAGCCCCTCGTTACAGCAGAGGGGATTATGTCTGCAGGCGTGCGGAATGCATTTCCTTCCCATCGCTACTTGGAGGTTTCTTCTGGGTGTATTTGCGAGTCGCTGGGCGAGCACGTGTGAAAAAGGAGGATTAAGGTTAGGTTTCCAAGCGCAAAAGGAGGATATTTTGCTTAGAAGTTTTATTATTAACCTTCTCTCCCCCACCTCCCCAACCCGCCCCCACCTTCCCGCCCACCTTTCAAGCTCACGTTGTCTCCATGGCATCCCCTGGCCGTGTTTATATCCTCACAGTTGCCCGCGGATGTCTCAGCGCTTGTTCGAGGGGTGTCTGCGGCTTGGCCGGAGAGGCCCCGTTACACCTCTTTGACAACGATAGCAAATTAGCACTAATTTGCAATAATATTTTGAAGCAGAGAAGAACTCCTGGGAACGAGGGGGTGAAATAAAACCCACAACAAAAAGCAAAACGAAGACGAAAAGTCCCACTACAGTTTATCTGCCTTTCATGCAGGAATGCTATGCACGTCCGATAGCAACGAGGGCACGTAAAAGAACGCCGAACGCAGTGGCAGGGCTGGGGGGCCCGCACGTTGCAGAGAGCCCCCCCAAACCAGCACCGCCAGGGTCCGGCCCGGCACCTCCCTGCCTCCCCGCACGCCAAAACCCCGACGAGCTCCTCAAAAGCCCCCGCTGCTATCTGCCTGCATCGGGCGCCCTCGGGGCGCCGGGAACACGCCGCCGCCCGGGAGGTCCTCGCTTCCCGACGGGGGGCGGCCGCGGCGTTTCGGGCGTGCAGCCCGGCCCGCACCCCGGTGAGCCGAGAGGGCGCTTCCCCTGGGAGGGCAGGGACACCACCGGGCGGGTTTCGTTACCGTTTCTCTTCAAAGGGAGGGAAAAATTATTATTATTATTATTATTATTATTATTATTTACTGCAGAGCAGAAAGCCTTATTCCTCCAGCCATGAAACGAGGCGACCGGCTAAAATACGAGTAAACTGGGGCCGTGAGCCCGCCTGCGGGGACAGGGCTTCACCCACCCGGCTGCGCTCCTCCGGCCCCCTGCCCTCCTCCCTTTCTTTCCCCGCACCCGCACAGCGCAGAGAAATGATGCGGGGGGGGTGAGGTGGGGGGGGAAAGGCTGCCATCCCTCCTCCTATGTGCCTTTCACCTCTGAAAAAAAGCTCCCAAAAAATGCTTTGGTCCCGAGGAGTTACTGGCCAGGCCACCGGGGCGGCGATGCCCCCGAGTGCGGGCGCAGCGCTCCGCCGTTATCAGGCCTGGGTTCCGCTGGCGGAGAGCTAGGGCCAGGGCACTAATATCCCCATCTACCATCAATTTACCTTCTGCTTCGCCATTTAGCTTTTAACGTCAAAACCTACATTTTTGTCGGCTCCGGCCTGTCTAGGGCTCTCGCGATTTAGCTGCGGGAATGACTGCTCCTGAGAAAATGGCAACATCCTCATTAGTGAGCAATTAAAAGACATGGTCCTGAGCGGATCCAGAGGAGCTCCCGGTTCTGAGAAATTTCAAAAATGGATAATTATTGATGGAGAAATACCGGAGAGGCGATTCTCCAGGCAACAGGGCCGACTGCTGCCCCCGGGCCCTGCCGCGCATCCCCCGGGCGAGCTGCAGCCCAGCGACTCGGTCAAGGGAAGATGTAGTATCTACAGTGAGGCTGCCCGGGACGTACCGTTCTGCAGCCCTCGCAGCCATCCCTTGCCCCCCGCTCCCCCCACTTTTTTTTTTTTTTTTTGCGTGCAGTAATTAAAAAAAAAAGGGGGGAGTGGGGCTAGCGGGCAGGAGAGGAGATGCTCCAGTTTATCAGCTGGGCGACTAACAGGCAAGGAAAAGCAAACAAGGCGGGAGATTCTTCTCTCCAAGTGTTATAAACAAAGGCAAGTGTCTGTAAACACAGACCCACGCCGGAGCGCAGAGCCGGGCTGCCTGACCCGACGGGAGGGAGGGCACATCACTTTTGTCTGGTTGTTGTAACCCCGCAACCTCCCCACTGTCAGCAGGGGCAGCGAAACGGCGCAGGGGCTCCCTTATCTTTTTATGGGCAATTGCGCATCTACCTACGCTCAGTGCCGGGTCTCGTCGGGAGCCACTTCCTGAGGCGCGGCGGCAGGGGAAAGCCGGCAGGTATGCAGCCCTGGACCTGGAGAGAGAGCCAGCTTGGTTTAAGTTGAGGTGATTTAAGGAAGGGTTTAAAAAACGAACCCGAATTTTATCATGGAGAAGGTGGAAAACCTTGCGCTTAAGCGGGAATCGCCCGATATACCTAGAAAAATTTCCTTACGTAAAAAGCCTTAATTTTTCTGCTTGCTGTCTACGGTACAGAGGGATGCCAGGCATTTCCCAGCGCTGAATGGCGCAGCTCGTCCCGAAATCGGCGAGCAGAAAAGCCACCGGCCTGGCAGCGGGACCTGGTGGTAGCGTCAGCGGACGGGGCGAGAGGTAACTGCGCGGGTCTAAGGGAGGAGAGATCAATCTGGCGAAGCAGATGAACGTACAAAAAGAGGGGAGCGCAGACTGCTGCAGTTTGCAGTCAGAAAAAAAAAAAAAAGTTTTTTAAAAATAATGCTTGCTGTGGCAGACTGGAAGCATGCAACCCGGGAGAGTTTTGGGAACCACGAAGTTAATATTAAGTTCACCGTAGCTCACTGTAAATCTTATGTATTCCCCCCACCCCCCCCCACCCCGAGCCCCCGCAAATCCTTTGCCTTGTTTGCTCTTTCTTCCTTGACGTAAAATTACCTGCTACACAATCACTCCGAGCAGAGCCCTCCGGCTCCCTCGCCTGCCCCCGGCATCCCTCCGGGGCCGCCGCCCCCACGGGGCCGCCCCCGCCGCCCGGCCCCGCTCCGGGCTCGGCTCCCGCCGGCGCCTGGCACCGCCGCCGCCCGCGCTCCGGCGGCAAGAAAACCGCGCATCTCTGCGAGTCCTGATCCGCCAGGGTTTGCACCCTTGTCCGCTTCCCGTTAGCAGTAGGTCTCCTGCATGGAGAACACCACCACAAGGAATTCCTATTCAGCTGAACTGCCGGTTTCTGTTCAACACTCACGGGGCTGGCGAGATCCCTCCCTCGACCCCTCCTTTCACTCAGTCACTTGTTTAAAAATAAACTTAGGAGCCATCTTTATAATTTAGTTTACTTCCGAATATTTTAAATATTATGAAAAAAAGCCATAAACAACGCTGTTATTCAAAACATTTTGAGGTATAAAACATAAAAAGATTTGGATTTTCTTTTTTTCCCTTTTTTTTTTTTTTGTTTTGTAAAAAACACACACAGTGGTTTATTGAGTACTTACAACGTTTACACCTTCAATATTAATTAGATTCCACTTTTTCCCTTACGGACGGAAGTGCACATAACCAATAACTGTTGAAAACATCTTCAAATACTGAACGACCACAACAAAATTACAACACTAAATACCGAGTCAACTGAAACATTGGTGCAACTGCTTCTGTTGAAATATAACTTTATAATCCCATGAATATTTATATCCAAAAGGCCAAGTATTAAAGATACACTTCACATACACACTAATGCCAGGGAGGGATTATTATTATTTTTTTAAATCCTTTTCTATGGTTCTGTTTTCCCCGTGTGTTTTATACAGAGCAAATAACATTCACGAAAACTATTAGAGACATTACCCCTTACCAAGCTGGAGTTTCCTCTTCATATATGGAATGCTTTTTCCCTCTCCTTCAAATATCCACATTTGGGGGGGGTTGGGGGAGAAATTGCACATAAATAAACTGGACGATTCCAAATACAAAGAGTCCTCAGAGGAGAGAGAGCTCACTACCGAGACTAAGAGGACGGCTCCTCCAGTCCTGCCGTGCTCACTGCTTGAGCTCCAAAGCCCAGACATGCTGCGGCCAGCCAGTCCTCCCTTTGGTTTTCTTATCGTTGCTGCTAACTGTGCTTTTCAAGATTTCATTCTGGGGAGACAGGATGCGAGGGGGGAGAGAGAGAGAAACAGAAAGGGGGGGAGGAGAAAAAAAGGTTAGAGGTATTCCTCCCCTTCCTAGGTCGCCTCTGCCCTGCCCTGAAAGGGAAAACTACGAGGAGACCCGGGCCGTCGCCGAGGCCTGCGGGCTGCAGGGGTCAAAGCGGGGCGGCCGCAGCGGCGTCCCGCCGCCCGTGGGAGCGGCCCCACGTTGTGCGCGGCTGCCGGCGGAGGCCCAGCCCCGCTCCGCGCCGGCCCCGCCGCGGCCGGAGCCCGGAGCCTGGGGCGCGGAGGCCCGGGGAGCGGGGGGCGCGGCGCCAGCCGTCTGCGGGGAGCTGGGCACTACGGTAAGGTCCGCGCTAAGCCATCCCCTCCCGGCCTCGGGGGGGACACGGACACCGGCACCGCCCGGGGCGAGCCATCAGGCCTGCGGCCACCGAGCTCTGCGGGAACGTCGCCCGAGCGCGCCGTGGGGCCTACATGGAACCGGGCTTGCGCTGCCCCGCCGGAGCCGCTTCTCCCGCTGGAAGTCCGCAAGGTTCAAGTGCGGAGTGCAGGGGCAGGAAAGCGCCGCGCCGCCAGCCTGCTGCTTGCCGAGGGTTTAAACCCGGGCTGGGCTCAGCAGGTAATCGCGCCTGCAGCCTTCTGCTAAGGAGAGCGCAGGCTTGCCTCCGGCGGGATCGCGGTTTGGGATCCGGGAAAAGCCTTAGCCCGGGAACGGACCCCCCGGGGGGCCCTAACGTGACCGCTGTTCCCCCGCGGCCGTTCGCAGCCGCCGGGCCGGATCCGGGCGGCCTACGAGAGCCGGCGGCCGCCCGGGGCTGTGCCCTGTCCCGCTCTCGGCCCCCACGTGTGGCCCAGGGGCGGGTGGGACCGAGGTGTCCCCCAAGGACATCACCCGGCGACCCGACACGGCCGAGTGTGGTGATGGGACGCCGGCGGGCGGCTGAGCAGCCTTCCCTCTGCGGCCCTCCCGCCCCGTGCCGTCCCGTCCCGTCCCGCAGCACTGACCAGCTCTTTCTTCCTCTTCTCCTCCTTCACGTCTGTCTTCTTGATCTCTGCCTTGAAGGCCTCCGCCTCCCCGTTCTGGTCGTCCTTCGCCAGCAGGTCCATGAGGTAGGCGATGTAGCTGGTGGCCAGGCGGAGGGTTTTGATCTTGGAGAGCTTGGTGTCGGCGGGCACGTTGGGGATGCACTCCCGCAGCTCCGCGAAGGCGCTGTTGATGCTCTGAGTCCTGCGCCGCTCCTTGCGGTTCGCCGTGCCCCTGCGCTTCACCGGCCGGGGCCCCCCGAGCCCGGGCGGGCCGTTCCCGGGAGGCACCCCCCCGTAATGGGAGTGGTCCATGCCCGGCGCCCCGTTGGCGTACTCGGGGCTGTAGGACAGAGCCATACTGTAGTCGGGGGGGGACATCTCCGGGTGGCTGCTGATGAGCCAGCCGTGGAAGTAGGGGTTCTCCTCGTGGCCGCAGCGGGTGGCGGCGGCGGCGGCGGCGGCGGCAGCGGCGGCGAAAGGGTAGCCCTCATGGTGCACCACCGGGTGGTGGGGGAAGCCGCCCACTAGACTCATCCCCGCTCCCTAGCGCACCCCACCCCGCCCCCCCCGGGCCCCAAAACAAAGATTTCCCCTCCCCACCCGCCCCCCACCCCCCGCCGCACCGGCGGGAGATGCTCCCCGCCGCTCACCCCTCAGCACTGCCCCGCCGCCCGCTGCCTCTCCATAGGGCGCTGCTGCAGAGTCCCCGCGGGTGCCCAAGCGATCCCCCCTCCCCAGGCGCCGCCGCCGCCGCTCATGCGTTGTGCCTCCACCTCCTCCTCCTCCTCCTCGCCCGGGGCCGGGTCTTCGAGGAAGCGCGCACAGGAAAAAAAAAAAAAGCTATGGAGAGAAGTCGACCAAAACAAAATGGCTTGGCTTCCCAGCCCGGGATCTTCCTCGCCTCTTGCTTCCCTCCGTTCTCGCCAAGTTCGCCGCGGCCCGGCCGGGTGGTACTTACACGCGGCCCCCCTCCATGCGCCCCCGGCTCGGGGCGGGCGGGCGGGCGGCGCTCCCCTCTGCCCTGCGCGGCGGCGGCCGGGCCGTCAGTGCCGGGCGGGCGCGGGCATCCCTGCCCGCCGCGCCGCGGGGGTCAGCGCCCCGGCGCTCCTCTGGGGCATCCGCGCCGCTCGGCCGGGCGCGGCGGCGGGCGGCGGCGGCGGGGCTCGGCGCGGCGCGGGGCACTGGCAGGGCTCCCCGGCACGATCTCCATGTACAGCTACATGTTTAGGGCCGCTCGGGTTAATATATGTCGTCAGAAGCGGCGGCCGCCAATGGCTGGCGGCGGGGGCGGGGCCCGCCGCCCTCCGCAATAAAACTTTTTGATGTTCGCTCTGCTAATTGCCGAGCTCCTCTTTTAGGATTGGCTGCCCCTCCGCATCCATAATGTAATTAAAACAAGGGGGGGAAATTATCATGGAGGCAGAGGTTAATGCAAGTGTTTAGCAGATGCCTTACTGTAAAATCTGCATCAAAAAAAAAAAAAAATTCCAAAACCCAACCCGCCACCCCAAACCCAAACCAAAACAACAACAAGCAAAAAACCGACAAAATAAAAAATATCGGATAATCTCAAACCAGGTATAGTATGGATCCGAGGAACTTCTTGGCAAAAAAATCTGTGTGAGAGCTTGATAGGCTCCCAGGTCGCCTTTACCGAGTACTTTGTGCCGGTCCGGTAGAGGAACAGACAAAACCATCTTCAGAGGCACTTTTTCGATGGCCCGGCCGTGACGGGCATTGCCCCAGCAACGCGCCGGCTTATACGTTTATTGCTGGTTCATATACACAAAGAGATCAGTGGTTCCCGTGAGGGGGGAGCCGAAGTCACTCTGCCTCCTCGTCTGTCACCCGGCTGGCGACCCAAGTTAGCGAAGGCTGGCTCCGGCTTCGCGGCTTCTGGCTTACCGAGGGAGCGGAGAGCTCAGGGGGTTGGCCGGGGACGGTATTTTCTTCCAGAAAGAATTGCTCTGAGACACTAAGGGTAAACCCGGCTTTAACTGATTCTTTTTCAGCTTGCTGCCGGCGCCTACGCATCTCGACCAGGGTGCACCCGAATGACTTATGCTCCTGAAATCAGTTTCATGCTTGTTTAATTGGCCTGATCGGGTAAGTAACCGAATATTTTTTACAGCATGTTCAGAGCTAATTTTCTAGCTTTTACTAACAAATGTATAAATATTTCGCCGCATTCCTGCTTCTGCAATAAAAAAGACCAGCATCTGCGGAAAGCAGGTTTAGTTATCGAAAGGGAATAGTTAAATGCTTGTTTAACGGCCAGGCCAGGAGGAAATCTCCCGTAGCTATTGAGGTGTTTTGCTTTGGTAAGCTTGAAAACACTACAAAAGGAAAATGGATCTCAGGCTGTAATTCATGGATAACTTGGAGGCGAGGCGAATTGTTGTCATCTTCAAACGGAACCGAGCGTTACTAAATAGCTGCGAAATATCAAATACCCACCCTTCTGTGTGTTGGCTGACGGCTAGGCTGATTCGGCGTATATTACAATGCAATCCTACAATATAGGCAGTGTGGAAAACTGTGTCAACAGGAGCTGAGAGGTCATAAATTAAAGAAAGAGAAAGATAGAGATGGAGGAGTCTGTGAAAGGAGGCAGCAAGAACTGCAAGTCCAGTTTCTGGAGCAGCTCAGCGCGCTCTCCGGCCCCGCTGCAAAGGCGGTGGGGATGCCTTGGGGGGGAAGCGCTGGGGCGGGGGGTGGAGGGGGGGGGGGGGATGGGAGAAGGAGAAAAAGCTTCTCTGTGGGGAACCAACTCAACGCCTGGGGAGAGGAGACGACCTGAGCCCGAGCGGTCCCGGTGCGGAGAAGGGCTGTCGACGGGCTCGCCCTCGGAGGTGCCACCGGGCGTGGGGGCTTGCTGGGGACAGGGGGGAGGGGGGGCTTTGCGGGTGGGTCTGCGGGCTCTCAGCGGGGAAAGCTCTGCGGGGAGGTGGCAGCCCGCGGGTGAGGCCGCCCGCCGAGGAGCAGCCCGACGTGGTACCGGGGAGCTGGCGGGCTCCGGCGGGGAGGTGCCGCAGGCGAGGCTGGGCGCCGGCCCCGCGTTCCGGCAGGGCAGGAGTGCAGAGCTGCACCCGGCGAGGGGACGTGCACGGGGAAGAGAAACGCAGGCGTACGCTGATATAAGTATATACACATATGCCTGTGCGTCTGGGTGTAAACTGAGTACCGAAGTGAAAAACTAGTCCAGATGTAGAACTGATGTATATACACACTCATCCTAGATGTACACATACAAGCGTATAACTCAGATGACTGGTGGATATCTGTACATATAGATGCACACGCACACATGTATATATTGTATTTCCCTAAGGAAATAACGCGTCTCCGGTGAGGATTTTTAAATTTAAGGGAGGCCATGGGCATACGCTGCAGGCAGAGCCCTGGGGTGGCCAGGCAGCGCGCCCCTGCCGCTCGGAGTGCTATGTCTGCAGGGCGCAGGCTGCAAATCCACCCAGTTTCTGCAGCGGTTCTCCGGTTTTATTCTGCTGCGATGTTTTTCTTGATGCGAAGAAGAAGAGGGCATTGTCAAGGCCGGGAAGGTATATTGGCTTGCAAACTGGGTTGTGTTTCTTTGTGCTCTCCTTATTTGTGTAGGAGCTTTCCAATATACTGCAGGCTGGACTGCAACTGTGACAGACTCTGTGGCAAGCCGCTATGGTCACTCCGATAACATCTCCAATGATGAAGGAAACGGAAAACATGAGGCATAGAAAAAGTAATAAAAGATACAGGAGATATCGATCAGAACACCAGTCTCCAAAGCTAGCATCATTATTGCTTCATTAGCTTTGGAGAAAGAGGGTCTCTAGATAAAGCACCCAGCAGGATCTTTTATATAAAAGATATATATATGTTGTTTTTTTTTTCATTCTATCCCCCAGCAGTTGTATGTGCGTTTTATAAAGCGAGTTTTAGAACAAATGCAGCTCTTGTGTCCTCCCTCAACTTTTAACTGCTCAGACCGCCCGATCAGGGGTTATAGCCTTTTCTGTTTGATCAACGCTTTGGAAACCTCTGCAGCCCAAACTACCTTTCCCAAGACTGGGCTAAAAAGCGCCAGCGTTTTGCCGATCTTCAATTTATTGATTTGATTAGATTCCCACCCCCCTCGCACAATTTGCTTAAGAAAAAGAAAAAAAGAAAAAAGCTCTAGCCTTATGTCAGTTATTTCCTTGCCAAAATGGTTGCATGTTAGGCGACGATTCATCTGGGCTCTGCTGCCAGACAGGATTTTTCTAGCTCGCTGTACTTAAGAAATTTTGGTGGCGATTGTGCCGAGGTTTTCCCTTTTCCTCTCTCCCAGCCTTTTTCTTTTCTTTTTTTTTTAATTATTATTTTTTAAAATTTTATTTTATTTTGTCGGATGCGTGGGGCCGTATCGTTGCTTTCGCCCCGCAGTTGTCGCCTCTCCAGCACGACAGCCCTCCGCGGCGCTGAGAGGGAGGAGGGGGCTGCCCTTGTCCCGGCGGGTGCCCCGCGGCGCCCGGGGAGCGGGCGGCAGGAGTCACCGGAGCGGGGCGGCGCCGGGGGGCGGCGGGCAGGGGCCCGCCACGCGGAGCCAGCTCCGGCCGCGCCACCGGGGCCACCCGCTGCCCTGCCCCGCCGCTCAGCCGCCGCCGGGCCGCTTATCGCCAGGCCACTTCTCTCCTCCGGGCCAAGGGTAGGGTGGGATTGGGGATAACAAAACAATAGAGCTGTGCTCCCGCCCCCCTCCCCAGCCAGGGCTTGTGTGAATTAAGCTAAATTGCAAATTAAGCTAATTTTTCCGAATCGGTCGAAACCGTATGGAAGCGGGGAAGAGGTGCCGACGCTGGGTGGTCGGAAAGCCACATCTGCCGGGGACTCTCGGGCTGGCTGGCTGGGAGAACTGCAGGCACACCCGACCGGGCCTTTTAATGAGCAGGCCAGGGGCATGAGACTCGCTCATTCGTTTGCCCCTTCGCTGCACTTTTTTTTTTTTTTTTTTTTTTTTTTCCCCGAAGAGAGTCCGATACCCCCGGAGCGATTTTGGGGGCAGCAGAGGGAGCGGCAGATCCGGGCTCTGCGGTGCCCGGTACTGAGCTCAGCGCCACGGCCCGCTCCGTGCAGCAGCGCCGGGTCCCCCCTTCCCTTCGGGGTTTTCATTAAAGCAAAGAAACAACCACACTGGCAAAAGCACCCGAAGGGCACCCCGTGTGCGTGTGAGGCGCAGCCCCGGCGGGGCCGTCACCCCGACGGCTTTCCTCGCCGGCAGCCCCTGAGCTCCCGGGGGTGCGCGGCCGGGGGCAGCGACTGCGGGGTGCCTCTCCTTCCTCCTCCCGCCCGGCCGCCCACCACAGCGCTCAGCCACCCGGTGCACGGCGTGAGAAGTCGAGAAGCGTTTGAATTTATAGAGTGCATGATGTCATTGACCCAGCACCAAACGTCTCGGAAAGGGGTATCGTTCTTGGATGGACCTGGGGACGCCGAGCAGCCTGTGTCCCAGGGATGCGCCGCATCCTATCACTGGGCCGTCGCTTAGGAGTTCGTGAAAGAACATAAACCCGCCAGAAAAAGGATTTTTGTAAAGCGACACCGGAGAAATATCATTTGCAGGTCAACCTGTCAGTGCGGGTTAATGAAAAGGACTTGTGCCTAATAGGCCTACTTACACCCTCCCTGGCGCTCGCAGAACCTGCATTCCAGCGTCCAGGGCAGAGGGCAGAATCGGGCCCAGCAGGCCCGCATTAATTGCTGCCATTGGAGGTGGAGGAACCCTGGTTTACGTTACTATTGTCGGTAATGAACGCCTACATATTTCAGGCATGATAATCTCGCAGCCGTTGTGTGTGTATATATATATATATATATATATATATATATATATATAAAGCAGGGACGAGAAAACGCCAAGACACTGACCATTTTGTACGTCGCAACGATCAGCGGTAAGCACGGGACCCTACGCGTTTTAACACTGCATGTGTAAGCAATTATTCGAGGATTGCTTATATTTGTGATCGAGGATCCAGAGTTGTGTTTAGACCCTAGACAGGAGTCACAGAAAGAAAGAAAGAAACCCCAACAAACCCACAACGAACTCCATCCAAGACCCCTTCTTTGTCAGAAGAACAATAATAAAGACCTTATAAAATTCTGCAGTGAACTCGCGATGTGTGTCTTTTTATTGGGTTTGTCATATATGTATCCCTATACATAGACATGTGTAAACACGCTCATGCATGTATACAGATGAGCAAACATTTTTTTCACATAATGTTGTTTGCATTCCAGGGGAAGAGCATCTTAAGCCGCTCTTGAGCTCGGCGCTAATGAAATAACTCACGAATATAATCGTCTTCTTTAATGAATACTTTGTCCTCCAGCATCTGAAGTTCAGGCGTTGGAGGAAGCAGAGGTTAGGCTGGCATCGTTTTGGGTTTAGGGTAAGAAAAATCAACAGTTCTACTGCCATTCTTCATGGAAAGTCTCCATTTAACAAGACTGGGGTTTAAGCAGCATTCATAGATCAAAGGTAACCTCGCTTGGCTCCAAAAAAAAATAAAAATCCCACCATCCCACCGGAGCAGTGACGATTAACTGCAATTTCACCCTAACTGCACGCTCCGAAATGTGGGTGTCGTCCTGCCGGTGTCCCCGGCGCCGTCTACCTGCTGCACGGCACGCCGCTCCTGCTTGCCCGGGACCGGCTGAAGCCCATGGGCTCCTCTTAAAACCCAGCAGCCAACTCCTGCAAATGTCGGCTGCACACTTGTTGGAAGCATCAGCCCTGTACCGCAATTCCTATATGCGTATCTCGGTGTAATTGATCTGGCTGAGTGAGGTCTTTTTGGTAATTTGGATACACCAAGTCTCCAGTTAATGACATATAATCAGCCTTTAGGTCACTTGGTCATTCTCTTATTACAAACCCCTCCTGCTCTCTCTGATCTCCTTTCAAACTAAATTTCACACAAACAAATAAAGCAAGACAGGGACAAGTCCTTAAAATACAAGAGAGAAATATTGGAGAAATGCTCGTGGGGAACTATAAACATTTTTAAAAGAAAACCCGAAAAGATAGGAAAGAACATCTTATCGAGAAAGAGAGCATTGTGTACAAAACACGGAGGGGAAAACGGTCTGGCTTCTGTTAAAAATGACATAAAATTAAAATAAAAATAATTACAAACAGAAATGGCATAACATAAACATTTCGCGTTTCCACGGATCGGTTGTATCATCTGTAAGAACAAATTACAGTCCGGCCGCGCATTTCTAGTAAAGCCTTCTGCCTTCTGTTTATTTGCTTCGCTTTAGCCGGCAAAAACTAAACTAAAATAATAATTAAAAAATCGTCTTTGCTCTTCTTTTCAGGAAAGCAACTGAAAAGCCGGAAAACGGAGACCTGAGTGTCACACATCTCCTCAGACCTGCTGGGAAACGGAGCCGTGGCCAAAACGTTGGGTGTAAATGCGACAAAAAAACCCAAAAACAACACAACCAAAAAACCAAACCAAAAACCAACAAAAAAGAAAACACCAAAACCATATTTTACACCACTGCGCGGAACATATTTTACTAAGTCAGCACTTTGTTTTTCTGCTTTTCATGTTTTCTTCCCGCTAGGAAGAGACAATGCTCCCTTTTTATTAGGTATTCCCTAAAAGGTTATTTTGATCTCCGTCCAGGTATATGTATATTTATAGGCAGGCACATACGGTTCAAGGGGGAGGCTGGCTGCGAGGCGGGCGCGGAGGCGGGAGCGGTGGCCGGCGAGCGAGGCCAGCAGCCGTGCCGGGGGGGAGCCCGGAGCCCCGCGGGCTGCGGGCAGCTCGTGGCGAAAGCGAGCCCCGTTTTTCGGAACTCGAGTTGATTTATAAAATCGAGAGGTGGTGGTGGTGGTGGTGTAATTTCATTAGCGTACAAGTATTAGCGCTCCGAGGAAGAAACCTGGAAGAGGACTGCGATCTATTCTCCCTTACAGGCATTAGCACCTTTCAAAATATTATCAACATGTGTTTTACCAAAGATCTCATTTGTATTTAATACGGGATTCAGACAGGCGCTAATTGAGCACGTAAGCACGTGGGGGGTTGCGAGAATGAGTGCCGGGCCAGGCTGACACAGCACGAGGGGACGGAGCGGTGGATACATGGCAGAGGGTGTCAGAAGGCCCCAGCGCAGGGCGTGCTGATGTGACACATCTTGTTACTTGTTCTCTACATTCCCGGTCTTTCCAGCATTTCTGAGCTCCCCCCGCTCCCTTTTTTCTTTTTTTCCAGCCCGCCCTTGAGCCGCTGGGCTGAAGCATTAGCCCGTAGCCACCCGACGATCCGATCCGGTAAATCAAGGGGCGGTGGGCGGCAGGGCCCCGACGCCGCGATCCCGTCGGAGCGCACGCCCGGGGGCACCGGCCGCCCCCGCCGGGAGAGGCCGGGGATGCTCAGCCCTGCTCCGGCACTGCCCCCGACGGGGCCCGCCGCCACCCCTGCCGCTGGCCGGGGGTCGAAATGCCGAAGGCCGAAGGGGAGGAGGAGGGCTGGCCCCCGCTGCCCACCGCGCCTCCCGGGGGAGGGCGGCCCCGCACCCGGGAGGCACCCCGCCGGGCTGGGGGCGGCTTGGAAAGGGTTAAGCGCTTCCCCTCCTCCTCCCGGAGCCCCCTGAATGCCGCTGCTTTCCTCTAGAGGTCTCATTAGGGAAACCCTAACTGCTATTTTCAACGTTTCCTCAATCAAGCGCCTTTAAATAGAGCTCCACAAACAAATTGGCGGCAAAAAGCGCAGATCTTGTCACGGGCGAGGCCGATCCAGTATTTCACCCTTGTTTGCTTTGTAATTAGGGCCTGGCTGGCGGCTACCTGCCCCCCGGGCCAGCTCGCCCTGCCGCCCCCGGCCCCGCCCGCACGGCCCCGCGGACACCTCTCCCGGGGCCGGGCCGGGGGCACGGCGGAGCCACCGGGCGAAGGAATCTTCGGGCCAAGAGAAAAAAAACGAAGTACAAGCAGACCCTCCCCGCCCAAACGCTGCCCCAGGTTTTCGCAACGCTGCTCTGAGGCCACGAGCTTCCCAGCACGAGAGATTTCCTCCAGCCCCCCCCGGGTCCCCCCCGGGTCCCCGGGATCAGGCGGGCGTCCCGCCCGGCCCCGCGCAGGGCGCGCCCGGCCGCCCGTTGGCTTTGCGGGCTTCGCTCCCCCCTCTCTGTTAAACCGCTCCTATGATTTGTTATATTTTCCACAGCTGCTTATTCTTGTTTGACTGTTGTACAAAGCCGCTTTAAATCTTCGGCAGGAAGAATAAAAGTTAAAACTGCTTGGACGGGTTCCGACAGGCTGCCGGGCGGGTGCGGGTCCGTCGCGGTCCCTGCGGAATGACCCCCCTGCACACGCCGCGTCCCGATAAGCCCCGCTACTGCTGCTCGGGGCAGCGATCCGCCCGCTAGTATCAGCAACAACAGGAGTTAATTCAATTATGTCCGAAAGCAGGGGTGTAACAGAGGGAAACTCTGGCGTTTATGAACTAAGCTGCTATATTTGCTTTGCTATAAACCGACGAGAATATTTTATGGTGGAGGGGAACGGTACAACACAAAAGGGAAATATGACAATAAATCTCTTTTTATGGATTCTCTCTAGCAGCAAAACACAAGGATTCAACGGTTTTACGACTCAACTATTTTGCAGGTACAACTAAAGACACCTACATAGAAAAGAATACCCAGTACCCCCCCGTTCCAGCTTCCTTCTCCACCCAACCCCCCCCCGAGTCGGGGAGACCCAGCTCTGTCCCCCCCAATTCAGCAATGGAACTCCCTGTGACTTCCATGGGAGCAGTGCTGGCACAGGAGTTCACATCTGACCACTGCAGGGACACACTTCGATTATTTATGGTGCCACTGCCACTTCCCTGTCATAGTTTACCGATATACAGAACTTTCAGTCAGAAGTAAAGCTCCACCATCCACCTCATAATGAGCACATTGGGTTATTTTCTTGCTAGTTACTCCAAGACTATTAATGTTTCAGAGCATCTATCCATGCGTGGAGCTAAATTACAGCTGTAGTTTTGCAGTGACAGTTTTTTAGATTTGAGTGCTAAAATAAAGATAGGACAATTCAGAGGGATGATTTTGAAGTGGCAAAGGGTCTAAGGTTCCTTGAAATAAGTGCAGGTTCAGCATATAAATCTCTTTGAGGATTTAAAGCCTGGATACTTCTGGAAACCAAAGTACACAGCTTTCTGCATCTTGATACTTTTAAAAATCTGCCTTATGGAAAATATATTTTTTCAGAGTCATATTCCACTGTAAACCAGCATTCATATACGCCCTCAAACTGTTTTATTTAATGCAAACATATCTGTGTCTAAGGTGCTAGGCATGTTTTGTTACTTATCTCCATGCCTTGTTTTGGTCCTTTCTTATTTTCAGGTCCTGATATTGCTTATCCTGAGCACCCAAATCCGGGTCTAGGTTACCTAGTGAGCCGGGAGTAGCTGGTAGGTCTGGTGGTTTGCTGCTGGGCTACAGTCACTTGGAACTGCGGTGCTTGAAACAACTGCTTCGCATATCATCTCACAGTGCAGTGCTTTTCCTACCTCAGCACACACACATGCGTGCAGCATGGCTCTTTAAGTGCCTGGTCCCTGGGAAGTCTAGCAGCTATGAAAGCAGAAAGCAGAGGTAGCATAGGCAGTCAAACATATTCTTTCAAAATCAAGACCTTTCTGTTAAAAAATTTCTCATCTATATTGCTAAATGAAAGTCACACTGCCTTTTTTCAATTGCTTTTTTTTTGAACAGAACAGGCAGTTGAGTGCAGGGCCCTGATTTTATTAAGAAAGGTTGTAGAATGACCAGTTCAGATATGTCAACCCTAACCATGTGTGAAACAACACCTACAAAACCTACCCATGGGAAAAAGATCACAAAACCTCCAGACACAGACCTCATGAGTATGAGCTGTGGTACTTAAGCCAACTGCTCATCAGAGTGGCACTTATTTGTATGAATTCAAGTTATGCATGTGCCTACTGTTAATGGAAACAACTCGTATGTACTTGGACTAGCTCATATACCATTACCAGCCTTGCGTAGGAAGGCGGAGCGCAGTGCAGTCTGATTTTACTCTGTTTCTCACTAAGCAAAGTCGCCTGGACTGGGTGAGCTGTATGCTACTGCACTAAAGCACTGCAAACACTGTTTTACAGCCACATTAAGGACCTCTACACTAGACTGCAGTCTGCAACAGGCAAAGTAGTGGGAAATGTGAGTACTGTACATACATACATCTTTGCTTACCTGGAGGTCAGGGGCTCTGCCCTGCATACCCTGGAGCCCATGAAGGGCTTCCCCTGACTCTATTTGTGTACTATTCATAAAGATATGTCCTAGCTTGTAAAAGCAGTACATGCCTGTTTTGTATGATATGTGTATGCACACATCTGGGCTGCATGTGTGGAAAAGTAAAGGCACACACCGCAAACCGTTTTACATGTGCAATTTTCCAAGTACGGGTCTATGGGTCTATAATGCGGCATATCTACAGAACAGAAAATGACATTCTTCTGCACAGGAGGGCATTTTTAAGCTGTTTTCGAAGGAAAAAACACCACAGCATTATCTTTGGTAGCACAGTTAGTAGCAGCTTATTTCTCCTGGTGGCTCCTGAATTTTTCTGTAAACACACCAAGATGGAGTGTTACTCCTAAACAGCAACATGCACACAGCAATCAGAATATTTCAGATATTCATTTCTATAGGCTGATGTTATTAAAATTAGAAACATCTGCTATAAGGAATGCAGATTTTCTGGATGTAAATGCCTCTCTACTCCCACAGTAAATTCAGCTACCCGGGAAACAAAATGTGATTCTAAACAGTCATTGCATTGTTTGACACAGTAGCAAATGGGACAATGCTACCCTTAATGTTGCTGTTATTCAATGAACAATTGGAATTGGATAAAGGCTTTCAGCTGGGAACACTTTTCTAATACCTCTGTAGGTAATGGGATTCCTATTGTGCTGCTCTCTGACCATCAGGCCCTGCACATTGGCTAAGGGCTCACCCTCACCTCGCCAAGACAGCTCCCAAAGGGATGAGTTTGTGTCTCTGATAGGCTTTTAAATGTCTGTTATCAGCTCACCGACACAGCTCTGCAAGTGGGGAGAGCGGTGAATGGAGCCCCAGCTGCCTGCCTTTCAGATACTACCATCTAATCCCCATTAAAGGCACCGTGGGCTATAAACTCCTCGGCAAAGTCAGGGGGGAGAAACCTCCTCCCTTTTGTGTGCCGCTTAAAAATCGTTGGGAAGAACTTCGGTGCTTGTGTTAGCTTCTCTTATATTGAAGCCAAGCTGTGTATGCCTGTTTAAGAACGAGTAATTACGTGTATCGGCTACCGCACAACACATTGATTGCTGTGCTAGTGACATCAGTGTAATCAATGTCACAGGTGGAGTTGCACTGAATACTGCGGTATGTCCAAGGGCCATTTCGTTGCTTCTGCCCATCAGGCTGACTCTAAATAGAAAAAACCCCTGTTGCAAATGGGAATTATCGGGGAATGGGATTAAATTAAAATTAATTAAAATGGGAATAAAGAAAAATGGAAGATAATCCATGGGAGGACATTACCCTAAACTACATGGAGGTAGTACAGGACTAAGAAAGCATTATGTGACATAGGAGTGTGTACAGTGCTACCACCCAGAAATAAATAATGGAAGTTAGAGTCCTTTTCCTACTCCAACTCCTTATAAATCTGCCACTGGGTAAATCTGGGGGTTTCAGAAATGATGTATAAATGGAAACTTAGACAAAATGTGGCATTAGGGTAAACTAAGTAAAAAAAAATACTTTGATGGCTATCTATCTTTTAGAAAAGAGTACAGTATGTTCAGATATTATTCTATATTGGGAAGAATTGGTCCTTTGGATTGTAGGTAAAGGAGTTTGGAGACAGGTTCTCTTGCAGTGGTCTGGAAGACCTCCAGGCCATTTTCAATACTGATTACCATGGCACCTTCCCACAGCTGCTGCCAACAAGAAATCTGCTATTTGTAGGGTAAATGTTATGAAGTTTTAAGTAAGATAGAACCAGGACTCAAATTTTAATATTGTTTATATCCTATATAAGTTGATAAACACAGATACGCACATACACATATACATATATATAGGAATGTGGGGAAAGCACGATTTAGTAATTTCCCTTCAGTATTTACATCTTAACCATGTTAACCAGTGTTCTAGTTCAAAAGAGACATTAGGATCTGGCAGGATTAGTAATATTTGAGAGCTATCCAGCTCTTGAAAAATGTCTGATTCAGCTTCCTTGGGATTCTCATGGATCATGGTCTTTGTGGAGACAGGTGTCTTTATTCCAGCTGGCCACATGGAGTTTCACTAAATAACGTTCGCATGGAGTGCATCAACTGTCAGTCACTATAGAAATGTAAACTATTTGTGCCTTCAGAACTGGGGATTAAAATAATGAGAAAAAGAAAGTAAAATCCATTAATTACATCTGACTTGAAGGAAATGCTTATAGAAAGGAAACAGCTGATTATGAGACAAATCTGTATTTCTTATGATTATGGCTATGAAACACTAGTTGCTTTTCTTGCATGGCGTAGAGTGTTGCTGATGGACTGTGGGTTAGACGCTGACCCTAAGGACAGGCAAATCACATTTTTTTTTCCTTGGTATATAAAGAACAGAATGATAGCTGCCAGGCAGAGCTTCACTGTTGAGATCTAGAGATAGGTCTGAAGTGACACAGGAACACAAAGGTTTGTTACAGTTCAGGGGATGCTACCTAGGAGGATGTAGGGTGGGGCGCTGAAATTAGAAAAGTTGGTTTTTTTTTTTCAGTGCCTTAAAAATACTGCAATTAAAACTATTATTAAACAAGATTAAATGAAGCGTAAACTTGCTTTCAGGTTTTAAAGCCAGGAATGTTCTTTGTGCATCTATCCATTTCTGTGCTCCACGTACCCTGTGCTGTTTACACAAGGATTATCTTGTTTATTTTACAGATATTATGCTTCATAGAAACTAATCAAGAGAATATTTCTTTTTTTGTGACAAAAAGTGGATGTTGAATTTCTCACGTTGCTTTTATACAAGATTCTTGGGTTTGTGATAGTGTGATATTTAATAAAGTGTTTATAAAGACAGATATAATAGTTTATCAGATCTCAGGCAGTCGTAATAACAAAACTGCCCTTAGCCCAAGTGCTATGTACTGTACTTTGTAATTTACAATACAGCACTTTCTAAACTACTTCATAAACTAAGAAAGTCGTCTACCAAAGAATCAATCTTATAAGAACTAAGAAATCTCTTCCTAAATATTTTTTCTGTTACTTAGTCTCCATACAAATGATTATTAATAGCTTGGAGTCAGACAGAAACTGCACTCCCTTGTAGCATGCAACACATGCATGCTGTGGGATATTTTCAAGCAGTCCAATCTATTTAAATTTCCAATGGAAAAGACCCTTCAGCTTAAAATACTAATGTATTTTAGATACTAAAATGTCTAAAATGGTATCCTGCACAAACAACAGGATAAAGTGAGGAAAAAAGACCAAAAGGAAGCTGAAGACCTTATAGTGGGAACCTAATGGAGCAATTCATGTGGGAGTTAATAGCTTATGAGACCATGAATAGAGAATGAAGCCTTTCATTCCTGTGTTGCTAGTTCAAGTCCCTACCAACTTATCTCAAGTCTGTTTGGTGGATTCACTGTAACGGCATGTGTACAGGCTTCTTCAGCAGGAAAGCAAGCCTGTGACAATGAATCCAGTCTTCCTTTCTGCTGGAGGACCTGTCCTGAGAAATCTGGCTGGCAAAGAGCAGGAGACCCAGGTATGGATCCCAAGCTAATACTAGCCTCTCCCCATTCTCTCCAAATTTCACAGTCTTGTTATTCTCTATGCACTATCTGTCTGCCTTTGCATGGAAAAGAAAGAGAAGATAGATGCTTTAAAGTGGAGAATTGTTATTTGTAACTCAAGACCAATTTTTGCTTTGCAAATAGGCAACCACCTCCTTGATAGCCTAGCATTTACTTAATCCTCATACTGGAAGCAGCTTCTGCAGTTATTCACGACATCCATCTGTAGATCCAAAACATGTCTTAGGTCATCCTTATGGTCACCATGGATTCGTTATCCAGTTACACTTTAACCTCCTATATAGCTTACACTTTGACCTTCTGTATAGTAGAGGAAGAAAAACATTATTCATGCATGCTTACATTGCTGATCTTCACATTTTTAGGTAGCATAAATAAGCATCAAATTGACATCCCTCTGTAAGCAGGTGTATTTTCTAGCTGGTCAAAGCTTCTCCTTGTGTGTATAACAAGCAGTCTGGGTGCAAAAAATTGGCGTATTTCTTTGCAAAAAGAACTGTGGATTTTAATTCTTCATCAGACTTTGATCTGAGAGAAGTACAGAGATTACCTTCTGCTGGGGTGCTCTCTCACAGAAAAAGGATCAACTGGTAGTTGTGCAAAGAGCAAGGGCTTCCTTTCACATCTAAGAATTTCTGGTCAGATTGCAAGAAGTCTAGGAAAGATGAGTAATTTGTGTCCTTATTGCTAGTCTTAGAGGAAGTGTATGGCAGTTCAGGGTGATGCCTTGATTTCAGAAGAGAAGTAGCATAGAAAGGGAAAGGTTTTGTGGGTAAGAGTGATATAGGTAGATAATTTTCACTTGTAAGACATGGTGAAACTTGTTCTTAAAGGGTTTTGTGAGAGACAGTCAGCTATACCTGATCTGCTGATTTTTTTTTTAAAAAGTAAGGATTGCGATCAAGAAACTATTAGGATGGGGTCAGCTACTTGGGTTCTTGCAACATTTCCATGGATTCATACCACATTGTTACTGGCAGATATACTAAAGTGTAATCAATACTTTATATGACTTCTTTGAGGGATGGATTCCAAAACAGGAGTTATCTGCTTCTCAGTAGAAATATATACAGTTGAAAAGCTGCAGACTTGGAATATGTTCATTGATCATTTCTTGCAAGCAGATTTGTTTTCCAGAGTTGTGTTTTCCCAGGTTTATATAATCTGGTCAGAACAATATTGATATTTCCCTGTTCCATAACTAGATTTGATGCTGCAACAGAATTATTATTTCAGGATGAATAAATTTCTAATGGGGAATACCGGGGATAAGCAAAAGCCTTCCATTGTAGATAGAGAATGGATAGGACTCCTAATGAATTCCAAGAATCAAAATTGCCTTTGTCTTAGCCTTCTTGAGTAATAAGAGTTCTTGCCTACCAGCTGGTGAGAAGATGTAGACAACAGATAAATTTTTCCTGATGGAGTGGGTTAAGAAGAAAACTGCAGAGAACTGGGTAGCAACTTTGAAGTTTTGCATGGACATTTATCATGGTATGCTATTTCCTTTACTTTAAGAACTGAGGGGATGGAGAAGCAGAGCAGGTTGTGAGTGAGACAGCATCAGATGGACAGATACCATGACAGTAGAGAAGAAGGTTACATTTGGAACTAGCCAGAGTGTGATGATTTAGAATTTAAAGGAATATGAGCTGAAGATGTAGAAGAGAGAAATTAAGGATTTTGGTGAAAACCAAACCTGTAATGAAAAAATAACCTAAAAAGAGCAGAAAAAAATATTGCTGAGTGAGAGTGAGATTGCAGACTTTGAAGAGAGAGTCAGAGAAAGAAACAGTAAAAAAAAAAGAATGGGAAATAAGAGAGAGACACAAGAGCAAAGAAAGAAGAACAGACTGAAGAAAGTACATGTAAAAGTACTATAGGGAAAAAAAAAGAGATAAGATCTGGAACATGAGAGGAGGACATAGTATAAAAGCTGGAAGAAGGAGGGGAAGTGACTGAAGAGCTGAAAGGTAAGGCTCAAACAGCTGTTATGGGAGGTGCCCGGTATGAGTGTACAGGGCAAGCCTGCTTGTGTCCGTGCATGCCACAGGGCACTGAGACCCTATTCCATGTACTCCACATGATTACTGGTGTTCTAGCTGAGTGGCAGATACTTTGAAGCACTCCCTGTACAAAGTCTGGCTGGCCCTTGCCATAAGCTAAATCAGTCCTATGGCTGCTTTAATAAGGTCACCTACGACCCTCTGTGGACACCAAAGATCATTCCCAACTTGAGAACCACATGTGCACAGTCTGGCTTTGGGTTTTTGATGATATTCTGGAACTGAACATCAGTTCAGTTCATCATGGATAGAATCAGTGATGAAATCACAGTCACCACTGCTACCCCTTATGTAATCTACCTTTACAGTCCCAATGGTGCAGCTCCCCAGTCCTTAGATAGACCAGCACCACAGCTGCTGCTGCTGCTGGCTCAGAGAGGCATTAAAATAAAATGCTCATATAAGATGTCTTCATGCTGAAGACCTTCAGTGAAAAATTTGTCATAAAAATTGGAATGACACTCACTGGAGGCTTGCCAGTGTCTCGTAAACTAATATGGCTAATCAGTAAGCTTGCTCTTAAACATTTTGTTTTGCTCTCATGTCACATTCTTAAATCCCACCAAAGTCAGAGGGAGCCAGAGTGTATTTGAGAACAGAACATGACCCCACATTAGCTCGCTTCTTCTGATCTCTGCTGGAGATTTTGAAAAAAGGTATATTATATAGAGTTACACAAGAAAATTTGCCAAGAACTTGCATGTAACACAAAATTCACAGTGTTGTGATAAAATCAGAGACTACACATTTCTGGGAGATTTTGTTCAAGAATTGATACAAAAATTAATAAAAAATAAAAGTAAAATGAAATGAAATGAAATAAAATAAAACATGAAGATGTGCTAACAATTGTCCTGTCTTTTCCTTGACACTTTCATATCACTGTAACAGTGTATAACAGCATCTAACATTTCTTGTGGCTGCCTCATCTTGGTGGACAGTGCACTTCTATTACACACATCTTTGCTATCTTCCGTATGAAGTAGAACAATACTGCACAGTTGAGCAGGGAAATGTGAGTGTGTGAGGAGCTTCAGACTGGCAGCAGAGGACTGTAGCAGGTCTCCCCACCAAGGAGTAGTACCTTCTACTGTCCTGCACAGTCTTTGCTGGCTTTCTGTGGAATGGCACAAGGTCTCATCCAGATGCTCAACGGCCTCTGGACACTGCAGATAAAAACACCAGCTGTAACTTCAGAACAGGCAGTCTGCCTGGCAAGTCCAATTCTTCACCTGGGATGCTAATTTCTGTCACCAAGAGAAAGTTAGTTCATGGAGGAGATAGAGTTTTCCTGGGGTTTATTAAGAAGAGTGGGGTGACATCCCACAGTTACTAACAGTCATCAGAAAGGTGGATCCACCAGCTCCAACATATGAAATTTTCTTCCTGTTTTCTCCTTCATATATAACCCCCTACTACATGTACATTTAGATACAAAAATAGCATTAAAAAAACTCCTATCAAACAGTTTAATGCGCATGGGAGACAGAGTGAGAAAGACACTAAGTCACTGGCTATCCCATCCTTCTATCCTTCTATGCTGTATGCTGCTGCACATGGTGCTGAGGGCTGTGTGCATCTGTAAAGAAAAGAGCAGGCTGGAAAACAGAGTGTTCCTGAGAATGTCCCTGTCATTCTGCCTGTTTTGATAGGCTTGGCTAGAAAATCACGCGTCACCTGTTGCATCCATGATGGGACAACAAAATTAGTAGCTTGGGAGACCTCAGTTCCGCTCCAGAGATTCTCTGTCCTTTTGGGCAAGGCGTGTCGTTTTGGGCAAGCCAAAATGCAGGTGCCTAAATCCTCAAGGCAGTATTTATCAGCCTGGGAATCATTATTCAGAGCCCTGAATAAGTGCTGTAAATATTGCTTTGAATGTAACAGTTGCCAATACCTCCACTGACTTTATAAAATGACGTATTTTTCAGAAATGTCACCCAGGCTAGCAAAGAAACAAGCTCCTTCACTACCTGAGGTGCAGTTTGGACCATGCAGTTGGAGGCAGAGGGTCACTTATCCCAGAGAGTGAGGAAAAAGATGCAGGTGCCAGCGCTCAAAAGAAGACCATGAGCTTCAGGGACACCTCTATAAACTTACACTTTGTAGGCTTCAGGCTACCAAACAGCTGGATTTCCTGAACACATTCTCTTTTTCAGCCCAGAAGCATTGTTTGGGCAGCTGTTGAGAAATGTATACATTTGTTAGGATTTCAAGCTGCCTGGGAGCTGTGGCAGGTCAGATGCTCTGTCCAGGCTTCTCCACGAGCAGGTTGTACACAGCCTGGCGGTAACCACAAGCCTGCATGAACCCTCATAGTCAGGCCAACAATTTTAGAGAGCATCATGTTTATTGTGCACATGTGACAAAGTCACCGCATGCCTGCACAGTAAGGCTTACACTTCTGGGGATTGTCTAAATGACCTACTGCCCATGTGCTGCCCAGTCACTGGGAACATGCACAGTAAAGGCTCTATAAGTCAGATTTACTGTAAATATGCAGAGCAATGAAATGTTGCATGTGCAGCAGGACGTGTTGCTTCCTGAAGTGTGGAGTGGAGTGCACATACGCTGCACAGATTTCCCAGGCTGAAATATGGGAGCTTACAACTGGCCAAACACTTAAGTCTTGAGGAGGAACAATATTTTAAGATGTGTTCAGCATGAGGCCACAAGGAATTTGCTGCTCGGCACAGTGATTCTGCTGACCTCATTGCAAAGTGCCTCATAAGCACTGAGGAAAAGATACTCAGTGCCTGACTCATGCCACCAGGTTCTACTATCAGGTAGGCATCGCAACTCCAGGCAATGCAGAGCTCATGTTGCTCTGTGGCATTAGTCCATCTATGCCTTCATTTCCCATCTGAATAGGAATGAAATATATGAGTTCATGATAACAAGGATGCCTAATAAAGATGCTATTAACATAAATAAAGATAATGGGTCATTCAGACTTTATATTGAGCAGGCACTGTGTAAATTATTTTTATTCCAAGAACAGCAACAACCCCTGAAAAGCTGAGAACACCTTTACGGTAATCCTCGAACCCTTGTAAGAGGGCATTTGGTTACAATTAAAGACGAAGTCTCAAACTACTTAGTCATACCTCCCTGAACTTCAGACAAAAAGAGATCCTGATGTGAGCCACCTCAGGATATTGTCTTTGCAAGAGCGGAACAAAATTAATGGAATTTTTAAAACCAAAACTGTCCTGACTTTTGATCACTTTCAGTTTCAATGCAATTCACTATTTTTATTTTGCTTTTTTTGTCCCCACACAAGAAAATGTGAGCAGACTAGAAGTTAGGTTGTTTTTGTGAGGTTGAGCTGAGGTCAGTAAAAAATTGATAGCAACTTTTGAGATGAAAAAAAATCATCAAAGCTAAAGGAAGCTTCTCAAAGTGGGATTTAATAGCAGCTATCATATTGCCTTCAATGGCTTGACCATTTCTTCTGCAGCTGTTTTATTTTAAAAGATTTCACCCCCATCCCACATGTATAGGCCTATACACTGACCTAAGTACACACATCCAAGTACTCTGGTCACTCGTGATAACTATAAACCCTTCAGTGAACTACCAGAAAGGTAGTTCAAATAGAAATGGTGAAATTCAATATAGCATTTAACTAAGTCACTGTCTAAGGTTAAGCCCAAGGAACAATCAGTAACACTGGAAGGAATGATAAGTATATTAATTGGTACGTGGACACCAGATATATGTGGCTTTGCTGAAAGCTGTCAAATAATCGCAGTGGTATTTCAATGTGCATGAAGCAAATGAGTCTATTCAAATATATACTTTAATTAATTTCTACATGTAGGTGTGAGTATGTGTATGTAAAAATCCCTAGGTACAGATTTAGGTGCAATAGAAAAATTAAAAGACAAGAGGGTAGTTTTAGCTGTTGTCTTTCTGCACATCTAATCACAGGTAGAGTGAAGTTATCAGAAGATCCTAAGTGTGCCAGGCATCCAAGATCCATGGACTCCCAGGTTAGACTAGATTTCTGACTTAATAAGGGCTTTTTGAAAACTCTGCTTTTTTGTTGTGCAAACCATAACTGAGGGTCTTATCTGTGTCTCATACAATGATTTCACCTTTTATCACCACAAACATGGCTTAAGTAAGACACAGGGAAATAATCAAGATTATGATAAAATGATGGATAGTGTGTGTGTGCATGCGCGTGTGTGTGAGTGGAAAATGATGGGTCCGTATACGTGTTTATTATGTTACATTTCCATTGCTATATCTTTTTTAAGTGAGCTTCTTCGAAAGATGGTCAAGCAGCATTCCTTGATCTCAGTGAAGGCTGAGCAAAATTTAAAATCCACATTTGATTAACTAAATAAATATTTTGATTTGCTTATTTTTTCCCTCATTGATATGCAAAAAATACCAATAGTTTTGATACAGTCTTGTACATGGAAATAGCATGAAACAATGTCAAACATAAAGCTGAGGCTAAAAGAACCGAGAAACAGCCACTTCACTACAGACTGACAGATCCAAATAATTTTACCTTCTCCGAGATTTTTTCATCACAAGGTACGCACTTTTACAGCCAAATATTTATTGATAGCAACACTAAAAAACAAATTGCTAAAGGGTCTTCTCTTATCCCTTGCTTATTCTCCACTCCAAAATCAAACAACACTCCTACAAAGCCAGCCTACAGTTTATAGTTTAAAAATGGGAACTTCAGTGTCCTGCCATGGTGTGAAAGGTAAACAAATTGTAGAGCAATGAGTCATAGTAAGCCAACAGAGACAAAAAGACAGATACTTGTGAGGCCAATTTTTTTCAGAGCTTTATAGTCTCTTCCTGTGCATACAAGTGAGCTGCTGGCATGAGATGGAAAATCTGTGAAACAGCTGATCTGTCTCAGAGCTTTCCACAGAAGTGAATGGCCCATATTCTTAATTCCAAAATTGTCTGAACCAGCTTGAAATTTCTTCATAATCACTGTGAATCTGAGATGCCACTGACTGTTACTACCTGGAGTCATCTGCAATCACTGAATAGTCAAGGCTGAGGAAACTTTGGGAGGTCTCTAGCCCAGTCTCTGTCTCAAAGCTGAGTGAAGTTTGGGGCCAGAACAGGATGCTCAGGGCTTTGTCCAGTTGGGTCCTGAAAACTCTCGAGAGCAGAGACTGCACAGCCTCTTTGCACATGTCCCGGTGCTTAACTGTCTTCATATGATCTTTTTTTCCACAATATCCAGAACATCCCATGTTTCTATTTAAGAAATAGTCTTGGTGGCCTTCTGCTGGACTCACTGACGTTTATCAGTAGTGCTGACTGTCTGTATGATGCTTTCTCCCATTCATTTCTGAATGATCACGGGTAAGCTTTACTGGTTGAGCTTGAATACATTGACCAGGCTAAGCTAATTTGAGATATTTTTTCCTGTGTCTTCCACCTGCTTTGTGCATTTACCAATTACTCAGCTGCTGGTCTGACCAGTTTACTCTCACTCAGAACCTGTAGTGTAACTACTTAGAGGGTACCAGGGAACACCATTATCTTTGTTTGTCGGATGAAGATTGGAACTGAGGCAAACAAAGGTGTCCATTTCCATCATACCAGCTCATGTACAGCTTACAACATAAGAAAATGAGCAACTCAAAAGTGTTGGAAGTGTTGTATATATGTTTACATTTTATACTGCCGTGCTGCTAGTAGCAAGATAATTTATTGCAGCAGAATATTTCCTTCACTGTGAAAGGAAGCAGTGAGTGATTCCCAGCTCGGTTGGCTGGTTGTTACTTTGTGGAGGATCAGATATTATAAAAGAGACCACTGAGTCTTCACTAGTGCTGTCAGAGAAGACGCCTACGTCTAGTTAGTGTAGGCATCGCTCACACCCTAGAAGCATATTGTAATTTTACACAGTAGATATATTCCCCAAACTAAGGTGTCACCTGAGATAATCTATATCAGAATTAGTATATTTGGCCCTATTAAAAGAAAGAATTACTGGAAGAGATGATCTCTAACTATTCACACTGTATTTTTGGTCACTTGCAATAGGAAGAATGGTTAATGATGAGGGAAAATATGAGCTTAATAGTGTTTAATTGGAACTAACTGAATCCATTCATTCACAGCAGCTATTTTGAAAAAGTTCAGAACAAAAGATTCTAATTGATAAAATAATAAATGTTTTTTCTGTGTGCCATGGAGTGTTTTTGAAATATATGGAAGAGCTTATTCAATATAAATTGTTAGTGTAAGGCATTGAACGTGTGGAAACCACATTGAGCAAAATATTCCAACCTATAATTTAGCACCTAAAGTTTGATTCATCTTTCTTTTTGAATTCTTAGGCATTCATGAAGTGCGTTAATGTCAGAAAACCTTAGGTAGTAAGGCCACCAACATTTCCTCTCTGTGTGAAATCCTGTCTCTTTAGAAGTCTGTAGTAGTAAGTCTACTGGTGCTTCATCTTCACTCAGTAGTTCACTCATAACCTCTCTGACTTGGTTTCTATAAAGTAAAGTTTTCAAGTCTACTTAATACTTCATTATTTTAAAATTACCTTGCTGTATATTAGTTCTTCTGCTCAGATTTCTGTTCCTGTCTATAAAGAGATTTACAAGTCAAAATGTTTTTAGAAGGAATATATATAAATACTGGAGGGACCTAACTTGTCACTAAAAGTCTGACTAATAAAATCTGAGATTTGAACACACAAGAAATGCAGAATTATTTAATAGCTGAAACCTTATGAATTAATGCTATTTTCTTTGATATCTGTTTTTGAAATAATAAAACATAAAAGATGCCTCACATTAGTTTATAGGCCTTTTTTACAATCATAGTGACAGCCACTAGTTTTTTCCTTTAAGTGCTTTCAGCTATTTGCAGGGCTTTTATGAAGTTTTAAAAGTAGTGCCTTGTGGTTGTTCACAACTGAACAGCAAACTGAATGTGTGATAGTTATCTGTGTTACTAAAGATGAAACTGCGAAGTTATTAGGCTATGTTTATCTAAACAGCCCAAGGAAGATCACATAGATTTAAAGTTACAGCCCAAGATCAAAGAACACAATAAATGATGTGGGAAACAACAGTTTAAAAAGGAAAATTTCAGTGAAGCAAAAACTAATTTGTTAATATGAAGGCTGATTTTAATGTGGGAAGAAACATCATTTGTAATAAGACTTCTTTACTTTTATATTTTTCTGTAAAAGATGTTCTAGATTAGATTTGTAGAAGTAGGATTCTGTTTGCCCAAAGCAAAAGAATACAAAGCGTCATAGCCTTTCACCTCAATTTTTTAGGCATTGTGAACCTGCTCCAACAGCCACTGATAACCAGAAGGTAACATGCACCAAGCCTTTTAAAGAGGGTCCCATGGAAATTCAAGGCTGGTTTCCCTTTGCTTTGATGAAAGCTGGGGACCTGCCCTGCTTTTCTGCTGCCCTGGCTACTGGTTCCTCAAGAGGGGAGCATGCAAAGCAAGGCAGAAAGCAATCTGAAAGCTTGGTAGTGCCAGAACAACCAGCACCTTTCTGCTGGAAAAACAACAGCATCCAGGGAGGAAGAAAAAGGCATCTAGATCTATACAGGATTAGTCTATTCCTGGGCAAGCTGACCTACCATCCCTTCGTTGAATGAGATACGAATGCTACTTAGATTGTAGAGGGGAAGACTTTCCTTCAAAATACTTTAAGGTCTTGGAGAACCTGCACTGCCTTTTTCATGAAGCCTGAGGAAAAAGCCTTCTCCAGCTTTTAGAAATGTGATGATTTTGTGTCTATACAGATCTCCCGTGTGTTCCATAATATCCAAAATATATGGATAGTATTCCAGGTGTGTGTTGAGAGCTGAGTACACAAGGACATATGTAAATGCATATGCTTACTTCTTCTAGGCTAGTTATGAGCTTGACTGCTCTCCTCTCTCCTTCACCTCTTGTGCACCTAATGATGAAGATCCAATGCCAGCATAAATCAACTAGATCAACATTTGTTATTTTCTTTTCCTGAGCTTTACTCACTGTCTGAATTATTCTTGTTTACCATAGATGTTGCTGAGGTCCTTAATGTCCTCAAAGGAATCTCTTCTTAGTCTGTTTTCCACCATTAATCTTAGTTTGGGATTTGCTAATCCATTGCTCAATCTGTTGCCACTTTTGTGTCTTTCATTACACAGTCCTTGGGCCTGGGTCAGTTTCTTTTCTTCTTCCCCAACAAAGGATACTTCTCCACTTCTCTCCAGTTGGAACAGTCTTGGAACATTAACTGCCTTTCTTCATATATCTGTGAAATGCAATGTAAATTTGGTACGGGCCGTAATAAATCTGTGACAAACAGTCCTACTGGCAAGAGATGGGACGATTTTTCCTGGAACCACTGTTTTCCTATTACAGGTCAAATGTACTGAGGTTCTTCAATGTCTTTGAACCTGTCATTCTGACGGATATCAGTACCACTTAAGAATTCTTCATCTATGTTAATAATTGTTTAAGACAGAAAAATGTTTGCAGAAACAAATAGGCAATTCTGTTGAAATCTGGACAGTTCATCTGACCAGCTGGATGAAGGCATGTCAGCTTGGTAGGAAGTGGCACAGAAAGGATTGCTGTAAAAAGTAACATGTCCTCCTCCAGTGTTTGACTGCAGGATCCCTCTTGATGACCAGGAATGAATTTATACATGTAATACCCAGAAGGGGCCTTTTGTGGAAGTTTGGAGAGGGACCTTTGTATATGCTTCAGGATCCACTGAGAGATTCATTAAGAACCAGAGTATATGTTTATATCAAGAACATACATAGGGTAATGGGCACAGGAAAAGAAATGAAAAATAGAAGTTTAACTTAAATATGGGTACAAGATATGATTCTGTGTCTAAAAGAAAGATACTGAAGCTTCCAGTTTGTCGGAGATGGCAATGAACTCACTTTTTGCAAAAGTAATCTCCCAGTTCTTACTGTGATTTACTGGAATGTCATCTGCTTAGTTGTTAGCTGGGTGGGATTGCTACTGCTGTAACTTTCTGCTCTATAATTAGTTAAATCTGCCAGTTCATTTCAGCTTTAGTCTAAATATTACTGGTGTGTTTTATTTTTTCCACAGTTAATAGAACTATATAAAATGATGTTCAGTAGATGTCCCATTCTGTTCATACTTCTTTTATTCTTTTGTAGAATGACCTTCTTTCTTAGTCTAATGTAGATATTACTTGCAGTTCATTTCCCCCAAAAGTTTAACATGTAGCCTAAATTTCTATTACAAGTACAAAACCTCATTTTGAAACACAAGGATGCAACTCCCCATCCCAAAAAATGTATCCCCTCTGACTTCAACAATCCATTTCATCTGTTTTTCTTCAAAGTTATTTTGCTTTACACGTTCTGTAGGCAAGATTTAATTTGCATTACTTAAAAGCTATTTGTAATAGCTCCAATTGCCTTAGCAGATGGTATATTGTACCACTTCAAGCAGAAAATGGTTTTGTCTTTCCCTAGACTACAGAAGTTAATAATGCATTCCTATTTTCTATTTTAAAATAATGGCTTAATAGGGGTGGATAAAAGACCTAATAAAACAGATGGTCTTGGATGAGGTCCTAAGTTTGTCAAATCTGAGCTCTGTTTGACTGTAAGAAGGAGTACAATATAGTCATAAGGAATCCACTGAGAGGGCTTAGCGGGAGGAACAGAGATCTTGGATATTTAATATCAATAAGAATAAAAGTACTTGTGTATGGCAAGTTTTTTTGACTACAGTCACTTCATACATGATTACAAAGGAAGAGTAAAGGACTCAAGGCAGGGCTGATGACAGCTGGTAGGGGCTACAAGGGGAATTGGGAGTATACTTGTGAGCATAAGTAAACAAAACCTGTACTTGTTATGTTCTCAGTGAAGAGTCTTCATGCACATAAATAGGGACGAGTGTTGAATGCAGAAACCAAATCAAAAGCAATTACAGATTAAGAGGAAGGAACTATGTGCACACTATGAAAGAGAATAATTCAGGAGCAAAAGAAATGAAGAAAACCCAGAAATAGCCCTTCAATTAAATGTTTGTTTCCAATTTCAATTAAAGGTCTAGTTCAATGAAATTCCGAGAACACAAAACATCTTAGAAAAACTTTTAAAATCTGTCACTACAGAATACATACTTGGGATTCTCATGTGAGCTTTACAGTTCCATTGCATAAAAGTTACTGCGATGTAGGTAGCAATGGCTGGATTTATTTGACATTCAATTCTTACTATTAGAGACTTGAAACATAGTACACCAAAACAAACAAAGATATAGTGTTTATATAATTAACTTTTACTGAATATGAGGTACAGATTTATCTGTTTGTTTTATACCAAAAATGGCAGAACCACATTTACCAGGAAATGCAAACAAACTGTTGAAATAGGTTTTGTAAATAAACAAGATCTTTTCAACATAAATATTATTGCAGAACTAAGCCAACTGCAAGTTTTGGGGGAAAATTAGTGTAGTGGTTTGGGAGAAAGGTAAAGGTTGTAGCCCACAAAATATTTTCCTTTAGCACTATCCCAAGGATAATTAGGAACACCCTCCACTCAATTTATTTGGAAGTCATGCTGGTCCTAAGGGAAATGCATAGGAACCCAATTTTCCTAAAGACCTTTGGTGCAAGAACATCTGAAATTACACCGCTTGCATATGAAGGAAAGAGCTGAAGTGAACTACTTGTAAGCAATGAAACATACTCTAAGAGCTATCTACTACTATGTCTACATAACTTATGAAGTTTTGTTGTATTAAATGACTGAGCGGTGTACTTCTTGCTGCTTTGATAATATAGAAATAACTTGTCTCTTCCTTTAAGTGCTATCTTCTTTTTTTCCCCTCCACAACAAATCTTGAAGAGGTAGTTAAAGCATCAACACCTATTAGAGAAAAGTGCAATGAATACATCACTGGAAATCTTGGAAACTTTTCAGCAGTGAGTTTATTTCAGAATAAATGAAGGCCTCTGAACTACTTCTCAGATGAAAAGAGGTTCATATACGTCTTTAATTAGATCATGCTATTGGAACACAATATTGTGATAAAGAAGATTTAATAAAGCATTTTGTCCTTTTATTACTTTCGTTTCATGCAACATATCTCCTTATCCAAGCAAGATGTTTGACTTCAAAGGAAGTGCTATCCACCCTCCCTTTGCTCAATAAATAACTCCCAGAGGAGTAAAAACAATATAAGTTTGTAGCTTTGCCGACGCTGCTGAGTGGTGAGAGGATCAATCATTGTCGTTCTTTTCTGTAGCTGTAGGTCTAAGATGAATCTCTTCCTTAAAGAAATTTCTGTATAATTTGGTGTGTGTCATTAACCCCTCACCTTCGGGAGAGAGCACCTTAATAATAAAATGAAATCAAGTGACTTTCTTTGCTGGAGAACATTCATCTGAGCAGGGGCTGACCCTGTGCAGAGGGCCTGGTCAAAATTCGTACTAATAAAGGGACTGAAAGGTAGCTGAAGAAGTGTGTTGGGTGGCTGGTGGCATAATTTAAAAATGACCACTAACTTGTTTTTCTTGAGTATGAATATCCTGACTAGGCTGTTGACATGTCAAAATGTCCCTTCTCTTGGATTTTCAAATAAACAAAGTAAAAGTGTTTTCAGAAAGAAAAATTAGACTCCAAGGCTGTCAATATTAATGTTAATTTGTCAAGATATCTCAGCTTACACTGTAAAGACTGAAAGAAGCCAGAGAAAATGGAAGGCTGGATGGTGCCTGAAGAGGCATATATTTCACCTTTTGCTGCAAGATTTGATGGTCTGTCAAGAACAGCATAGGTGGCAGAGGTTTGTGTTTTCACAGATTTCCAGAGAAGATTCGTTTCTTCTCCAGGTGATATATTTCGGTATTTCTTTCTTACTGACAAAATCTGTTTCTGGATCTTCGCTGAGTCTTCTGTCACTACTGCTGAAGCTTGTTGCGTCTTCTAGTCCCCGTCAACAAGGAGAGTGGTTTATTCTTTTCTTCTTTATAGCTGACTTCTACATATGTGATTAGCATGTTCCTTTTTCGCATTCTTTTCTCTGTGATTAGCATGTTTCTTTTTCGCATTCTTTTCTCTACACCAGCCAACAGGTTCAGTTTTGTTTTTTTTTTTTAACATTACACTTCTTAAATGTCTAACGTATTTTGCTGGCTCTTTAATTCAGTTTTACCTTCCTTGAAATTGTGTGCCTAAGACTGGGCACAGCAGGACAACTAGATCGCTCCTGCTTTGAGTGAAACTGAAAGTTTACCTCACTTATCACAGAGCATGTACGTCTGTTAGTAGCGCCTACTAGCTGTTTGCCTTTTTTTTAATGGTAATTTGCCATCGATGATTTATGTCCAGCCTGTGTTTCACAATAATCAGTAAAACTTTCCCTAAAAAAATATTCCAAGCTAGGATGTCTCCATCTTATTAAGCAGTTGATTACTCCAGAAAGTGTAATAACTTTCTATTTTTCCCCCAGCCACTTCTCCATCTTATCAGATAATTTAAATTCCAATCTTGCCCTTCCACCTACATGGAATTCTTGCTAGCTTGATGATGTTTTTTTGTATAAAATTTAGGTATGAAATTTACATATATTCTGTAGTTCATAATTTGGATCCTTCATGAAGGCATTGACAAGAATTTGTCCCTGGACAGATCTCTTTAGAACTCCCCTCGATTCACCTTTCTGCTTGCAAAACAAACCATTGATAACTATTCTGTGGACAGCATTATCCAACCACTGGAAATCTGAAAGTCAGGAACACGTGGAAATTAACATCCAGCTACCATGTGATTAATGGAATCTTCTAGGTGAAGTGGTTTGAAAACATACTCTCTAAAAAGCTCAAACCAAAGAAGGTTTTTTTATATTCAGATTTTGTTCCTCAACACCTGCAGCTCCCCAAGACTTGTGCGAACTTGGAAACGTACAGTTTTTAGAGATCTGGCTAATTATTTTACATGGCATCATCTGTGGAATGGAAAAAATGTAGAGGGAATAAAACTGTGGTTACCACTGAGGATTTTTCAGTCTAAATTAGGTACAAGATTGCATCTGAGAGAGAAGCATGATGTCAGACAAACAAGAGTGAAGGAAGGTTATGAGCTAGTTGTTTTGAGATTGTGCTTTTCCATTCTTTCGCTTAAAGTTTACTTTTCAATAATGTAGAATTTGGCAGTGTTCTGAGGGAGTGTGTGCTTTGGCAGTGGATTTCAAGGAGGAAACAGGATGGAAGAACGAAATTACTATTTATGATTTAACTAGAATTAAAGGAAGAAGGGGTAAATTCTGCTTTCAGTTGCCCTAAAGGAATTTCAGGCTTTGTATATATGTGCAACAAGCTTTTATTTTAAACTATGGTGTCCCTTCATGCTGCTCAAAATAAAATTCCCACTGAATTCTAATTTACCTGTAATCCTTAGAATCTATTGCAATAAGGTAAATCTTTTAAAGGGATTTGAGTGTTATTTTTCCTCGTTTATTCAGCTTGGTTTAATATTGTTTGCTTTTCACTTTGTATTTTAACAAGCTTGCTCTTCAGTTTTAGAGTAATTGGTGATCACCCCCAAATGGAAGTTTATTTTATTTTAGTGCTTCTTTCACAACTAATTTGAACTTACATCTGGCTTTAAAGAAATATTTACATAGAAATACACAAAATTGCATGGTGTAAATGTAGTGCCATTCGACTATGTAAATAGTAGCAAAGATGCTTAATTGAATATAAAACATTGGTAAAATGTAAACATTACTTGTTTTTGTTCCAGTTGCTTTATCCTTGAACTTTGCTGATACAAGAGAAGAGAACTAATTGATAATGGAAGGTACAGTTTGGTACAGTTTGAAGTGTGTTCTCACAACTTTACATGTAGAAATCTTTTCTGCAAATGCTTGTTCCCCTGGTGTCACTCACTGTGCTTCTAAAATGCTTCCACTGTCTTCAGGATATTCAGTCCTCAGTTTAGAACTACAGTCACCACAGTGCAAAGTCATGCACTACTATACATGAAAACAAACAGGTAGAGTGCCCCTACCCATAACTTTCAAGGCTGTGTGCTTAAATAATAAAAGGTGCAAGACACAGATGGATCTGGGACAGTTTTTTAGATAACCTCTTTGCATCTAAATTTGCATCTACCATATTTAAGGAAGGCTAAACTCCCATGATTATGGCTATATGGGAAGTTGGCCAAAGAAAAACAATAATGCCTGGGCTTCTGGCAAGGGATGGAGACTGTGTCGTCTTCTGCTGGGGTCAGTTCAGGCACCAAAGCCTAAAGTCTTGGAGGCAGAGGTGCCGTTACTGTGAGAGATGATTACTACCCTAAGCACTGGGATCCAGAGGGCTATCTCTGCTTTTAATTGAAGTTTTCAGCCATTAGTTTTACCTTGCTGAAAAGCATACCCACCTCTTTGACCTGGGAGAGCCTTTTGTTGCACAGGACTGGCAGGCAGCCTGACTTCTTGTTCTGTCTGCCTGCACTTGTGCCTTATTGCTGCTGTGATTCATGCCATGATTTTCACAGCTTCAAAGGAAGGTTTAGAGACATCTGAAGGCAGTGGAGCAAGGAGCGGTCAGGTCAGGCAGCTCCATCATGAGAGAGGAAGAAAAAAAATGGGAGAAGGAGATCAAGGGCAAAGTGTGTTAGTCCACTTTTACTCCCCTTACCCCTCCTCAACTGGGCGCTGCTACCACCTTTCCCAGCCAGCTCTACCAACGACCCTGGCAGGCATGTCAGAGCAGTCTGTCTGCTTTTGATATGAATTCAACATGAGGAAGGATCAGAGCACAGGGCTCAGCTACAGCTGGAAAGCTTACAGGGCAGCATAGGGCACCCATCCCCACCAGGGCTTAGGGGTCTCCAGCCCAGCCAGCTCCTGGCGAGGTTGATTATACCAAGGGCAGGACCCCAGTAGAGCCAGGCATAGTTTAAGAGTCATTTACATCCTTTCCTATTTACACTCCAGTTTTGTGCCTAAACCCACTCACATTCTTACCTTAAAATCAACCTAGTTTTGGTAATAAACAATACTTGTTGATAAAAAAAAATAATCTCAGAAATATTACTTCACTTCTAAACCTTTTGTTTTTCCTTGAATTCACTGTCCTGTTATCTTCAACTTTACATTGTTCTGTCATCTTCATACTGTCACCTTCAATATGCATTTGATATCTGTTCATTAGGCTTTCAGCTGCTGCTGTTCACAGTAAAATGATACAACTCAGTGTGGCAGGCACAGAATTACTGCAGAAAGAAGGATACCCGCAATGCGTACTGTCCTCTGTCCAGTTGATTTAGAGCTGGGGAAAAGACACTGGGTAGGGCAATGCAGCACCATAATTATTTGCAAGGTTTAACTATTATTGCAATGTTTTTTCCCATGATTTGGTGTTTGCATGAATGAAAATCAAGCCTGTTAATTCTCCTTCAATTGACTCTGGATGGAAGCTGTGGCTATAGAGATACACAGAGCCATTACAAATCTCTACACTGAGCTATCATTTCCCAGTGGGTATTCTAACCAAAAAGAATATTTGCTGAAAGACAGCTTTTTAAAGTGAGAATTACTGAATATTCACAGCATTTTAGATCTGAATGTGAAAATTATGTCAAGATAAATTAATTCGGAAAATCTTAATCACCTTACCAGGACACATTATTACTACTTAACAAATAAAACATAGTAGTGCTACTAAGTGAGGCCTTTATTGCAGTATAAAATATGGAGCATTCATGCCTGGACATCACAAGAATAGGCAAGACTTAAGATTTGGGTGGGAATGAGGAGATGGAGCAAAGGCAAATAGATAGAATAAATTAAAAAACAAAAAGATGTTATTCTTATTAAATTAAATAGTTTGGTCATGAAAATATGATTGGTTCCTGACCACACTACCTTCCAGCTTTGTCTTTTAAATGCTACATGTGGAAAACCTGCTAAGTAAGGGGTGAAGAAAATAAATTATGAATTTTAAGAAAATATTAATCAAGTAATTTTGAGCAATGAGTATTTTTTAAATCAATTTTATCTTGTTTTGTGCAGAAATTATAAAAAGAAAATGAAATGGAATTGTCTCAAATTGTTTAACCTATTACTTACTCATATCTAGTTAACATTTACCAGCTATGATATTCTTTCAAAGGAGAAGCTATACAAACACTTAAAAAATTGTTGAAGCTCAAAAAATGCTTGCTGGTGCTTTGATTTGGAACCACTATACCCAGTCATTTCTACCCTTACTTTTCCACAAGGTATTTATTTTAATTTTTTTCTTTTCTAACATTTTATACAGCTAGACACTGAGAAAAAAATGTGTTCAGGGAAATGAAAATGTTGTACATATCATTAAGACTATTGACTTTAGCCCAGAAAAGCAAACCCATTTAAAATTAAGACTGCAACTTGATGTTTACTCAATGCAATTCTGCTTTAGTAGAACAGGAACTATAAACAGGAGTGATTTCCCAAGCCACATTTGTCTTGCAGGGAATAGAACTCAAATAGGGTGAATTAAGGACGAAGTTGCATATTTCTCTTAATTTCTTTCAGCTTTTGTAGTGTTTGTCAATCTTTGCATTATTTGAATAGTAATTGAATTTATAGATGATTTTAAACCATGTGTTTAAAAAACAGTATGTCTGGGGTGATGTTATTAGCTTGGGTAAATGCAGATAATTCTGCATGTCAAAGACAATTAACACGTATCCTGTGGTCTTGATTACCAGGTTCAAGGAAATTCTGCCCAGAAGAAATTCTTACTAAAGCCTCATGGAAAGTTAAAGGCCCCTTCCCTACAATTAAAATGGGAAGGTAATGGACCCCCCACTTTTTTTTGGTGATTGACTATAAACCTTGGCTCAAGGGACTGTTCTCAGAGGGTTAAAGCAGTCAAGAATAAAAAGAGGTTGTTTTAGTTGTGAATGTGTCTACATTCCTCAGTTGCTTTCTTAAAAAAAATAATCTTAAAAATAAAAGTAGGTAATGCCACACTAGGTCTCACACAGGAAGAACAAACAAGGGAGGCACCAAATGTAGGCTAGGAATGTTTGTACTTGGACTACATGAAAAGTCTTTTCTTGCTGTGTGTTCCATGTATAGGCAAGTCACTTTATATACCTGTTCCGGAATAAGCAGTCCATTTCTCACAAGTCCTTGAAAAAATTAAATCATTAACTGACATCAAAAGAAAACAATTTAGAATACCTCTTCTGTGGCTAATATTGGTTTAGCCCATTGGCAATAATTAATCCTTAAGTGTGCAGAGAAAAAATCTTAACAACTGAATCTTAGCCTTTTAAGTCAAGAGCTGGGGTGGGCTGTCAGCGGTCTTTTTTTATGTTGTCAAGAAACTGTTCTAAGCTATGGCAGGATGCTCTCACATGCAGGAGTCCATCTCCACTCCAGTGCAAGGTTATGCTCTGCGTGCTTTGCCTGATGTTAGAAACCCAACCTGCAAAACACCATGCGGTAAACCCTGGCCAGCTTAGAAGAGCTGATTACCAGACAGGGTAACCATGACAATTTTCAGTGTGAATTACTGTATAGAGTGAAGGGAGATGAGGTCAGGAGGTTTGGAGAAAGCTTTAGGTAGTCACAAGGAAAGATGGAGGGATTGGACCTGAGTTTTGGGCTAGCATTTGTCTGAGAAAGCCATGTAGGAGAAGGAACACGGGGGACAACAAATAACTAGGAATGTAATGGAATAATCAAGAAAAATGAAAAAGCAGAGGAAAGAATGTAGAGGTTAAACATGTCTACTTTTGTGGACATTTAATCTCCAGAAGCGAGGCAGGGGTGTGCCCTGGCATCCACATTAATCTTGTTCCCACGTGCCAGTCCTGCCCATGATCAGATCCTATTGTTCCTTCAACAGCCACCTAGCAGCCTGGCCAACTTCATCCTCTTTGGGTGCCTGCGGACTGATCCCTGCTCTCTCTGGGATATCTCGATGTCTTTGCCAGGCTGGAGATTGACCTTGTCACTACTGCAAGCATGCAGGGGTCAGGGGAGAACAGCACAGTCCCAGCAGCTTTACTAATCCTGAAAGTCCAGGGCAGGACGGGAACATTGGAAAGGGAAGGAGCAGAGTTGCTCAGAGCTATTGGTCTCACTCAGATGTGCCTTCCCTCCTGCACACATACTGATGGCTTCTTGAGGGGGGAAAGGCTGATGCCTGGTTCTTTGAGTAGCTCTCACTGATTGCTCTGTCCAGAAGGCCAGGCAGAGGGCAAACAGCAACCACTAGCTTCAGTTAGGGTGCATTCAAGGAGGGAATCCACGGCTGAGGAGAAACTCTGTGGTCTGCAGTGGGGTTAGTGCTGGCTGAATTTAGGAGCCTCCAGAGTTAGGCTGTGCTCAAGAGTAGGATTTCTGAATCTCTGGCTTAGACATGAGGCAGCTAAAATCCTCCTGATTCTTGTCCTGAGCACCAAAGACGACATCGATCTGGATATACTCTGAATCTCTCTGCGGCTTTCTCTTTTTTGCAGCAAGAAGGAAAAGAGGAGGAAGCAAGGAGAAGAGTTACTTGTCTATGAGGGAGAAGAGCGAAGGAAGTTCGAAGAAGCTCAAAGGTTTAAGAAGAAGAGTCTGGTCCCACGTGTTGAAGGGAGCAGGGATTTCAGTAAAAAGGAGTGGGATCTGATGAAGGAAAGGTTGTTAGTCACTTTAATGAGGACAGTAGAAAGGGCAGAAACTAGATCAACGTCCTATCAATGTTAATGCCTAGTGCAAGTTTAGTGGCCCTCCAGGAATACATTTCTTCTCTGTAGATTTTTGTTTGGACATAGCCCAAAGGTGAGATCAACTCCTCATACCATAAAAGGATAAACCCTTCACTGGATGATTAGTGATTAGTTTTACACCCACTGCCTCATAAAAAAAAAAAAAAAGAAAAAAGAAAAAAAAGGAGGAAAAGCTTGTGATTCCAGGGGAATGAATTATATGCTTTAATGGCATTGGAAGTAAAACAGCAGCCTTTCCATTATACTTAAAATAAATAAGGAAATAATAATAATAATAATAATCATAAAAGTCGATGTCAACCTTCTCTGATGAATAGTACAGGTTAGGTGTTTTCCATTTCTGGTTAATTTTTTCTAAGGTAATTGCATGTGTTATGCTTATGTACCCAATTTATTGGTGTGAATCTCCTTGCTGAAAAATTAACGACTTGTATGAGAGCAATAGGTGTTTGTACTTCTCAGTTTGGCCCCGCAGCACTGTACGCACACAGTTGCCCAAAGCTCACTTTCAAGTCTAGCTTGTTAGCTGCCAGCTAGCTTCTACGTTTTTTCCACAGTGTCAGTGGCACCTACTAGTAAAAATTGTCAGGAGGAAAAAAAAATGGTGCTATCAGCTAGATACCATTCCCTACAAAACAATGGCAACAAATGTAATGAGTAAAGGAGTGGGAATATATTTATGGTTTATTTTGGATAGACCCACTTGTTTCTTCAAATGAATGTGTATTGCTGTGAAATCTCCGTGTTAAGGTGTTAGCAGAGTGAACTGAGAGCACAGCAAATAGGAAATCTGCTGGTCCATGTAGACTCTCTTTCATGTACGCTCTTTTTAAGAGCTCTGATTACACGTACTTCATCATTAGGATTTGTGCTAAGGATGTATACTCTTTAAAGACTGGTTGCTCCTAGTGAAGGCATAAAGTCTCTCTTAAAATCTACTAGTTTTGTGCTGAAAGCATACAGTTGCCATTCAGGCACAATGCTCCATTTGTATGGCTTTCAGCAAATGTGCTGTCACATAGTTAGTATAATGATTCAGGGCACTTTGAGAAGCTTACCACCTTTGCTTGTAGAGAGAAGGTACCTTGACCTATAAAAAACCCAAGTGGTACACTTAATAAATTTATCATTTTGCTAGATTCATCCACGGATGTTTTATTTAAAATTCTTTGTTATTAGAACATTTCCACAGTGAATGCTTGAGTTAACTCTTAGCTCTTTCTTAATTTGAAATATTCAGTGGTGAAATAACAGAGAAACACAGCTCAAAGGACTGTTCTGTTCCTATGAGAGGAAAGTGTTTGCATGGAGTATAATTCTGAGGGACCAAGACCTTAATGTGAATGCTGAAATATTACATAATCTCAGGTATTTTGAAAAACACTTCCTTCCACCAGAACTGAACAAGGAATGAAGTTCTTGCTCTGAACATTGCTATAGCGTATAATAGTTAGTTTTACACAAACTATTCCCATTTCCTTTATTTAAGATGAACACTGACATACTCATTTCCAAGTAAATATAAATATTCTGGCAATAAACTGACCAGAATCTTTGAAGCAGTGATTTGTGTGGTCACGCTTAGCTATAGAAAAAGATTTAAGTGTAAAAGAAAAAAGAAAGTATGCTTTTCAAAGAGTTTTGAAAGCTGTGATGCAATGAAGAACTGATGAGCTTGAAATGGTTCACCTTTGCAAGTCAATGAGATTAGATCCATTACCAATCAAATACTGAGTGTCTTTTGTACCGATCAGAAAATGCCCTCTCCTTGAATACTCACAGTAGCTCCAGAAGCTTCTGGGATTCAGGCACGGTCAAAACTTAAAGGCTGATTTTCTTCTGATTTTTTTATTATGTGTCAAGCTTTCAAATAGAAGGCAACATGCTACACATGTGATGACAACCAAACAACGCATTTTTCACAGAAATAGATGGTTGGTAGTCTCCATGTGTCTAAATATCAGTCAGAGCAAAGGCAGGTTAAGTAATGGTGGCACTGGTAATGACTGTGGGTGTCTTGTGCATATCTCAAATCAACAATGACAGAGGCAGTATAAAAACAATTTATGAACCACAGTCCTCTTGGGAACTACATTTCAAGCCATAATTTCATCTAAACTGTTTATCGGCTGCTTTTATTTAATCTATGAAGTGTCAAAAATTTCTTTGACATTGGGCTTGTTATTGTCTTTTGATTTATGTATTAAAGCAAAACATAGTAAATACAAAGATTGCTTAGTGGTTTTGTGTTTGAAAAAATATTGGAAACACTTGCTACAGTGGTAAAATTATTCATACAGTAGTTAAAAATTAAGACACTAGAGTCATGAACTTCTAAAACTTAAATAGCTTAAGACAGAGAAGACAACTGTAAAAAATTTTACTGTCCAAGGCCCATCTTGCAAATGCAAATGTTTATGCTGTGAGGAAAGCCATGACCATATAGGTGCAAACAAATAGCTGGGCTTGTTTTTCAGAACTGGGAATGCAAAACATTCCTTGGTAGGTGTATGAAGGCATATATCCATGTACCCAGAAATGCCTGGGTGGACCTCTCTGTGTGTTTGGTGTTTATTTAACTTGACCGGCGACTATCTGCATTCTCTTTTCTGTAAGGTTTTGATTTTAATAACCACTGAAGTATTCCTGAAATCTTAAACATATTTACAGCATGAAAAAGTCTTGGAATGAAATTTCTTGAATCCACACAGAGATCTGTCAGTGCATGCCTGACTTGCACCCATCTCCCATCCCAGGAAAGTGGGAATGTCAGAGCCATCGGAGAGCCACCCCAGTCTTGTGGCTGGGAATGGACCAGGGGAAAGCAATCACCATGTGTACAGAGGGTTATTGCATGAAAAGGGCAAGCGACAGCCCTGGATAGCAAAGTGTGTTGGGACATGGCAGATACATGGCAGCAGGGGAGGCAGAGTGAACTGGCACAAACTCCTTCAGAGCGAGCCTGCTTCCCCCAGGCTTAGTTGCATTCCTGTGGAGGAGGCAGAAGCCTCATCCTGAGCATATGGAGGAAACAATCTTCTAGAGGTCTTCTAGAGGTCTCCACAGAGAGAAAAGGGCCTAGGACACTTCAGTTTGGGGTGATGGGGGAAGCATGTGGAAGGAGTTAACAGGTGTCAAGACCATCAGCATGGAGCATGGGCATTTTGGGCAATGATTCACCAACAGCTTTCCGTGCACTGGCTGGAGAGCTGCCACACGGAGAGACTCGATGTAGGACAATGGACACATATAATACAGAAATGTTGGATTGAAATGGGGGAGAGGAAGACAAGCATTTGGGAGCATCTTGTACTACACGTTCAGCCCATCTTTATTTGAATAGTCAGACACCTGTTTTCTAAGTATTTTTGGCCAAGAGCTTTTTACCTTGGCACGCTTTTCCTACAGATGTATAACCCACATGTGTACAAGAAAAGGAACGTAAAGAACAGCCAAACAATGGACTTGGTTTTAGTACCATCTGTAATTGCTATGAGTAAAGTTCATAAAACACCAGCAGGACTGATATTTAACACTTATGCAAACTGAGATGTAAGTGGAAAATTATGGTCAGCTGTCTGATATTAGTGCAGTAACACAGAATTTACCTGGTTTTTATTTTCACTTTCTGGCCATGAACTGTATCTTGGAGATATCAAATGGAGGAAACCTGTGCTTACCAGCCTGCTTTGCTTGTCTTTGTTTTTGAACCTCCTGCATGTAAAAAGAATGCCAGTGTTGATCCAGCAAGTGTATATAGCATGTACTTAACATATATGTAAATGATCCCATTAACTTCATAGGTTTAAAGTAGACACATGTTTTGTCACTTCATACTGTAGGTTTACTGGTCTTTAGCCTATGTGGAATTATATCTGAATATTTGCTCATTAGCCTCCTTGAAAACTGGAGTGATTTTAGGCTCAGACCTCCTGTGAGTAGATCTCTGGGAGGACTCCTAGATGGGAGAACTGCTAATCAGTAATACTAGCAGCTGCAATAGACTGAGAATGCAAGTATGTTTTAATTATATTTTGTGCTTACCTTGCATGTCTCTCAACTTATCTCTGTTCTTTTTATTTGTGAAGGGAGGCTCTCTGGGAACTGGGAGATATTCACTCGCACCCTGTGAATGAAACTGGTCTGAAAACTCATAAAGTCTGATGGGTTTGTGCAGCTCCTAAAGCTCTCTACCCTGTAAAAGCACATTTTTAATGAATTTGCTGGATCCAGCAGGTTGTTCATTTAGAAGAGGAGAAACCCACTAAACCACTGCAACGCCAACAATTCAATTGCATTTACTTAATAGGAAATGAGAGTTTTGACAAATAGGTGTTGAACTTTTTTTTTTTTTTAAAGATGCATAAAATCTACCTTTCCACATGGCTGTTAGGGTTTTTCTAAATGATACTGCTCTTTTTCAGAAGTAAGGACTAAATGCAAAAGGCTTATTTGTTTATTTGTGATTCAAAGAGGCTTAGAGTGTAAATAATAGAGATTGTATCTGTTTTTGGGAAATTTCTCTTTTCCCCTTTCCATAGATTCCACAATTCTATACTGCACTTTCAAGGAGACTTCTCTTGAGGCATTTATTACTGTTATTCTCTTAATTTGAGCCTGTCAGAAAAAAACTCCAAACAACCCCAAAACATTTTGAACACAAAGAAGTGACTTGCCATCTGAAGGGATAGGTTTCTTTTTCCTCCATGAAGAAAAAGATGTTTCACATGAAACTTTCTTTATACTAAACATTAACATATATAGACAGACATCAGTGTCCTTTACATAGTGTTTTAGCTGGATGCCTGCATCGAAGAGATGTAAATCTCTACAAAATGTATATTGACCCCTAACTTTCATTTAGCTTTTCAGGAGAATTTAATGTAGCAGACATAGTAATGGGTCTAAGTCTGGTCTCATAACAGTTGTACAGTCCGTTCTTTGCCAGAGATGGAGCAGAATCAAGCGTCCACATTTTAGGAATTGATTTGTTAAAATTGATCAACTTACACAAAACCAGCCTAAACTGAATCAGTACTTCTGGGCCTTAGAAATCTGGTAAAGCTGCAGTTGTAAAGTGTTACTGATGAGAGCACACATACATGATTGTATTTGATGCGTGTTATGAATGACAGAAGTGAGAAAAACCACTCCTTACTTTTCAGTTTTTAATGAGCTCTGATGTAATGTAGGTTTTTTTTCTTTCTGCTGTTAAAGATCTGTGAATATCGTCTTTGGCAAGCATGCTACTTCAGGCAGGAGTCTGCAGTACAAACGGGAAAAGTATGGCATCAGGCTTTCACCAGTGAATTAAAGGCACAGTATGATGTGCCTAAGTCTTAAGTATGTATTGTCTTTAATAAGAAGGTATAGCACATGGGATATCCTTTCAGTGTATTTGGAAAAAATATTCTTTTCAGTTGAAGAAATACATATTACAGCATTTATAAAATCACAGCTATGGAATATAAATTGAAAAAGTGAACTCAGAACAGAGTAGCAAATGCTTTGGGGAAATTAATCAGAATACCGTTAAACAGAGGTATTAGATTATAAACAAGTTACAAGTTGAAATTTTTATAGCTGAAATATTTTCCTTTCCAAAATGCTGACTTGACATTTTGACAAGTTTAATAGAAAAATACAGGTTTTGCTGACATTTTGTAAAAATGTAGGAAAATGTTTCATTTTGTAAAAGGCCAAAACCTTCACAAGGTATTTTATTTTATGAAAAAATCCTAGATTCCCTTTGTTTTTGTCCTTCAGGTTTTCAAATTCATGCAAGTTCACAGGCTAGAAATCCAGTCTGTTACTAAGTTCAGAATTAATTAAATGGAGTCATTAGTTCCTTGATTTTGCTGCAGGCTTTTTATCCCTTCATCAACTACTTTTATTTAGGTAGTCTCTTAAAGCTGTGTCTTTTCCATCTTGTCACTATCAAACCCGCAAAAAGTCCAGAAAGTTGAACTGCTGCAGCTCAGTGTGTGATCTTAATGTGTCTGCAAACAACAAGAAGAGAAACACAGTTTTCTCCAGAGTACTATTTGGTGTTGAAATGATTTAGGTCTGGAAAATCAATCTGTTCATCCTTCTGGACAATTTCTGAAACAAATATTTAGCAAGATTTATAGTGTTGTACATATGCAGGCCAAAGGATTCCACTGGAAGGCAGATTTTTGTAATACCATATAATCAACTACTCAATAAGATGTTTTATTGTTTTGGGTTTTTTTCTGAGTAATAAATACAATTCTGCAACATGTTTTAGAGCCATATAAATATAACGAATCATTCAACTTTTCATTTCTTCTGTAACTAGATGATTTTATATTATCCTGTTTATAGAATAGATACAAAAACACTGGAGGCCTTTAGATGAAAGCAAACAAACAAAAACCTAAATGAAACACCTCCCCTTACATGCACTTTAATTACTGAAATTTCATTTTCAGCTTAGTCATTTGAACCCATTAAAGTGTAGACTTTTCAGAAAAGCCTGAATAACATAAGTTCAGCTGAAACTTCAGTGCATAAATATAATGTGAAAACAGGGTTTGAGAATGAAAATCATTAAGGTTGTTTTTAACATGTTAAGGCTATTTGCTTGTTGTTAATCACACTCTCAGTTTACTCTAATTATGTAGTCTAGGAATATTGTCGCACAGCGGTGTCCCCTGGCACACTTCCTCTCTGCAAACACAGAACAAACCCGTCATCTGAAAGCCTGAACACTTGTGCATGAGATGAGAGAAAACATAAATGCAGACGTGTGCAGCCAGGAGAGCTCAGGCAAGCAGTGCTGGCTAGCGTGACCCGTGCTGGTGTCAGTGCACCTGTGTCTGGAGAAGTGTGAAGTTTTCAATTGCTCTTGTGAAGACTGAGGATGTAGCTGGAGACTCTTACAGGGAAATCCTGCCAGTTGTGAGGAACTGCACAAGGAAGGCTTCAAGGCTTTAGTTTTAAAATGCAAGTGGTTAGTGAAGCTCAGAGCAACCTCAGTGGCTTGGGCAAGCAGCAGCCACAAGGGCCAGTTAGGCGTGAGCCTGCATGAATGAGTGAAAAAAAGCCCGAGCCATGTATAGTCCACCGCTGACGGCAGTGGGAGTTTTGATCCTTTTTGGTTTGACTTACGCTAGTCACTTGGGGTCTCCTCAGGTAAATATTTCAGCTGTGATGAGGCAGAGAGGAGGAAGCAGGCTGGCTCAGCTGAGCCTATGTGCACCCAGGCACCCGGGGGACACCTGCAGCACTGAGTAGAGACTCCCAGTCCACCGATGGCACCATTTGCAGCAACAGAAACTACAGCAAGTCTGTCTGTAAAGAAAGGTGACATTATTTTCAAAATGCAAACCCAGGACAATTTTGCAGCATTTTTTTGGGGCAGTGAAATACTTGGATGATCTGCATTCAGCTTCCTCTGAGCAGCTCTGTGGGGACTGGGGATGTCCCACATGTGGGAGATGGTTTTGAAAGCCCTCAAAGCTATCCCCATCCCTACTGTGGCCATCCTTGCTCCTTCCTGCAAGGCCAAACTGCAGCATGGCACTGACGAGGCTCCTCCATCTCTCCTGACTCTGTTGCTAAAGCCTTGCTGCCTCACAAGGCACGGTGCACTTCTGGCACAATCTCAGATTAGGCTGAAACATGGGCTCATAATGTCTAATGGGAACCTAACAGAGGGAGAAAGGAGAGCAAATACTTTATATCTGGGTAGTGTGGTGAGCAAATATTTTATCACTACAAGTGACCTTTTTATTAATTTACAGAAAACTTTTCATGTAGCTACAAATTGGAACGTACTCAGAGTTTCAAAGGTAAAATGTATGGCATTATAATGAATAGAAGAGACAGTACTGCAAAATTAAGATGTATCTACATCCAGACACCAGATTTGTCCTCCATTCTCTGTATTTTGATAAGAGCAGGAAGCCAGTCAGGGGCCAAGACACCGTCTCTTGACAGCACACAGAAGAAGCATGAAAATGTCTGCAGTCATGGCAGGCCAAAAATTAGTTTTGAAGCCAGAGAAAATAACTACTGATCAACTCTTTAAGGTGGTTGGAACAAGCTGCATCAAAGCATGTTTCTTCTTCCTGCTTTGAGCCTAGTGTCTGAGTTTTAAAAATTAAGATTAAGCTAAAAAAAAAAGGAGAAAGAAAGAGGTGCAAAATTTCTTTGAAAAAACACTGAACTTTATACACAGCAATTCTTGAAACTCTAGTTAACCTTAGAAGAGACCACATGATTTTTGAGTCTTTCTATCACTTAGAATCACTCCTCAGTCTAAGTATGGGGTGTATAAAAAAGTAATCCCTTATCTAGTTTTGCATTTCCCACCTTTCATTTTTTTGAACCTTCTCTTGATATTATCTCATGTGAGACAAGGCCAAAAAGTCTTTTTAGTTACTGATATTTTTATCAGCATCTTTCTATGATCTTTTAATGACATAAAGAACCTGGCCAGTCCCTCTTCATATGAGAGTTTTCCTGTAAACAGTAATACTTAGAGTTGTTAATGAACTCATTCTAATTCTTCAATAGCCTTTAAAAATGCAGTGAACACTGCTGCACAGGTAATTACAGTTGCTGAATACCATGACCATAACTGTTATCTTAGAAAATCCGTGTTCTCCTCTAATGCATTATGTATCCGTCCAAACTGTAGACTTTTGACCACATTGTCTCAGCTGGGACAATTTTTATTCAATACCATCCTTTCCTGCTTTAATTCTAATGAGCTAATAATCCTAAAAAGTGCAAGAATCAGCTGAATTTTTCACTTCATAGTCAATAGGAAAGTTTTTTTATGTGCTGTGTCCTTGTCTTTTGGCAATTAATTGCAAAATTAACTAGATGTAATGAGAAAATATCTTCTCTGCCTTTAAGCAAGTACATCCATTAATTCATGTCTGAATAGTAACATTTTGGAAACTTTCCTTGGTCCATCTTTGTCTATGAGCACTCAACAGCTATCTTCCTGTAACTGGTCATACCCAAGTAATACATCTTCTTGATGTTTTTTCTTGATTATTATGATCAGCCACATTTTTTCCCTGTAAATATTTCATCAAAAGTACAAGTGAAGCTGAATAAATGGAATATTTATTTTTGATAATGATGGCTATTCTTCTCCAACATGCATCTAAGAGATAAATTTGTCTTCCTTCACCACCAAAAGAAACTCCAGAGATTCACTGGACCCAATTGTCAAACACTTCTATTACTTGCTAGTCAGTTGCATCTGTTTCTTCTGATCTGCATCCACAAATTGCTCTGGGGAAATTTTTCACCAGTTGAACCTTTCTGTGCTTTGCAATACTACATTCATCCCACATTTTTGTCAACTTAGATGTTCCTAGGTGGTGCATGGAGATAGAACAAACTATTTTTATAATTTTATACCATATATAATTTTTATACTAATTGCATTATTAAATTTCCTTTGTTTACCTGTCAATTTTGAAAGCAAATTTTTGCCTTTCCATGATGAATTGGTATTCTTCTGTTGCTTTGTCCTCTGTTCTGCCTCTTTTTGTGTGACTTTCTCTGAATTAATGTGACTATTGACTGAAGGCATGAGATCAAGTCTACAGGTTTTCCTTTGCCATTCTGTTTCTATGAATAAAAATTTGTCTATTATTTTGTGCTTTCAGTATTGCTTATTGTCAGTTACACACATCGGTAGGTCAGACCCTACTGACCGGATAGCTTAACGTTGAGTAATGGGACCCACTACAGTGGAAATGTATACTGTCAGCTTTGGTAACACTGATATGGCTCTACAGGTGCAGAACTATTTGTATAAACTTAAGTTACACCAAAATACATTCAAATACATTCTGGAGATGAAAAGACAGATATAAATTCAGGCTCTTTTCCAACAGAGTGCATAAGCAAGTGCTTAAGTTTAAGTCAATGGGTTTTAAGTGTGTGCTTCTCATCTAGGTATATCAAAGCCTCGGTAGTGTTTTGATAGGGTTAGTAGCTAATTTTCAAAGATGCTGAACCTCCATTAAATTGGCTGAAGTCAACAGAAGCTGCCTATGACCAGAAGGTATTAAGACAGAACAACTAAGTGCCACTGAGTGGAGAGAAATGTTCTGGTCTACTTGCCATGGCCAAGGAATGCCAGAATTTTGAGAAAATGTTTGGTTTTGTACCTGGAACACTTGTTGCCAAAAATGATATAATTGATTCATACTGACAGCAGGCAAGTAACCTAACTTGTAGATGAGCTTCAGTGTCAGACATAAATATATCTATATTTATGGATTATTTTTAAAATGCTCAGAGCAGGAGAGCAAGGAGAAAATCAAAACCATGCACTTAGATCGTGGCAGTTGGTCAGAAAGCAATCATGTGATTGGTAATTTTCCAGGGAGACCTGAAGGGGGCAAGTTGCATTTATGTGATCTAAATCCACTGGTCACATTCAGGGGGGATTAACATCTGTTAAAAGTATTATGTTTATCATGCAGGTGTTTCAATATTTGTATTTATTATGTGTTGCAGCAACAGTCTCTGAGAAAACATTCATATAACAATCTGGTTGTTTTATTGTCTGAATCTGTCAAGACAGTCATTTTGTTACTCCAACATTGTGATCCCCTTGCAAGCTGTAAACTATTTAATGAAGTGAGTATATGGAGAAAGATGACAGACTTTCAAACTTTTGGAAGACAGTTTTACATCAGAGACATTAGTTTTTGCACTTGGGATTGTTCCTAATACATGTATGGCAAAAATGTTGAATTAAGAGTGAACATTTCCAGAATTCCAATGTATTCCCCTGTGCAGTTCTATATTTGACATTGCTTTCATTTTGTCAATAAACAACAAACTTAGATTCCAATATTAATGGAAATAAATATTCCAAGAAGTACCTCATAGAAAGTGTAATTATATCTGACTTTGAAAAGCTTTGCTTCATGTGTCTATAATGCTTTTATTGCTCAAAAAGTAACTCTGCAGGTACAGTGACTTGCAGGAAAGGCTGTTGCCTGTTAAAAAAAAAAAAGAAAGAAAAGATAAAATTTAAAAGCTAGACATCTGCTGATTTGTATTACAATGTAATGTGATGCTGCCAGTACCACAGACAAAATAGTTATGTTAAGAATGTTAAGGTTGCAAAATCAAGTGCTCAAAAGCATGAGGAAATACAACAGTTTAGGTCACCTGTGTGATCTTAATTTGGCCCCCTTGAGTGATTACATTATGATGCAGTCTTGATTATATTATCATGGATGTTTTTGTTCACAGGACCTCTTGAATCTTATCCAGCTTATACTAGAGCTAATGGAAATATTTCCATTGACTTTAGTGAGTTTCAGGCTGGGTTCCAAATGGCCAGTTTTTTTTCTCATTTAACCCATATTTCTTGAAATAACATAGGTGTATATAATGACAAAGTTTATCCGGTGAATAAGACATGATCCTTGTCCTGCACAATTTACAAAGGCCCTGTTCATGTAATGAACTGGAGGTGATTGGTTCCCTTTGCCTAAATGGATCACTATTTTACTTTGATTAATCCACAAAAAGAAAGTTTATTTTTATATGGAGTTCATTGCTGCATGAAAAAGAAACAATCAAAAAAGAAAAAAAAAGGCTTTTTTAAGCAAATAATTTATACCAAGCACAAAACCAACACAGTTCAGCTGTAAAAGGGTGCATAGCAGTGATTCATTATGGAGAAGGTAGAAAGTACATCTGAAGGAACAGGTTATTTTCTTTTAGCGTTTGCAGACCAATAGATCATACAAATCATAAAGAATACTGTAGACAGATAATTTTCAATAATAAATGTCTAGCCAAAAATGGTATGTAGATGGTGTATGATCAGTCAGACATGACAGAGGATTGAGATGGGATGAGATTTGTACCAGCCCTTTCTGTTAGATAAGTTCTTCAATGTACCATTTCACTTGGACTGAATGTCAGCCAACTTGTCCTCATTTTAGTCCTAAACTTGGCCAGGCATTAGCTGCAATTAAATGACTCGTCTCAAATTATTAGAACTGCATTTAAAGCACAGCTTCCAGGAACAAGCTTCCATTTCCACACCCCCTCGCCATGTATACAGAGAACTAAGAGTGATCTAATGAACACCATTTCACCATAACACATCCCCTCATATACTTTTTCAGATGATTTACATCTATTTCTATTATGACCTTCAGAAAAGCAGGATCACACCAAATTTATTTTCTATTTACCACCAGCAATTTAACTTACTGCATGTCCTTATTCAGTAGGACTCTTTCCTGATCATTGATGTCTTCCAACAATATCAACAGCAGCAGCACTCATTGTTTGAACTCCTGCATTTCTTGATCCTATGGTCAAAAGAATACGACTGCAATGTTTATATGTATTATGTACATATAATTTTATTCTTTCTTTTGGCCTTCTGAATTAGTAACATCTGTTACCACTGATGGAAAATATCCTCTGGGCCACAGAGGAATCAGAGTCACATGTTGCCGCTGGAACAGCCTGTGTGAATCAGCAGTAAGATAGACTCATCACTCTGCACCTAATAGATATAACATCAAAATGGAGCCAAGACATTCCTGTCCAAAGTGGGAGGTAACAGTCTATCCTCTAAGCTTGAAAAGAGAAGCCTCAAACCATTTTCTGAGAGCCTGCAGCCTAACAGGCAGAGCTTACTTAATTTGATTCAATGTAAGCTTCACATTTTCATCAGAGCTTTATCTTGCCCTCCTAATGTTAGGAATAAAGTGGTCCATAAGACAACTGTAAGAACAACAACAACAACAAAAAGATTCAGGAATATCGAGTGCACAGCATGGGAGATCCCTGAGTCCTTGTGTTTTTTGATTCTGAAGGATAGCTTTGGAGTACTTTTGAGCATTTTTCATTCATGTCAGGTCTAAAATTTCAAAGATCTACAAATTAACGCACACATTACCATTGTATTAGTCATTGCCTGAGGAGGCTGCAGCAAGTAATCAGCAAAGTATTACCCTTCGTGATGCAGATGTGGGAGAAGCAAAAAGAAAATTTTGATTTGCAAAGGGACAAAATTTCTCTGCCTTTGGAAAAATAACCCAGGATCTTTCACATAGGCTACCCAAAATTACTGTCTCAAGTATCAAATAAGTGACACAGTCTTTTATGCAGTAGTGCTGTTCTAAATGTAGTATGCACTGATCTTCTTGATGCACACTAGTGATTAAAGTAGTAATCAGGTGTTTTGTTTTATAATTGCACAGTGTCTAGCACACTCACAGCTGGAGCGTGTGACCAGGTCAGCTGCTCAGGTAAGCCATGCATACTCTAAGCCTCTTGGTCAGACATATTTATAAATCTGGTTTCAAAAAAATCTTTTTTGAAAGACCCATGATGCAAGGCTGTGTTAAGGGAAATCTAGGGCAGACTGGTCCTTTGAGTCTTAATCTACAGTGAAGACAACTTTTTGCACAAACTAGCTCATGTATATCTCAGATGACCAATAAGAGGAAATATGTATATCTGTTAGATTTAATTTATAGAGATTTTCTGTTTCTGTGCAACGCTTTAGGTGCATTATATTACTTAACAAAATCAGTAAAATATTATAGTCTCCAAACAGACAGATTTACCTAGTGTCTTCCAACCCTATACATGCAGCTACCCTATCTGTGCCATTTGTATGGACTTGTGCAAACAGATTACTTAATTTCACTTGGTACATATAATAATTTTTAGCTAATTGTCTAGTTACTTTTTTATATTCTACTTATTTCTCTTTCTTTCTACCTTTCCTCTGTATTTATCTCAAATGCAACTGTTCTGGGTAGAGAATCCCCAGCAAGCATACAATAAAACTTTAAAAACAATCTGAATTTGATTAAGCTAAATTGATTCACTAAATAACATAAGGCAGATTACATGATTTTTTGTAATATCATTTATATTGCAAAAAAAAGAAAAAAAAATAAAAATCCAAATCTCAAGTCTCTGAGTCAATGTAGCAAAGCTAGATCATATCCCATAAGCATTTGGCCCTGGTTCTTTACATACTTGCACTGATTTGCCCTTGCTGTTATCTCTTGAGCCATATCATAGCAACATATTTTGCATAGTAGTAAATTATCACAAATGAAGAGATGCAATGTATGGCTAAAAATAATGCCCACATTTTGCACAGCTGTGGAGCTTTAACTGAAAAGCTTAAGCAGCTCTTCAGAAAGTCACAACATCTGATCTGTAAGGTGCTATTTACCTTTGTTTTCAGTGGGAGTTGAGGACGTATAGTGCTCCAGAGACCTGACACCTATAGAGGATATTATAGAAGTCAAGTAACTGACACGTGATAGTGTGGTTCATCCAATAAGAAATGGATTGTTTAAAACAGACAACGTGGAGTGAGTAACTAGCTATCAGAGATAGTTTTGACATAAAGCCAAAAAGTGGGAAGCGGCATGCCATTCTAGCAGGCATTAATGCAGCAGACAGACCTTCCTAATGATCTATAAATAAAACAGAAAAAATGTCTTCCTGGCTTAAGTGAATTATTGTTGCCATTAAAGATGATAGCACGACATGGGAGGAAAGGTAGTGCTACTTCTTTAAAATGGAGTGTTCCTCCCGTACACTCATTAACTCCAGCTAGAAACTGGAGTAACAGAAACACAACCTTCTTCTTTCCAGGTTTGACATCACATCCACACAAAAGAAAAAGATACCCTTTTTCCCAGAAAAAAGCCAGGCAGCCCCTGTAATACTTGCAGTTGTTCTTTCCCCTACATCAGCTGCAAATAGGACAACTTCCATGCAAATATCCACCTGTATCTTTACCTGCTTTCTAGCAGTAGCTGCCATTCCAGTGCATTGGGAACAGCATAGACAAGACGTTTTTTTAAATTTATTAATCTTTAACAGTCAAATGGCTGGCTGTTTGCTTTCTTGTTTTGGCTTATAAATATGTTTTTGAAGTTATCTCATCTCAGTTGAATTAAGGAATTTAATCATATGATCCTAAGTTAAGCCTTTGGAGGCTACAGCATGGGTTATATAGTGTAATCTTTTGTTGAAAGCAGGGTCATCCATGAGATCAGACCAGGTTACTCTGGGTTTATCCAGCTGGACCTTGAAAACATTCAAGGATGGAACCTGCACAACCTCTTGGGAAACCTGTTTCAAAACATGACTGCCTATGTCCAGTGGTGGTTTTCTGAGTGTTTTTTGAATATAAGATAGGAGATATGAATAATCTCTTTGCCCTCCCTATTGCTAAGCGGTGTGATCAGGTTGTTATGCAAGAATGGCTCTATGAGACTATGATGATTTTTTAAAGACCTGTACAATTACTTGGAGTTTTCGTCTGGATCTGAACATGACTTTGTTTATTTCTTTTTATACCAGAGTGTGGTAGGACTATGTTTCTAGTAACTTTCAACCTACTTTGCATCAGTCATGATAGCAGTTGCTGAGGTCTCTAGAACATGTAGAATGCTGTTGAAGCATCACAGCTTGCTCGTACATGGCTGAGAGAAGATTGAGGTGAATTTGCTGTTGCTGACTCTCCTTTCTTGACATTGTTGTTGGTCTTCATTCAAGCACTGTGAAATCTACCAAAAACATTACTGATTTCTACTCCAATCCTTTCTGCCCTCCTGTGTTTCTTTTCTCCTTTGTCTTTTCTAAAGCGCATATTTGCAATTTAGAGGGAGAGGAGGTGGAGATGTGCTTGGTGGGTTAGTGATACATGGATCCTCCGTTCAAAATCCCTCTCTTAGGACATGGATTCAGAAACAGTTTTGGTTTTTGTATTGTCAGTTGCAGGACAGAAGCACACACAAAGGTAAGAATATTTTTTTCCTATTTACTGGAGCGATATTCCCTTCAGTACTTTGAAAATTTAAATAATAAACCTATACCTCCCTCCAGAGATGTTCTGAAGGTGCCGCTATATGATGTTCTGGGTGTCAGCAGATGTACCCCTACACATGGGCTCATGTCCTCTGCTGGCTATGTTCTCCTCACTCATTATGTCATGTGATTGCTGAGTTTTCTACCTGGTATAGGACAGCTGTGTTGCTTGTCTACTTTGAAAAAAAATATCTGTTTTCCCAGTATTTATGTGCATACATTACGCTTTTAATTTTAATCAAATACAGAAAGCTCAAAGTGTTGTATTTAAATAGATCAAAATTCAAGGTCCCGGATCAGGTGTTTAAAAAGATTGTTAAAATACCCCAATCATTTTCATGTTTGTGGCTCTAAAATTTAATTTTATAATTCAAAATGCTATGGGTTTTCTTAATTTGAAAAATATGGATAAAAAAGAATAATTCTCTTGTCTTAGGCATGCTTTCTTAACCTAGAGATCAGTTCAGTAAATCATATGAAGTGCCCCTCAGCACTTTTCCAACGTTTTACAGTGCTTCATTACTGCAGATAAATGTAGTTATAGTTCACATAATACGAACCCAGAATTCTTGTGCAGGTACTTAATTGAAGCGGATAAATTTTTATGCAGCACTACTTTGTTCCTCCTAAATCTTTAGTAGTCCATTGGTAATAATATAAGTGGTAGTAGTGTTAGGTAAACTTTTTTAATGAAAAGAAAAAATACTGCAGTTTGTTTTGTGTTTTCAGTCTCTGACAACAAATGAAATGAAGGAGGCTTATATTCCAAGGAATTATAAAGGGTTAAAAAAATATAGATCTCCATAAAGAAACAACATTTGTAAGTTTTATGGTTAAATCAGCCATTGCTTTGCTGACCAATAAAATGGAAAATGTGTGCTTTTATAGGTTTATAAAAGAGGCAAACTCCAGTTGCATGAAAAATAACTTTCACCGATTGAGTACAGGTGGCGACTTGTTTAAACTCTGAAGATGTAAAGGCTTAGTACATATGACTGAAAAAGGGAACATGGCACAATAAAAAGTCTTCCTTTCTTTACTCATCAATCCTTTGGGTATTCCATGTCAAATAAATGTTACAACAATTTACAGTAAAAGTATACAGTGGAAGTGCCAACGTTAACACTTCTTAGGATTGGACAGGGTCCAAATTTTTCATACCAATATTTAATGTGAAGTAAAATGTCTTTTCCATTGGAAGTGTCAGCTGTAACATGCTTTCCTATATTTGGCAACATGCTCATGTGAAGTATAAAGTCAAATGTACATGATGTTCTTTTTATTTCAACCATGATAAATTGTGTTCATTTGTTTAAGTGCAAGTGGCAGTTTTAGTGTTCCTACTATAAATTTTGGTTAGCTTCTATTGACATGCAGTATTAAACTTAAGAAAAACAAATTACACTTCACCCATTTTAATTGACTAAATGTGTCAAAAACACAATAAGTATAACACGAAGGGTCAGAGTCTCAGACTTCACCATAATGGGTGTCATGGCAAGGATCCAGCTTTTTGTACATTTCATTTTTCATAAAGTTTTAGTATGAGGCATACATTTAACATTCACTTCCACTTCAGATTTGTAGCTTAAAAAAAATATCTTGTGCTCTGTTCCCACTGCACTCACTTGTAATATTGTTAAAAAGTTCCTCATTTTTTTTTTTTTCAGGTGATAGTACTGATGAATATTGATGATCTGCTATAAACATAAGATTTCAAAATTGACTTTGGTATTTGAAGGAATGAATTCATGATTTATTTGGTACAAATGGATTTGTGTCAAAACCCGTGCCTGAGACCATGGTTTGGAATCCCTGAGACCACTTTTCTAAATAGACGAACGTGGTTGAGTGCCAGATGAAACTCGGCATGCCTCATTCCCCGAGGATTTGCATGGAGCCTGTCACTTTTAATGCATGCATTTAATGCTAAAGGATTGATGTCTATTTTTATCTTTTGGAAATCTTTACCTGTTTTCGGGATTTTAACAAGTGAAAATTAAGGAAAACCACTAAGAGATGGTCTGAGTACTGGCAAAATGCCCCTAAGCACTGAAATAGCTTGATGGAGTTGTGAGTCATGAACAAGGGATCAGCGCTTGTTACAAGTGCCAGAATATTTTTTTCTTCTCTGGCTGCTGTGTAAGCCTGCACCCACTGGAAGGCTCTTGCTTCTAGCCTGAAGCTCTGCCTAGTTAGATGTAGCAAGACTGGTCAGAGAGCAGATGAGCTCAGACTGCATATAGGACTTTCAGCAGGGTTTCCAGCAACTCCTTTCAACTACGCTCATCTTCTGGTGAGCATCATGAAGAGAATGTCATGTGCTGCCACATACTGGCAGTCTGAACCCACACAAACAGCACCATCTTGTTTTGTACATCTGCAGCTTGTGTCTTCCTGTGATGGCCAAGTAGGGACGGGCAAAGCCTTTGCCTGCTCGTGCTTGCTCAGTTTGTAGCACTGCTAGTGGTGCAATGACATTCCTCTGACCTGTGCAGCAGCAGAGTCTGACTGTAATGCCAGTGGTACAAAACAATGGGTCGAGATGTACATTGGCATTATCCAAAAACAGAAAGCAAAATTTTCAGCTGCAAGGGGTGTGTTTTTAGCCTGAAATGTTCCCCACCTTTGGGAAATTTGATGAGATGTATGAACTCCATACTTATTAAGAAAGAATTAAGAAGAGCCAGAGAACCTGGTTAACCTTAATGGGAGCTATCTGGAGGCAGTCGAGGTGATTTCTATTTCTCTTCAGAGTGGGTGGCAGCTGGGAGCAGGTCCCTCACCCTGAGGGTGATGCTGGTGTCAGTGCCTCTGCGGGAGAGGAATGAGGAAGAGCCCTGACCTGCCAGTGGGACTGCTGTAAGGGTGCTGCACAGGTGTGTGCAGAGAGCAAGGGCCTTGAGGAGGAGGCCAGGAAGGACCTGGGCCTTCACTCTGTGGTAGGCATTCAAGTCCAGGTCCTGCTGGAAGGATTCCAGTGAGGCAACTGGACCTTGCCACTCTGAAAGAGTGTTTGCAGCCTTCTCCACCTGTGCTGAGCAATGTTCCTGTATCCGCAGGTCTCGCTGTGGTATCTTGTAGGCACTTCCACAAGTAGGTTAGCTCTTAACATGCAGCATGTGGAACATTTCATAGAATTACAGAATCATAGAATGGGTTGGTTTGGAAGGGACCATACAGATCATCTAGTTCCAACGCCCCCACCATGGGCAGGGACACCTTCCACTAGACCAGGCTGCTCAAAGCCCCATCCAGCCTGGCCTTGAGCACTTCCAGGGATGGGGCATCCACAGCTTCTCTGGGCAACCTGTGCCAGTGTCTCACCATGATCACAATAAGGGATTTCTTCCTAATATCTAATCTAAATCTCCCTTCATTTACTTTAAAACCATTCCCCCTTGTCCTGTCACTACATGTCCTTGTAAAAAGTCCCTCTCCAGTATTTTTGTAGGCCCTCTTTAGTTACTGGCAGGCGGCTATAAGGTGTTCCCAGAGCCTTCTCTCCAAGCTGAACAATCCCAGCTTGATCAGCCTGTCTTTAAATTTTTAGAATCAAAAGTTTGCTCTTTTATTCAGAGGCACCCTACTGTATCAGTGTAACTAGGAAGTGTTAATGTGAGTATCTCCTGTTTCAAGGTAAATTTTATTTGCTTTTGGGGGTTTTATGATCCCATCACAACTTAAGCAATTGGTTTCATAAGGGTATTTTTAGCTACCAGAGAAAGCTATGCATTCCTCAAGACTGAAAATACATCAGCTGGGATCATATATATACATCATCCCAAAGGGAACTTAAAACTTTCTTCATGATAGACTAAACGACAAAAACTCTCCAAAAGTTATAGTTCAGTAGGCAGCAAAACTAGCGAACTCTGTGGATATTGTCAACAGAACAGGCTGTGCTGTCTGTAGCTCCATTTTCATGCCACTTTCAATGTAGAATCACAGAATATGCTGTCTTCAATATGAATTTACCAAACTAACTGTGCAGTATTCTTCTTTGTTGCTGATTTTTTTTTTTACCTCTGGTGGAATATTTATCTTTTGAGAAATCGCTCTATCAGAAAAAAAAAAAAAAAAAGGCAAAAAGTTATTAAGAATCTCTCCAGTACCCAGCCCACACAGCCTTAAAATTTGGAAAAGAAAACACTCCACCTGTTGTTCAGGAAGTGCCTTTTACCGGATCTTCATTGATATACCTAAACTTGGCCAAGTTAAACACATTTAACACCTTCCACCCCAGAAACAGCATCAAGGAAACACAGCATCAAGGAAACACAACCTGCTGGGACCCCCCTCCTTTAGAGTTTAGCAGCTGATTTGCTGAGTATTTTGTTGGGGCTGAGTGTGCTCCAGGCCAGAGCTGGCAGGCTGACAGGTTTCCCAGGAACTGCAAATTCTGACTGTTTTGGGACAACATGATGTCAAGTATGGAGACTGGAAACGGAGAGTACCTCACTAGTTTTCCTTCTGTTTATACTGAGACAGTATAAAGAAAGAAAAGGAGAACTGATCTGGATGTAATAGACTGCAAAGGTAGAGGGGTCAGGACTAGGAGCTGATACTGTAAAGAAAAACTTTATTTTCCTACATAGTGAAAGATTATTTAATAGTGCACAAGCCAAAAAAAGGCAAAATAAAGATTTGTACAGGGCAGTTGAATTCTAGTGACTCCTATCTTCTGGTGCTTCACCTTGCTTTAAGTGTTCCTTTGCATTTTCTTGTGTATGTGTTTTATATTTTACTTTATTGTGGTTATAAACAAATTACATTTGTCATTTATTGCCATAAGAAGGTATAATATTAATATTATACTGGCACACAATCATAATATTACAGTAAATAATATGGTGATTAAGCTTATGACAGATATAAAAAGGAACCCCAGTTCCATGTGACTGCAGCAGCCTTTTGTAAATTTGACCAGATTCCCATAGGACAGAAAGTTATAATTATCTGAAAGATTATTGGCATGTTACAGTAGGAAGACAAATCAGGAAATGTCAGGAAGAACTACTGGAGCTAAATGAATCTGCTGACTCAGGAGATAAGAGAGATAACAATGACTAAAATCAGTAATTTTCAGTATTTCTTTTTCAAAAGCATCAGCTGAAGCATAATTGTTTCAAATGTTACTTTGCAGAAAACCTGCTTTATTTCTGCCTCTCAAATTGGAAAATAGAATTTGTATCCAATATTGATAGTAATTATTTTTTATCATCTTGACCTTTGAAACTAGGCCTAGAAGTATAACTAGGATACCTTAATAGTGTTGGAAATCTTAGGATGGACAATTACTAATTTGGGGGAAAATTGACAATATGTACATAACTAGTTCCTTTGAAAAAGTCTTGGCTTTATGATACTCTTAGTGACAACACTACCCTGCAGAAGCCTCTGCCCTTCAGTAAAGCACAGTACTACAAAAAAATGTGTTATCAGACTACAACAACCAAGTGTCAGTGAGATAAACGGTTTCACACAATGCAGCTTTTACAGAGAAACACTGGTGTCTCAAATGCTCAAAAAATTATTTTGACAATGTAGCATGAAAGAAACATGACAAAACCATCAGTGCCAATGGAGTGCTCTCTGACAGTGATAATACAGACTTCCACAGTTCTCCTTCACCTCAAGGTTAAAGGAAAAACCCAGCTGGATTTGACTGGAGTCAAAGTCCTGCTGTTTTTAACACAACTACACGACTAGTTTACATCTTCCACTATAAAATTCTTGAAAATATTTTGTGTTGTACTCTAGGTGTTTCTAGGGGATCTTCTGTGTTGTCTCTAAGAGGTACTCTGAGAAACACTCCACTGTACTTCATTGTTACTTGTAATGTCTGTGAATCCATATCACCCCCCCCTGCCCTTGTCTTCTGCATTTTCTGTTAGAACACAGCATTTTTCATTGTGCTCTGTTATTTAATAAATAATATCAATCAACCTTGACATTCTTGGCAGCGCTGCTAAAACTTGTTCATCATAGTGAGGTATTTGCTGGTTCCTCATATGATTATCAACCAATTTCAACTGAGTCTTTTTATCCTTGAAATGTTTGCCATGTCAGGGAAATTCATGAAGTTTGGAAGTATTTGTTGCTGAAAGCAGACCAAGGTGGATTTAACAGGTTTGATGAGCTATGAATATGTGAGGGCTAATACACAGATGTAGCAGTGCTCACAGCTGACAGCTCCCATAAGCCTGCCTGGAAAGTGCACCTCAGACCTTGCAGGTTGAAAGCATTCACACAGATGGGGGACATGTAAGTTAGTCTCAGATACATGCTCTGCATCCAGGAGCACATATGTCAGCTTTTCCAATCCATCCAACTGGGGTTGCTCTGCTCTGGGAAGAGTTGGTGACGTACAGAGGCACCAAAGCCAGCTCATTTGGGTATGGCTACTAGACATTGCCCTGGGGAATTGGACATTGCAAATTTCTGTGGGAAAGCCCCGGTGGAAACATGGGTTCATGCACCATGCAGATGATCTGCTCACATATAGTGGTCAGTTGATCACAATTTCCAGATGTTCAATAGCCCAGATGAGCTTTTTTTTTTTTTTTTTAGGGGGGAGTACCAGGTGTCCAGAAAGCACAAACAAACAGCCAAACTCTTCTTCAATTAAATGAAATTTCCAGACTGAAAAGAGGACTTGTCCACAGAATGAAAGAAGTATGAGTGCCCAGTTTATGGCAGATATGTCTTTATATATGAATACATATTGGATGGGGTGGTGACTTGGACTAGATATTCAGGGCTGCAGGTTCTTTCCCTCACTGAAAGCTATCAAGGACCTGAAGCTTTTGACAAAATCTGGCATGGAGCCACAAAATTTCAGTTTTGATAAACTGCTGTCTTTCTAGTAAAACACAGTTTCATTGGAAAATTCCTGACTCGCTAGATTCATCTAAACAGATGCTGACAATATGGTTCAAACATACGGGATACATAGGAAGACAGAGCAAATTTCAATTTGTATTTGGACTCCAATCCTACACTAAGAAATGTGTAGCCTCACTCCTGAGCACTGGTGAAGCCTTGATGTGGGATTGGGGTCATGGTCATGGTCAGTTACGATTGAAATTCTTCTCAGAAGAAATTTGTAGGGGCCTCAGCGTAATTCTGCCATCACATTCTCACCTCTGCAACGTAAGCGAAGGTATTGAGTGTGCACCTTTTACCTTATCTGCCCATGCCGCAGACATGACAGTGTAGCTGGCAAAGTTGCAGGCCAGATGTATGGCTCTTCTGCTTTCCTTTTGGGATATTTGGCAGAGGTTCAGTGATGTAACAGTGTACTGCCTTCTAAACCTTGATGCACATGACAGACCAAGAATAATGGTTTCCTTTAAATCTGGGGCTGAATACCATTGTTGGCTTTGAAAATTCCAAGAAATGTAATTTCACTTTAGATCACTATAAATTTATAAGCTGTTGTACAGTGAAGGAGTAATCTCCTGGGAAATGAACATAAACCTATTATATTTTCATTAACAATCTGTTTTCACCATTGACTTAATCCACATTTACTGTTGTGGAATTTGATTATGCTTTATAAAGCACCATAAACCAAAATTAGGTATGTATCAAAGTATCCATTTTCCTGGTCATGTTGAATTACTCATTTCCTTGGTTTAAAACCTTGGATCCTTTCTATCTAACTTAAACAAAGCTAGCCTGTGTGTTTACTGTCATCCACCTGAAAAGCAACATAGCAATTTTTTTCGTTTTTTTTAATTTCCATTAACGCCCCTTTTCTACAAGAAAAGAGAACAGAAGAAAAGGGAAAGCAAAAGAAAAGGGGAAGAAATATTTTAATAAATCTAGTATATTAATTTGATTTGAAAGGGTTTTTTTAATGCTCTGCACCTTTCTTTTTATTTGATTGTGTAATAGTTGAACATGCAGACTTCCCCCACAGCTCAAGCCTGCAAAACACACCAAGAAGGAATAGTAACACAAACAGTGTAGCCCACTTCCTTGAGTCAGTTTTAGAGGTGTGGTATGATCAGAGGTTGGGGGAGAAGGAGTTAGGAAGGCTTTAAAGTTGACATGCATGTGGTTTTGGAATAAACTAATGTTTTAAGTATGATGTAGTTTTTTGTGTTACTGTTGTCAGAATATGATTATTCTGAAATCTGGAATTCCTTCCTGTCACACAGTGATAACTTCTGTGTTTTGTGAATTAGACAAAGTAGTCTATAGAAATGTCAGGCTGCTTACTATGTGCTTCATTGTCTACTGGTCAAATAGTTTCTCTGCATTTTAAAAGTATTATTTCTTTTAAATTATTATTTCTATTTAACCATTAAAGCAGGAAGTCAGCTGCTTGAAAATAAGGTCATTGACTGACATTAAGTAAATAAAATGTTAAATTTCACATAGCCCTTGGGTAGTTGGCTGGTATTTTATAACACTTGCAGTTACAGAGTACTGACAAGTACCTCATGTTAGCATTTCAGTTTCGCAAATAACATTTCCAACTCAGGCAGATGCACAAGTTTTATAGCAAAAATCAAATTTGATGATGTTAATCGCTATGTTTTAGAATTTGCTGAAGAGTCTGTGAAACATAGAATGACATCACTGTATAGAATATTTTGCTTCCACCAATGCACCAGGAAAGAAATTAGGGTTAAAGAGAAGTGTATAATTGCAAGGGAGAGATCTATGCATGAAAGGCATTGTAGCTTCTTTATTACTATTCAAAATGGGTCTAAAAAGATCAAAAAAAGAAGCAAAAGGAGTTTCTGTTCATGTTCACAAGTTTTCTATTTAGCAACTTGCTTTTACCTACTTTGATAATAACACTATATACAAGCACAGGGAAAAAAGGGGAAAGGTCTTGCAAGTTATATTGATAAACTACGTGTGGATCCCACAGCTGGCATAAAATATCTTGTTTGGGCTGTAAAAATATATTAGTATGTCATGTTATCTTCATAAATTCTTCCAACACATAAGGTGGGTAGTGTCCCCCTGAATCCCCAGACTCATTACCATTTCTGCTTGCTCTTACCATTCATCAGCCGTTTTGTCATACAGAGCAGGCACTCAGTTGGGGCCGGAGCATTACAATTCTGGAGGGGTAGATACTGAGTGAGTTATTAGCTGTGGCAGACAGCCCTGTTCCCAAACACTCCTGAGAAGGTTCTTCACTTAGGCAAGCAACAATTACGATGGCATTCCCAACCTGGGGAACACCAGAAGGTTCTGAATGTAGCCTGTGGGTTTCGGTTTTCCCTTTAAAATGACTCTGATTAGATGTTAATCACAATTTCCAGAGCTTTACAAAGTTCACTGAAGAAGTTCAAGCATTTAGGACATTCACAAGTATTTGTACCCTATTAAAACAATCTGACTTGCACGTTATTCTTGTTTGTGAGAAAGCTTTGTATGCTATTTCTGTGTGAAAAGCTAGAATCTGAGACTGCAAGTACCTGAGAATTTGGGTCTCTGGCATAATGTGAGACAGGAATGAAACCTGTAAATTAACACACGAATTATGTTGCTTTTCACAGTTGTATCAGTTTGGAAGTACCAGAAAATTTTCCCTTTCATATTTTTTTTGGTTTGTGTGTTTCTCAAATTGACACATTAAAACCCAGCTATATTTAAGAGGTTTTATTATCTGTTTGCGCTAATGATGAACTTGATCTATTTAAAATAAAACTATTATTTTTTTCTTACTATTTGGAGTCAGGGAGAATGGAACACTTTTTCAGACAGCTACAGCCAGATTAAAAATTAATCAGGTATTATTTAAAATTGATGTTGATTGATTTTTATAGATGAAGACCAAGTGATATAGGTATACGCCTATCTTATTTTCAAGTGACTTAGGAATGAAATCACTTTTAGTGGGATATTCACTAACTTTTGGTCTGTAACAATTTTTAAGATTTTAAAACAACCCTATTTGATGATAGATTTCACTGATCTGGTATGATGAAGGGACCTTTGCTTTTAGTCATATCAGCTTAGCTGTTCATTTCACTACAGCACTAAATTGTGCAGAACTAAACTGGTGACAACTTTCCTTTTGCTGTTTAATACACTACGCATTGTCAACAGTACGATGAGGACTTGGAGCAGGAGCACCCCATAGGAATTTTTAATGAAAATAGTTTTACTTTAATCTTTTCAGAAAAGTGCTTAAGTTATGTATTCATTATTACACTCTGTTCTTATAACTGAGTTTTTTATTTAAACTACTTAAATCAATCTGCTGTTTAGATTATCAGTATAGGATATATATAGATGGGAAAATACCCAAGAAATATTATGATAAAAATAAGAATAACAGTCTAAAAAGGAAGTATGGATCGGTTTATGAGATTGTATCCTAAAAGGCATTCCCTTTGATAGCAAAGGAAATTTCTGCATCAACTTTGATGCATAACTCTCAGTAGAGTGCATATAAATATTGGTCATTTTCAGAGCACATCATACATCACACAACTGCAGTTTTCATATCCATTTTTATATATTTCAGTTCTAATTTTGATCTCCTTCCACTTCTAAACAAAGACAAAATAAATACCCACATTTAAAACAATGTGAGCAATGAAGTTTGAGAGTAGAAGTGAATTTCAGATGCTTGTGAAAAATTTTTGTTGCCCAGCAACTGAAGAAAGGTTCACACTGATGCTTTTACTTAACATGAAAAAATTTTGCATGAAAGCAGCATGTAATGATCTGCTTGGAAAAAGACACAGTTTTGTCTTAAAAGCCAATGTGGGTCTTGTAATTGTGCTCTTCCACTTGGTTTTCTTGCCTTCTCCAGTAAGTGTCACGGGCAGTATGCTATACTTCACTCAGCCTGCTTTGGTGACAAGCACTTTTAGAGAGAGGGCAAAGTATGTTGCACAGTCTCACCCCCTTCTAATCCTGTCCTAGTAGTGAGGACACGGAAAACCTTGACACCATCCTTCCTGCTGATGCTGCAGCCCAAACTACAGGTAGCTCTGTCTGGAGAATTTTGTATCACTCCCTACATTAACTGATGATCTAGATTTTTAGTGATAACTGACGTCACTGCAGAGAGAGGATAAGATGAGCTCTTTCTTCCCAGGCAATAATTTTTTGATCACACTAACTCTGTTAATCTTAGCAATTGTTATAAGTTATTCAGTCCACCCCCCACCCCCTTATTTTTTTCCCACCAAAGTACTTTACTGTGGCTTATAAAATATTTGGAAAAGTCTCTTTCAAAGCTAGACTCTGTAATCACATCGGAAGGAAACAAATCTCTCTCACTCTCTTCATATTGGATTATGTCAAAGATTAGCTTCAATTTAAGCAATGTCGTATGAAGTTTTCCAAAGGATTTTCTTTTTAAACTACAACCATATGTTTTACTCCATGGAAACAGCTTACGTATTGGGTATATGAGATTGATTGATGACATTTGCTCCAGTCATTTCACTAGTCATTTATTCATTTAAGGTTAGATTGAGAATGTTTATTAAATGATTGGCAAAGTAATTCATTGATCATCATTCCATTTTTCTGGCTTGAAGCAATTGAAGTAGTTATTTTAAACAAAAAATATATTAGATTGTTATAACATGAGTACACAAGGATATTCATTATTGTTCTGAAACCTCTTTATCGTAAATACTTATAACAAATGCATTATAGTTTCCTCTAAAAGAAGACCCCAAACAAGGGAATACAATAAACAGTCACTGGCCCAATAGCAGCCTAATCCTGTGCTTCCCTCTTTCCTCTGTCTCCCACTCACCAAAACAGATTGTAGTACATATCATCCTCATTTTCAGTTTTCTTTGTTGACACACAACTGAATATTTAAAGTCTTCTTCATTCTATTTAAGAGCCGTGAGGAAATGGATCCAAGATGCTGAAGAGGCCACCTTACCTCACAAAGCTGCAGCCTCCCTTTTGATGCTCTTCCTCTCAGTTTCTCAGCAATTGAGCTTTCTCTGTCCTTGGTGATGTTTTCAATAGACTGGAGCTTGGTCTTTCCTGGTAGACTGCCCAAGACAACAAAGTTCCTTTTTCCAGGAAGGAAGAACAACTCGAGGACTTGTTATTTTCAGGTCATATGTAGAAACTGCTTTATTTGATTTTGGTCTTTCACAAAGCAAAAGAAATTGGGTGAAAAAAAGAAAAGAGAAAAGAGAAGAGAAGAGAAGAGAAGAGAAGAGAAGAGAAGAGAAGAGAAGAGAAGAGAAGAGAAGAGAAGAGAAGAGAAGAGAAGAGAAGAGAAGAGAAGAGAAGAGAAGAGAAGAGAAGAGAAGGGAAGAGAAGGGAAGAGAAGGGAAGAGAAGGGAAGAGAAGAGAAAATAAAAGAAAAAATAAAAGAAAAAAGAAAGGAAAAAAAGAAAGGAAAAAAGAAAAGAAAAGAAATAAAAGAGAAAAGAAAAGAAATAAAAGAGAAAAGAAAAGAAATAAAAGAGAAAAGAAAGAAAATTAAAAAAAAGAAAAGAAAAAGGTGGCACTTAAAAAGCAAGGGAAATATGAATAACTCCTCTAAGAAGGATGGAGACTATAACAGTTTCAGCCATCTTACATGAGTGTTCTCTGAAACAGATTTTTGGTAATTCCTGAATAGGTTAGCCCTACTAACTAGGAAGGCAAAAAGAGGAGGGAGCAGGCATGCACAGGGAGCATCTGCACAGCTGACTGCTATGGTGTGAAGAAGAAAAACTGTGGTTTGATCACACTGGTGGATTACGGATCTAGGACTGTATGTCTATCTCAATCCTTCATGGGTACTGAAGCTCACTGCAGCAGCTGGTCCTATGTCCACACATTCTTGCTATATGTATAACATATAAATAATGTCCATAAGCAAAAATAAAACTACGTGATCATAAGAAACAACCCATAAGGATTTTTCAAAAATAAATGCCAAGCAATAATTGTCAGATTCTTTCTGCTAATAGCATTGTGAATAGAAGGAGCAATAGATATGGCATAGATTGACTATAGTCAAGTTTTTGACATGATCTCAAGCGGTGTTCTCAGTAGTAAAGCAGTGAAACACAGCGGAAGTGAAACTGTTGTCAGGTGGGTGAACAATGGGTTAACGATCCTGTAGGGATGATCATCAGACGGGGGTCAGTGTCAAACTGGAGGTATCTATCACCCAGGTGCCTGCAGGAATCTATCTGGGGTCCAGGGCTACCACTGCTGAGAGTCTTTGGAGTGAGTACCTGTCTTAGTCAGTACGGACCATCAGACAACTTGGAGAGTCTAGATTTCTATTCCAGGTGATCTCAACAAACTGGAGAGGTTGCCTGGTGTAACTAGGATAAAATTCACAAAGTAAAATGTAAAGAACTACACTGGAGGTAGAATAAATCAATCATGCAACTGCAGGAACGGAAAAAACATGGTAAGCTGTTCTGCATTGTGGATCAGTGGACTGTATGGTGAATAAAAACATGAACAAAAAGGTGTGGAGACACAAAAAAAGTTGTTGTCCAACTAAATTATATACAAAGAAGAGTTGTGAAGACAAATCATCATCTGGAGGACTCTGTATATGTTGCTTAACAGTTTGGACTGGGATTTGGTGGCCACAAAAACATTTGGAACAATTGAAAGGTACCGGCAGGTGTCCTGGTTTCAGCTGGGATAGAGTTAATTTTCTTAGTAGCTGGTGCAGTTCTGTGTTTTGGATTTGGTGTGAGAATAATGTTAATACCTTAATTATGTTTTCAGTTGTTGCTAAGTAATATTTATGCTAAGTCAAGGACTTTTCAGTTTCTCAGGCCCTACCAGTGAGAAGGCTGAGGGGACAAGAAGTTGGGCGGGGACACAGCCAGGACAGCTGACCTGAACTAGCCAAAGGAATGTTGAATATCATAGAACACCATGGTCAGCATATAAATCTGGGGGAAGAAGAAGGAAGGGGGAGACATTCATCATTATGGTGTTTGTCTTCCCAAGTAACTATTATGTGTGACAGAACCCTGCTTTCCTGGAGATGGCTGAACACCTGCCTGTCCATAGGAAGTGGTGAATGATTTCCTTGTTTTGCTTTGCTTGTGTGTACAGCTTTTGCTTTACCCATTAAACTGTCTTTATCTCAACTCATGAGTTTTTTCATTTCTATTCTCCCGATTCTATCCCCCATCCCACTGGGGAGTGAGTGAGAGGCTGCGTGGAGCTTAGCCACTGGCTGGGGTTAAACCATGACAGCAGGACAAACAGGAATGATGAGAAGGTCAGAGAATGTTCCAGAAAACATAAACTGGAGGCAAAAGAAGACAGAGAATGAGTACTCCAATACACAAAATTTTGCTGAGATAAAGAAAAAAAATATTCCTTTCTACCTTATAGAACCAAAAGTAAAGGATTCAATGTGGAATAAGGGAGATTTACCAAAGAATCATTTTAACAGACTTTCTTCAGACATGGTCAAGACATATTTGGTTTTGCTGTGGGACAGGGACATGGCTCCTTCCATTCTGCCTTTTTAAAAAGACTTATTGTTGTGGAAGAAAGCAGGCAACACAGCTTCTATTAATTTACACATTTGAATGTTATTTTCCAATACATTGATATACTAAGGCAATAACACTCCTACTGTGGCATAATTAAATATGCCATCTAGTAATGCAGACGAGTCTAACAGAACTTATTTCAAATGTTAGTCACCTGCCATAGTTACCTTCCCCTACTACATTGTAAGAGATTTCCTGAGGGAAGGGCAGAGGAAGAAACCCATTAGACCCAGCTAGGCCAGGTTGCGTCTCCAAAGTGCAATGCGTGATCCTGGAGAAGAAAAGGATGACTGGAGAGAAAGACGCTTAACCACATTTCACTCAGCAGCATTTAGCCTAGACATAGGTATAAGAAATAGATCTTTTTTGACCTTCCCACTCTGGATCATGTATGAAGCTGCTGACTTTGAAAGACACGCAGTCTGGGTTTGCTTGAAGAGCTTCAGACTCATAGAGTTCTGATCCACGGGGTTGACAACTGAGAACAAGTTTTGAAGTCTGCCTTGTCCAGTGCTCTGGGTGACTTCAGGATGGTGGTGGGCCATCCTAGGCAAAGAATTTGGAAAGTCCCATGCTGTCACTAGAAGGTAATGGCAAAAAATAGCTTGAGATAGGCTGCGCCACTTGTAAATGTCTGTGGGTTGTGTTTGGTGGGTCTGCCAAACAACATGTCTTTAGGGGTGTTTCAAGGACTTGTAGGATAGAGTCATTATATAAGAGCACATGTTTAATAATAATGTTCAATAATGTTCAATGAATAGAGTCTTTATATAGTGCCCCGTATTTGGGGACGGTCAAAGGTGCCCCACAGGCCTGCGAGGTGAGGCCTGAGGGCCCTTCAACAGGGGAGGCCTGTGCTCAGGTGACCACCAGCAGTGTATGTGCGGCCTAAAGCTCAGCCTGGGCAGAGGGCAGGCTGTCAGATCAGCCTTTTCATAGAACAAGCCCCAAATGTTAATGAAGTAATATTTTACTGAGAATTATTCCCTTATTTTCATAAGTATCTTATCCATATCATAATAGCATTGGTGCGAGATACCATCTGAAGCGCATCACGCTCCCTAGGAATATAAAGGCCAGATTAATTTACATCAGAGGAATTTTGCACTTCGTTTCAGAATAAATGGAGTTTTATTGTAAATGATATTTGTTGCATTCAGAATTTGCTACCACCAGCTAGAAAATAAATTTGAGGGAAAAATTACTTTATCCATGTCTATTGAAAATTATTTCATATGTGTTTATCCACATAGCAGCTATATCTGATTCTTATTGCATATAAATAATGCTGAAAATAGGGAAAGAACAGTCCAGTGAAGGGCTGCAAAATATTTAGTCTACCTGCTCCAAACAAGGAAATGTAGTTGCAGTGTTTGCACATATAACAACGTACATTTCAGTATTTCGAAAAAACACATTTACAGTGTTTATAAATGTTGTTAGTTTGTCATCAGAAAGAAAACAAAGGTATAGCAACTTCTGATGCTCTGAAGGGAGCATGCAAATTTTACATTATATGTTACTTCTAATAAGTAATTTAGTTTATTGAGGAACATTTAAGGATAGAGGAAATGAATAAGCATGAAGTACAGCTGGTATATTAAAAGGGAACCTACATGACAACTGCCAAATACCCTGCAGCAAAGAGGTTTAATAAAACAAATAGAAAAAGCACCAGGATGCTTTCTTTATTGCAGCATTACCCAAGTGTAATAAAGAAACCAAACATACAACAAACAAAGTAAACTAAAATACTGATCCTATATTATTGGACTCTTAATAAATCATACTGCTGGCTCACTGTTAAATGCAAATGGATTTGTGAGCAGTAAGTAACAAATATGAAAACTCATCTGAAATAGTTGGTGTAGGTCCTATTGAAGATAATGCCTTCCAGGAAGTAATCACTGTAAAATGATGGGGAGAAATGAAACTAATTTGATGGCCTATTTGATACAGCTGGTAGGGAACCTAAACAGCAGACTAGACTTTGTGTTTACTGCTCTGTGAGGGCTTCACCACCACCAATAAACTGGGTGTGAATTCTGGGCAATACCTTCTAATCAGTCCAGTATTACTCCCTGCATCATTAAGGGCCTGACCCAGGTGAAAGTAGCCTCCATGGCTGCCAGCCCACACTAAATTAAAAAAGAAAATAAACTCCATGAGCCACTTGGGACCTGCAGCTACCGAAGCTTCTTGTGACTCCAAGAGCAATATTTCCCCTGGTGACTGCAGAATACTGGATGGAGAAAGAATGAATAGTCACCAGCTTGGTTGCAGAGCCTGAATCTTCTCATTTGAGCATAGGCTTTTCGGAGTGTTACTATGGTACTACACCGTACATATTCAGAGAAAACTGAAACTTTCTAAAATGGTTGTGGCTTATGAAGTTGCACAATAAATGAGCATCAGAGCCAAGAATAGAATTCTCTAAGTCCTGCCTTCTAATCCCATTCTTTAATCAGTAAAATAAAGGGACCCCCCCCCCCCCCTTTCTTTATAGGTACTGGTCAAATCCATTTGTGTTGTGGTATTACTCCGATGTCCCATGGTATCAGAAAATCTTATGATTCACAAATACACGGATAGTTTATAAATTTAAAAATTTGCTTGACATTCAGTACTTTCCAGGATTTTGAATCAATTCAAATGCACTTCCACAAATGTCTCTGCCTGAGATTTTTACAGAATGCTCATAGCTACAGGTTTGGCTATTAAAGATACATTTCTGTGTTAAACAAAGTTGTCTTCCCTATTAAAATTGACAGCCAGGTCCATATGTTCCATAAAATAATGGAAAGGGTCACTGTGAACAGTTCTGCAATGGATCCCAAAGTTCTCATAACCCTTTGGAGTGTGCTTTTGTAGTAAATTCATGGGAACCTTTCAAAGAATATTGCTTTGCAGTTCAGTCTTACCTCTCACTTATATAGAGCAGAGAAAACAGCCAAAAACAAATTCTGACCACATTTGCTTATACAAGATTCCAAAAACATCCAATAGATTGCTTGCTGCTTTGACAAGAAAACAACTTTTCTGTCAAGATGGTATAGGGGCTCATATTCAATTTGCCACAGTATTTCTTGGTTTTAGTGGCACATTCTCAGTCTTGTCAGTGTCCCAGCAATGCCCAGCAGTGCCAGCACAAGGGCTGCTTTACCCTGCCAGTGCCAGATCACCCACAGCCACCCTGTCTGGCTGTAACCAGTCTTTGGGCAGTGAATACAGTGTGCCTTGAGCTGTGCCAATCTGGCAAGATGAAGAAGCACCCAGAGATTTAAGACTCCTGAGGAGGTCGGTTGAGCAAATGTCTTGGGATGCATGACAGCCACAAACTGATGAAATGGCTTCTCACAAAAGATGGTTGCAATTGCAGAAAAGTGATAAGGTAGATAGCTACCTTGAATATAAAAGGTTATCAGAATAAGGGAAATCCAAGTTTATGAGGCTGAGAAGATCTGAACACACTTTTTCAACGTTGAGTTTTCTCACTATGAGACTCAAGGTAAAGTGGGCAGGACCATTCTCCACTGTTGGAATTAATGATGATTTACATGACCGTGGACGAAATAATGTAAAATTACCAGGTCCTGAGATGAATTAATAGTGCAGATATGAGGAAGTGTCCACTGGATCTGTTACCTGCAATGAAAAGGATCACTTCTAATGCTTATTCCTCACATTTCACATTGACTAGTGATTATATAAAGCATGTCAAGCTTTAAAAGAAAAGACTGGGACCTGCTTTATTTGTCAAGTCTCTCTTTGCAAGAATGTCTTCTGTACAGTGAAAGTTCCACATAGATGTAACCATTTATGTACAGCAGTATGAGGGATAGGACTCACCCTTGTCCTTAGAAGAGATTTTTTCTTCTGCCTACATTTTGCATATCACTCTGGGTTCAGAATTCCACTTTAGAGGCCAGGGACACCAGAGCTTTTTTGGACGTGGTCCCAAATACCTTTAAAAATATAGTTTGATGTGTTGTGCACTTCTGTGGCAATCCATTTAGTCTCTCCTGCCTTCTGCCTTACTGGTCTTTTGCAGAAGCTAAGCTCAAATTCTCCCTTCTTCTTATCTAATGTGGAAGGTCATGTAAAGGTATTAATAGAAGTTTTGAGGAAAGTTTGCAACATTTTTTATTTCCAAGGAGAAACTACGTGCTGTCAATCCTACTTATCAGTCTGTGATTCCTGCCATTTATTTTTTCTGGACGTTATGCAAACATGGTAAATCAGCTAGTGTCAGTGTCATATGACCGGCTTTTCATACACTTAATTGAACATGCCTAAGATTTCACTCATGGATGCAGTTTGTATGTCAGTCTGAAAGTTATATTATTCCTTTTCATTAGAAGACCTAGGATTCATTATATGACTCATTGTTACAGGTTATGACAAAAAAAGATTTTACAAGAACATACTTGAGTAATCAGTGATAGTCTCTTGTATTTTTCCAAATATGAGCAATTAATCCTGTAGCCACTCTAAAGCTGGCAGCTCAATAGTTCATCTAAACACACAGACTTCTAATCTAATTAAAATATCTTAGAACTTTAACACTTTGGGTAAGAAAATTTTTGTTATCTGCACCTACAGGTTCATAGCTTTGCTAGTATCAGCTCTTGCAGACAAGGTGAAAATAGGTTCCAGCATCACTTGGATTTGCAGCTGTTGCAGAAAGTTATGCCTTTCCTCTTGTGTCACTTCTAAAGCACAAGCTCCAGGACAGTATTAAAAGCAGTATACTCTAATAGAGGTCCCATACTTTGTGTAAAAGGACAAACATGTTTTGACTGAAATGGAAATAGAAATTATTTCCATGTTGTCACCTACTCTTTGCTTTTTTTCTGGGGGTTCATGGAGCTCTTTCCTATGATTAATGGTACCATTCTACTTAGGTTTCTTGCTAGCATACCGGTCTTTTAAGCCGACTTGTTCCAGTACAGTCTTTTCCCCAGCGTGGCTATGCAGGCAGCTGCTACTTTGCTAGGAATACCCTTTGTGCTTATTGCTATTCTAAGCAAGGGCAGTCAGGTGCAGAATATGGCACTGCCAGCTACTGGTTTCACCATGCTACTAGTCCTGTCCTCTATATCACTTCTATTACACTTGAAACAGCCCTACGCTTTCCTTCTGCTTCTCTACCTTTTTGAAAAGAGAGGTATGGATTATCCTTTTTTCTCCCCAGTATGGGAAGAATTCAGTCTATGTTTGTCCTCATCTTCTGCTATTAAACACTGACAAGCCCAGAAGTCCCTTCAGATTGTCTATCCCAGATCCACTCCTAAACTGCTGAATTAACTGCTGCCCAAAATAAAAAGAAACTCAGCTACCTTTGCCTAAAAATCATGTATTTATTATTGTCACATATGATGTATTGTACATCCTAACCCAGTCTTCTTTCTTTTCATCATTGTTCTGCTATTGGTTTTTAGGTCGAGTTTTAATTTGCTGCTGATACTGAGACATTTGGGATAATTCTGGTTCCTCCACCGCCAGTAACCAGTTTTCTTCTCTGTAACCTCTCAGCTGAGCTTTCCAATATATTTACTTCCCCACAAAAATAGCTGCTAAATTCCCTACTCCTTTCTTTCAGCAGGAAATTATCCTCCACCATCTTAGATAATCAAGAGCCTGTTGCAGTCCAGACATATTAAAACTTAGTGATTTATTGTAGCCAATGCTATGTGATTATAGTATTTTAGCAGCTAGTGGATTTCTTTCGTGCGTAAGCTGTTAAATATAACAAAAGCCTATTGTGTTCAATGTGGGAAAGCAAATCGTTTTTAAAATGTTATTAATTGTGTAAGTATGGACCTTTTAAGTACATGTGGTAAGCCCTATGCTATGGGAATGGCACTTACTGCTCTCTCAGCATGAGTCTTGACGAAGTAAACAAAAAGTTAAAATACAGCCGATAGTCTCCCTGGCATTCATTAACATAGCATAGAAAACAGAAACTAGCCACATTTTATATAAAAAGACTCTAGAAATCTGTGTCTACTTACATTAACATTAGTCAATTGGTTGGTGCCAACTATGCACATAGCATGTTTTATTTATAGGTCTATATAGTAGTCAAAAACATTCTATCACGGAAATGTGTTATTCATTAATTCATATTTTGCTTAGCCTTACTTTACTTCTTGAACCCATCCAGGTGTTTTTTAAACGATGAGGGTAATTTAATACCAAACAGCATTCACATTCACCCTATTTTTCAATTCCATGTAACTAAATATTCCTCATGATTTTGTCTATTATTTACCTTTAATTAGCTCACATATATTGCAAACTCAAGTTTGCCTGTGTTTTTATGACAAAATTCCACACAATGGTAAAAAAATAAAGGTGGAATAAATGGTCAACTTACCGAACAGAATATTTAACATTAACTTTTTCTCAAATATCCATTCTTTACATCAACTGGAATGGTAAACAGTACTATAGATATATGCTACTGATGCCTAATTTGTTTTTAAAGTGTTCATTTAAAATGTTTAAAATGTTCATTTTAGCCTACTGTTTCAAAGCTGCGTATGAGATCTAGTCACACGTTGCAGACCATAGATCATATCAAATGACCTCAACAAATCCAGCAACATGCAATGTATATATGTTTTCACTAAAGGAGCTTTATAGGTTTCCATGACTTAACCTATGAGGTTTAAGGGGGTTTAAGGAGGAAAAACAAAAACCTTTTCTTGTTGGTTCTTTTTATCTTACATGTGAATGTGAACTTGACATAATCTAATTTTAATCATGAGGAAAAATTAAACCAAAGTTAAACAGGAACAATATATCAACACTAAAATGCTGTCAATTATTGCTTATTACCATATTTGTCATGTGAATCAGTGATATAGGTCATTTATGAATAACCGTAAAGCAACTTCTTCCATTTGCAAGGCACACAACCTTTGCCATTTAGTGATGTATGTAAATACTGGTGTCAAATCTGCTTCTAAAACACCATCACTTGGAGAGAGACAGAAATCTTACTGCCATTAATACACACAAGCCTTCAACCTATGAAGAAAAATAATGGTTAAGCAAGCATTAACTTTTTATAATTAGAGTTGGTAAAAGAGAAAATGTCAACATTGTAAATGATTTCTGTGTGAGTGCAGAGTGTTAAAACAGGGTAGGTTTTTGATGAAAATTCACAAATTTTTGCTAACACCTTCAAAATACAAAAATATTTTTAAGCCTTACTTGCAGGGCAAGACAAATATTTCCTGTTAGAATTTTTTGTTTTATTTTAATTATGTTTTCAATTAAATTTAATTTAGTTTAATTTACTTACCTTCTTTTTTTAAACTAATGACCATGCTGTCGCATGTCTTCTGCATGTTTCAGTTCTCAGATACAGATAGACTGAAAAATTATGTTTTTCCTCTTCTGTGGAAACTATAAATTCTCAACCACTTACAATATCCTTCTTGAGGTTCACAGCTCCAGATAAACATGCCCCGTGGAACAGTACAATGCTTTAGAAGGATTTCAGGTATAGGAAATATTTCTTGATCTTCTCTGCAGTCTTTCCAGAAGGATTTCAGAGGATGCAGCTAGATATTTGGAAGGATAACCAGAACAAGTTCAGTTCTGCAAAATCCTGTTTGAAAACTTGAATATCATATTTCACAGTTTAACTTTTAGAAGTCTCCAACAGAGATATCACCTGTCTCATTTTGTGTATGATTCTTAAGGCAAAAAATTGAAAAAAATAAGGCTGAGTTTAACACTTTATACCTCATTGGGCTGTATGAGTTTTAAGGGCTCATCTCTTCAGACTTAGCCAGCTGTAACAGCATTCATGTTATAGTGATTCTGTTTCTCAGTTCAAAGCTTTTAGATAGGAAGACTGCAGCTGCTCATGTGTTTGGAAGAGTAAAGACAAAGTCAGGGTGGCATTCTACAAAATCAGGCTAGATTAAGTCTGAAGGACCTATCGATCAGACTGAGGGACAACTGAAGAAAGCCAGAGAGTTTAGATAGAAACATTGCCCTGAGTGAAACTTTCTTGGTAGAAACTTTATCCTTGACTTTATCAGCTGTCTGAAGTCCAGAATGAAGGACCCTCTGCTACTTCAGTGAAGCGCAGCCTTTCTTTAACAGTGTTTCCCTATATATAATAGTGCTCATAGTCATTTTCCAAACACTGGCTTTACGAGTCATGAAAAGCATTTGGGTCTAGCATACAATTTAGGCAGAGATTAGGTTTCCACATCCAAAACAAACAACCTTAATCATTACACATCCTACGTTTTGCTATTATTCATGTCTACATGTATCATAACCTTAGTCAAATTGACTCTATCTCTAAAACAGTTTAGGCCATCTGGAAGTCCCTTGAGGGGTCTGGTGTCTTACACATTGGCAGAGGAATCCCAAAACACTTTGTCAAGCAGCAACAAATTAAGCACAAAGCAGAGCACCAGAACCACTTTCACTAAATAAAATAATTTTAAAAAAGAGCAACCCTTCACTGTTTGCATGATTAGTGACCCCTAGCTAGTGACTAAAGCACTTTCCCAGGAAGTGGCAGGCTTGATTTCAGCTCCTTTACCCAGCCCAAGTTGTCCAGACTTCCTTCTCTCAGGAGAAAGGCAAAGCCATGCCTGCAGTGTAAAAATATTGCATAGCCCTGGTGCAGAAGCTGTGCTAGAGAGCCACTGAGTTAGAAAGAATACCAAGAGCAAATACATCCCTGTTAGGGCATATTATTGATGTGGGAGCTGCCCGCTGACAGCGGTCCTTGTCTTTAGACAGGTTATTTCTTGAGACAAGTTTTGAAAGGGGTAATGTCTGCTTGCCGCTGAGGCTATTGCTGTTCAAAGACAACACTTAATCTAGTCAACACCTGACACTGAGGACATATCCAGAATTTGCACCATTGATTCCTCTTCCAGTAGGCGCATGATTCTAGACATACAGAAAAGGACAAAATAGGCCTTTTGCACAGAAAGAGCTGAGAAAAAGATATTTTTCCTATCTCTGGCTACATGTTGTATATAATTCTGAACCTGATGGATCAAGGCAAATGAGCCTTATATCATATATATCACCAGTATTTTTCTAACAGGTGTTTAATACAGAATTACAAAGTGCAAGTCCTTCCAGATACATATGTAATCACTCAATTTTAGATCAAAGCAGAGTTTTTTCCCCCATATTGCCTTGAGTTATCCTTTTGTGAAGTCAGCTGAATAAAATAAAGATGATGATAAAAAAAGTAGATGAATCTTATGGAAGCCAGTCAAATCCTGTCTTCAACAAAATGATGATTCGTGTACATAGAGAGCATCCGTATAAGCTGGTTACACTGCCCTGTTTTGCCTGATGTTCCTTAATAATGTTTACTAGCAATGCTGAATCATCTGTAACATACGTGTAAAGAGTTAAGCTGCAGGTGTTTTTCAGGTCCTACCACACTGAGATGCTGAGGACTCCCCCAATTCAGTTTCTGATTGTTTACAATCTCCTGCTGTGCCTGCAATATGCTTGAATTGTACTTAAAACACATAAATCTGCCTTCAAAGGCAGCTTGGGAGGCAGAAGTGTGGCTAGGGAATTTTAAATGGAAGGGACAAGCAATGGCTACAAAGAGCTCAGTTTTTAGTAGTAGGTGTTGCAGTTTGTTCCAATTACAGCACACACTAGAGTGTGAAATGTTCATGCCAATCTAGTAAAAAGAAAAAGTACACGCAATGCTGAAATTAACACCTTTGTAATTACAGACAAGCTCCTTTACTACTACCCAGCAAGTGCAGCTGAGGCAGGTTTGGAGAAATGCAAGGATAACAGGCTGTGCAATAGGAAATATGACTTTTTTTCTTTTTTTTTCCAATCTGACTTGATAATTGGAACCTTCTTTGGCAGCCAGATAAAATCATTTGCATTTCTGAGCAGAAAAATTTAAGTGTACTACATCTGTATTGGCCTCATGGAAAACCAGACAAAAAGGTTTTTTTTTTTGCAATTAAATGATTTGCATTCCCCTTCTTTCCCTCATGTACCATTAACATCACAAAACTATACATTTGGCATTCTTCAACGTAATTTATAGCTCTTTTCACAAATCAAGCCAGTAACAGGCCATCAAAGAGTCAAACATGCCTTTCATTTACATTGAGTGAGCTGTCTCAGACTCATGGCAAAATGAATAGCTGGATATCCCCCAATAATCCCAGTCCCTTACTATTCACACAAATTCTCAGTGACTCATCCAGGAAAATATCACTGAGTGTGTCTTTTAATTTTATTCATGTTTCCACTATAACCCTGCGGAGGCTTCTTAGTGCTTGTAAGATTGTTTTAGTTAGCTTCACTTGCCAAACAGATCTTTCCCCACTTTATTATATCATCATTATTATTTCTACTATATAGGAAGTATATTGCCACATATCATATATCAAAACATTACTAATGCCATTAAGACAATGCCAAGACTAGTCACATGATATACATGAAAAGGCAGTTCAGTTCTTCAGAGAGCCTTGAATATTAGCTGACCAGTTTCAGTGCAAGTAGTGTTGTATGTGGATGACAAAGCCAGAAACAGACATCCTGTCCAGGACAGAAGAAGGAACCTCTCCTGAAATAAAGGCTGAGAAGCAGAGACACCACCTTGTAGCTGAAGACCTTTTGAAAAATCAGCATGCTTTCATCCAAATACTTTTTAGATGTTGTTAATGTCAGAATAGATGCTCTGTGAAAGATATAATTTGGCAAGATTTAAAAAACTTTCTTTAGAAACCTTTTGACACAACTATAACTTTTTGTTTGCAGAGATGTTTTTGCATAAAAGGGAGAAAACTGGTAGAATTCAATTATATCTCAAAGGACAGAAACAAGGCCACAGGCAACCTTAATGCTTGCATTTCCTAACCTCTTGAACCTTGCCTCTGCAACCTCATAATCCATTTGATAATGTATCATCCTGTAATACAATGAAAAATCTCTTCACAGCATGCCCTCTCTCCCTTCTGTGTCTAAGTCCAGCTATTCCCATCTGCTTGCACAAGTAACCAAGTGCGCTACAGTTGTGATCTTTACTGCTGATTTTCTTGGAGGGGGAGCTGAAAGCAAGATAAGAAAACAATTAAAATACCTTAATTTTTATCCTTTCTTTTATCTAGTTTATTTTTTCTCATAATCATAATATGCCATGTATTAAACAAGCAATATGTGCATAGGTTTGAGTATTGGCTGTCACTATTAGCAGCAGCCTGACTAAATTAACCTAGGAAGAATTAGTGTTTGGTCTTCCCTTACTGCAGTCCATGTTGCTTTTCATTTGTATATCTTCGCAGAAAATATAGTGTATCTAGTCACCATAGGAACACATTCCCCATCTGCTGTATTATCACATTTTTTCCCCTTGACTTCTGTAGATTGCAGTCCTCTCTACTATGTTGTCAAGATATGTAGGGGCCAATTTCCTTTCCATCTAAAAGGAGTTATGACAGACATGAAAGCAGTCCTGTTTCTTAACTCTTTCCACGGCTTTTCACATGCACATTTTCAACAGTATACCTGCAAACAAATGCCTCCTTTTCTAGCCTTTCTAGCAATATTGCTTTTGAAGAAAGTGGGTTGGGAATTGTGTCAAACGCTTTTTAAGGAAAAAATGCAGTTTCTCTTTGCAAAAGTTTACATCCCATTATGCATCATGAGTTCGCCTCTGACCAAGCCATCATAACAGTCACATGCTGCGGGAGAGAGTTTGCCAAGAAGCCTAGCCCATATGAAAGCATGAGAACCAGGGGGTACTACTCAAATTCCATGAGGCACAATAGGCCAAAGCAAATTAATGTTGAACTGGCTTGAAACACAGTGTCTGGGTTCAGTTCAAGAAAATAAACCACTTTGATTTACTAAGTCAAAACTAAACATAGACATTTCCAAATTGAATTATTTTGGAACATTTCATTCCAAGAAAAAATTGTGATATTTCAACTTTTTGTTCCTTTTCTGAAGGAAAATCATGTTGAAATACTGTTTTTTCCTGTGGGATATTTTCTGTTCCCAGCGAGGAAAAAATAGCTTATACAAAACAACAAAATTATTCAAAGTCAATAATATCTGTGTATTGTATTCAGTGTTTTTGTTGCCAACTTTTTTTTTCCCAATTTAAAACGTAATGAGGATTAGTGTACATACATAAGGAGAAGGAAATGAAAACATTTCCAGTTTTCTGGGTTATTGGAATGTGAAAAAGACTTATGCTGCATACATAAAAGTCAATTAGATTATTTGAATTTAAAAATGAATAAGTAACTAAGTTTTTAAATAGAGACACAGCATAACCACAGGACTAAATTCACTTATTTAGACTTTTGGTTTTGGTTTAGACAAGTTCTGATCTGCCACTTCTAAAGGAAGTTAAGACAGCTTTAATAGTTCATTAGATTTAGGAATATGGAAATACTGGCCTGAATTTTCTGTGATTTAAAATCAGCCTCTGCTCTCACAGGTAATCATACTGTATGCTTTTTTGCATGAATTAGTCAGGCTTGATCTTAAAACTGTTTAGGTTTTGCCCCTACTAATCCTAACTGGATAGCAATCCTTTTCTGCTACAAACCGCTTAGCAGAAAGCAACAATTTATTCATGACTCATACTCACAAATTGTTATTGTAATTATATTCCTTCATAAAAATAATTTTATTTCTTTGATATTCCCCTTCCTGATAAATGAATTTTCCAGCACTTGATCTGCCTAAGTTTTTGCCTGTCTGCTGTATATTTCTTTCTATTTCCATGCCCTCATTCCTATTCAGATGGGGTGGTCTTGCTCCCATGTTCAGCATCACGCTCAGAGCAAAGCCTGAGGAAGCAGTCCATCAGTTGTGCGCCAGGTCTTCATTACATTTAATCTTTCGCTCCATCTTTCTGCCTCTCTTCTTTCTTACTACAGAACAACACATTACTACATGCTAGCAGGGAGCAGAATCTGGTGAAATGAGAGATGGTTCCTTCCAGGCTGAGGTTCCTTAAGTGTTTCTCAGTGACCTTCCCAATTCGCTCTGACTCCAAGACTACATGGCTGCTCTTGAGGCCCAGCTTTACTGACAAGGCTTATGGTAACATAAGCTGTATTAATCTTTAGACTTTCCTCAGTCTTTCAGGTTTGTATCTCAGACTCCCCTGAACACATGCCACAGTCTCTCCTATTCCACATCCAGGTGAGATAAAGTGTCGCTTTCACCAGCAAAACACACTTAAGTTTTTCTCAGTTTTAATCATTTTAATATTATTAATCAGATTAACTTCTGGCAGGCTTTTCTTCCAAACACAGTGCATCTCTATGGAAACACAGAGCTGCATGGAAAACTGAATATTGAACACACATAGTAAAAAATAATTTAAAATGCTATTGAGGCACATTTACTATTCTTATACAGAGAAGTTATTCATTGGTAAATCCATATAATTGACAAAGCTAACACTTGCAAGACCACTCAAAAAACTTGGATAGTTATGTTTCCCTAACTTTTAACAGGATTGAACAACTTTGGCATGTTATTCAAAAGTGCCTGTCACCTAATTTGGACCAGGAGTGCACTTTTGAAGCAAATTTATTGCCACTCAGCAGAGCTTCACTTCACACCACGTAGTGGTCTGTGAGTGCACAAAACTAGATTCTGAAACTGGAAACTGGAAAATGTGCCCTAGGAATGCCCAGGGCTGACCAGCAGCTAGCAGGGATTTGGCCCTAAGATCAGGCCACATGAGCCAGAGTGACATGTACTGTGCATGTCATGTCCTCAGCACTAACTGGTTGTCGCCCTCCACACCTGCTCCCATCAGGACACACTAGTGTTAATGAAAACAACTCTCATGTTGTGTGCTTTGCTATCTTACACACTTCTGCACACTTAAGTATAATCAAATAAAGTTCTAACACAAGGCATAACCACTTCTTTTCCAGTTCGAAACCTTGGATAGAAACTAGTACTTTCTTTTTTGGCCCAGTTTTTCCAACACAGAACAAATGTGGCTGACTATTTAAATTACTTGGTACACAGCCCCCAAAGAGTGGACAAAGCTCTTTCAAGATCATGGGTATTTAACTTATTCATACATATTTGTTCATACAGCATTTAGTTCCAATCATAACATTAAGGCTTTTTGTGTTTTGTGTGCCTGTTAAAATCATAACACAATCCTTACTTGGGGTAGAGGTTGAGTTGAAAAGCCAGAGCAGAAAGGGATACAGGGAGGCAAAATTACTTGGTTGTCAAGTGTATTGGATCATCTCACCTGTTCAAATATGTGCTTGTTGAAAGGTTTATCCTAAAAGCTGCTGTTCAGTTTTAACCTTCTTTGAAGTCAATTAAGAGCAGAAGTCAGCAGGATCATTGTGCTCAGGCCCTTATTGTTGAGTAGCAGATTCCCTGCTGCCTATGTATATTGCAATTATTCCTGTTTCTATAATTACACTATGCAATCATCAGCTGTCCGGGACAAGATCCTTATTAGGTTTACAGCAGAACTTAAAGGGGTCAGGGTGCCCTTTTGGCAGGTTTCACATACTCTGTGCTTTTGTGGAAAAACAAATCTCTAAATAAGTTATACATGGATGATAATTAAACAGCCACCCCAAAGATTGCCATGTTCAGTTTATAGCTGTAGTCTAGAGATTACTTTTAATCTTTCTTCTTTTTTTTTTTTTTCCTGTTTTTTTGCTACTGATTGCTTTGTTATTGCTTTCACTCATAATTTGGAATAAGTTAATATATTTATACTGCAAATCCAACTTCAGTGCAGAGCTCTTCCAAATAATGTGAACAGAATCAACTCATACAACAACAGGCTCTTGAACACTTCTGTCTATAACATTTTAAATAATTTAATTAAGCAAACATTGACTCCATTCCAATTGGTGATAATAGTGGAGATCAACTATGCTTTATGCAATATGAAGGCTCTAGCTATTTTCTGCACCAAATCTTCACAATTCTTACATCATGTATCAGAGATACAAAATTCAGGACTTTTTAATTTTCTAAGCTTAAAATTTTAAGTTTGCATATTGCTTTTATAAAACAGAGCAATCAGAAATAGGAGGAGTTGGCAAGAGGGAATAGGTTTTGATAACTTCTAGTGAAATACATTATTTTCTTATTTCTTTTTATAATAGATGTGTCAAAAATTGTAAAGTGAAGCTTTTCCTGATGTTTACACAGTGGTTTTCTATCAGTGTTATAAATACAAAATCAAATGGGTAAATATTTGCAGTCAAATAAAGGCAGTTATTCAGTCTAAATAATTTAATAAGTTAAAAAGCATACTATTGTATATATGGCTTTCTTACCTGCTTCTTTTTCTGTAGGTTTATTTGGTTGTTTCGTACTATTTCTCTTCATTGTTACACTGGCTCTAGATTGGCAGAGGTCAAGAAATTGTGCTGTCTGCAGTTTTCTTTGAGCTTCCAGCACTGCTGCCTGACCCAAGGCTTAGTCTTGTAATAGCTGGGAGTATTTGCAGTTAGATTACACGGTGGCCACTTTTCCCTCTGGTTGCCCAGTTGTTCCAGTTGCATCGCGTACCCCCGCCACTGCCATTCAGCCACTGCCAGACCCTTCTTTCTTTGTCATCAGTGTCGAGTAGCTCAAGATCAGGTTTGCTCTTTGAACATTGTTCTCTTTCACATGCGTTTAATATATTTTTATATTATAATACCATAGATATTAATTTATCATATGATATATTATAAATTTTTAAAATATTTTTCCATATGTGAGAATTTTTTGAATGGTTATTTGCTAAGGCCAGGGGTAAGAAATAATAAAACAAACAAACAAAATAACAAAAAGTAAAGAATGAGATTTGAAGAAGCTGTAGCCTTAAGAAGGCACTGAGAAATATCTGTAACATATGTAATCCCCTTTTATGCTAAAAGCTGTTTCGGAAATTGTTGTCAGAATAATTGGATGGAAAAAAGGACTTCTGCAAAATGGAAGTTTTTCCAAAGGAAATCTAGAGTGCCATTAGAAACATTCCTACTTGCAAAATCAAAATTAAATATACCTTTTTGGGTGGATTTCATTTGAAGTAAAATAGTTTGGTTTGCTGGAAAAAATCCCTATTTCTTTTTTAGAGTCAGTTCGGCATTAAATTTCACTTACCCAAAGCCTATAGTACCTCACAGGACTTGTAGAAATGGCAGCACAGGTTTTTCTGTTCCTTCTCTGTGAAATAGATAGGTAGACCAGAAAAAACACTCTCATGCTCATGGTATTCAAATGTCTTCCCAAAGGCTTCATAAGCCATGATATTTCTCCTCATTCAGGTAGTGTGCTTTTATGCTGCCAAACCTGTCTGTGTAGGTCTTAAAAAACCCAGACTGTTGTTACTGTGAAAAAAGATAGATAGTTGGGTGAGTATTCTGGCACATGGCCTGCTTCTGGCATGACACGTTTCACTTTTTTCTCAATGTTTAACACATATGATTCACATCTATGGGCATTGCTTTGACTCAGCAATCCCAGGTACGTTAGGATATAATACCAATTTTTTGGTGGCAGACTATGTGAACTCCATTGCTGAATGCCATGTAAGAGTCATAGATATGAATGCTTTTTCAAAATCTATAAAGCTTTGTTTACTTCTAGGGGTTGATGATGATGGAATTTTAAAACTTACTACTTTGGACCAAAATTGGTGAATGAAGAGGAGTCCAAATACAATGACAAATCTTGCACATTCGAATATATCAATAGAGAAATTAAATGAACTTTTTTATTTTAGGTTCCAGTTCTGTTCCAAAGGACACTATCTTAATTACATGAACCAATTCCAATTACATGTAAGCTATACAAAATAATTGCTTCAGTCACACTTGGAAACAATTTATTGTTAAAGACAAGAACTCACAACAAGAAAAAGAAACAGAGATTTTCAAATGAAATTTCCAGATAACCAGACTTAGCAGGGTCAGTACAATGAATGCCTTTCCTCTTACAAAGGTGTCAAATGTCCAGGAAGTCCCAAATAACTGGAAATAAACTTTGAACACTGGTCTGACATCTTATCTAAAAATTGGCATCATCATTAGAATGGCTATGGTCTTTCAAGTCCTTTTGGGAAAAAGTCTACTACCAAAAATGTCAGGATAATTTATGTGTCTTTTTCCAATTTCTAATAGAAGGACTGTATCAGGTGTTAACTTGACATTGATACTTACCAGAAAACACATTAATACTGCCATTTGTTTTGTAAAACATGCAAAAATAGTAGGCAATTCGGGTGAAATATAAGTGCAAAAATGATTTGATGTTTTACATTGGATCCCTTTCACTTTTTCCAAAATGGTTTTAAGTGTCTTAGAAAAGGAAAATCAGAATAAAGCCTGTGATTTTTCTGAGGCTGCTTAATACAAATTTATTAGTTAAATTAAGTTTCATACCAGTGCAATCTCTTGTCATGAAAGATTATGTTAATAATTAGCTTTAAATTTAGTTCTGAAAGTCTTCGCTTTATTAAATTTGACATTTTAATGGCATATTTAATGGCATATCTTAATGGCATATTTTAATTAGTACTCAAAAATTAGACTTTCTACTTCCATGAACAAATCAAGAGCCTGACAAGATCCATAATGAAATACATACAGTACCATCCAAAGTCCAACATTAAGAAATCTGAAAAATATTATGTAGCTGGCGATTATGTCACAATGTCTCATTTTCCAGCAACTATCAAAATATGCATTCAGTGAGTTATTGAAGGTCACTGTCTGGTCAGCCACAGGATTATTATGAAATTCATTATTAATAATACATTGTAAATATTATGACTACTAGAAAGGATAGACATATTGCACTGTCAGACTTGTGGAAGAAGATGTACGCTCTTCCTGAAGACATTTTCTGACCTAAACCAGAAGTTACTCAATCTAGTCTCAGTCATAGCATGTTCATTCTAGTGTCACATGTAAGTGAAGATTTCTCCCTAGGGAAGTAAGTAAAAAAATCCCAAACAAAATCACTGCTGGAATTAATGAATATGTCATAGGATAACTTTTGAGTTTCTTAGTGATACTAGTAAGCTGCACACTAACGTCGTTCACTAACCTAGTGCAAATATTCATTATTTATCTAGAACCACTTAGTTTAGTGGAAGACTTTAAGATTACTTTTAGAAAAAGCTTTTTAAACCGTACACTGGATATAGTGATGAAGCTTGGAGTTGTAAGGAGACAAAAATAGGATACCACCAAGGTTGTCAAAATTGTCTAAAGAAGAAAGTAAGAGTATCTATCTGTTATGGATACTTCACCCTTCACCTCCTGTAAGTGAAGATATTCACTTACATTATCTGCTACTTAAAAACTGCAGATTATTTTAACCTACATGGACTCAGAAATACTCAAATTTGTATAGCTACAATTTTTAGAAAAGCAGTGCTCCATGAATCTATCTGCTTTCAAGCAGTTTGGTATAGTGTGACTGTTTCAATACGTAGGAGTCGTGACATGAACCAGGACGTTTATTAAAAAGTTCTCAGTGTTTTGTCTTGCATGGTGTAATTCAGGGCATTACAGCAGGCTGAAAGAAGGTAATTACAGGACTGCTTGTTCATTGGATGTTAGAGGCATATATTCGTGGTGTTTTTTTCCCCAAGATATGTTTGAAAAAGTATCTGAGCAATTGCACCATTACTCCAGTAAAGGCATTGCTTCTGGTTGCTGGAGTATAAAGTACAATTCAGTTTTTAAATAAGTATTCTCTTTGGCTGCTATGCATCATCTGGAAAGATGTGAATTTTTGGAATGGCCCAGTGACAAACTCAGTCTTAATCAGCAAGGTCTTTTCCTCGGGATCATTTGTGAAGGTTAGAAAGTTATGCTCACACCCAGAGAACAACATAGTTCAGCACACGTAGAAAATAAACAGATCTTCCAGCTTCAACCTGGTCCCATGACCTCTGCGTACAGAGCTTAACCTTCCAAAAGGCATTCAGCTTCGTTGGGTCACTGGAGGAGGGGTGAAGATGTCTTGCTCACTGCAAAATGCCACTGTAACCAAAAAAGTCTTTTGTGAGACAATATCCTGATGCCAGCATTTACCTTTCTGTGATACACCTATGCTCTTTCATGCCAAAGATCAAGAAATAACACTCCCTTTGGGGAAACTATTATCATCCATCAAGTGCTACTTGTTCAATCACTTTTGATAGAGAGTTGTAGTACCATACTTCAGAGATTTAAAGTGGGATGAAGTGTGTCAAGAAGTATATTCTGTGATTTAAAAAAAAAAAAAAAAGAAGATATTACAAGGATTAATTAGAATCACAAGCTGTAAGCACTTTAAGTTGTGATGCAAAAAGTATTTTTTTGTGTAACATGGGACAGTAACACATACCTGAGATGTAGTGGAAAGAAATGCTAGATATGAATGTCATTTTTACCAGTGGAGACCGGGGCTGAAATTCCCACTAGGGGATACCTTTATAGATCTCATTTTAGTATATTGTAGTCATGCCATTATAAAACCATCAAATGCAATTTGGCACAGCATGATACTTAAAAGGTGGCCTGAAATTAACAGACTGGATTACCCTCTACAGGCAGCCAAGGTTATTTATAAATTGGAATTCAGATAAGTAAGTGAAGTGCCTTACTGAACTCTGTACTTTTATATTCCCAATCTCTGTCTTCTGTGCTTTGAAATACTTTTTGCAGTCGTCCTTTAGTTGAACTTGCAGAATATTTAGCCACTTAAAATGGGAGCAAAACCAAAAGCAGGATGCTGTATTAGGTACTTACAAGAGATAGTGCTTTTACATTTGTAAACTATCTTGTAAAAAGTTTTAATTAAAAGAGCTACATCTTGGCATCTGTGAGGTCTAGTGCAATTAGTTGCTTTAAGCTCCATTTTCTCCTCCCGCTGCCAATTAAGCAAAACTTGTGTGCAAGAGTAATGGTTGCCTCAGTGACAAAATCAGAACATGCTAAATAATGTGATTAAACTTGTTAAAAGCCAAAATAAACACTTATAATTATCTCAAGAAAACCTGCATAGCACAAGTGAGAGCTCTATAAAGTGAAACTCTGCATCCATAATTTCAGACTTTCCTACACAATAGATCATAGTTAAAGATCTGTTAACAGACCTCTGACTGCTGAACTGGGCAGCTTGTGGTTTTCTTCTAAACCTATTGGCATAATGTGGATTTATGCAAGAGGTGCAAATTGGAAGTTGTCTGCTATTGGAGCCATTGGCAGAACAGAAATCATACTGTAGGGTTAGCAGCATGAAGTACATTGCTTTGAAATTACACAGCAGGGTTTCTGCTTGTTGCTCCGCTTGCCTTTAAGACCAAGGTCTTATACTGTCTGGCCGTGATTAAAATCAAAGTGTAGGCCTCTTTGCTGGGTGCCAGTAAACGAAGGTGAAAAACAGAAACAATCTGGATTCTTAATTATTTTAAAATGCAACATAGGCAAAAAACTAAGATGAAAGCATTTCTTACTAATCTATCCTAATTATTCCACATAAAATGATTTCCTAAAGAGGCCTATATCTTGAGATAGTCACTTTCTATGACTATGCAAGATTTTTTTTCCTATATAGTATCTTTTACATAAACCCACACACATATACAGAAAACAAGAGCTGACAAGCAGTTTAAATGGTAGGCTTATTTAAATCCAGGTTCAGGTGTACATCAAAACTTGAAATAAACCAAGATACCACACTGAATTTACTGAAAATTAAATGACTATTAGCTTCTACAGCAGTCCACTAGTAAAAAAGTTCACATTTGGAAATGCTCCATTTTACTGCCACACCATGGAGATATAGGTAGTTATGTTCAAGTTGGCAAGTGGGATCGGAAAGAACAAAGGGTTGTTACCTTAGAAAATAAAGATATAGTACAGGGATAGGAGTCCTCAGCGTAAAGCCAAGGCTCTCTGCTCAGAGGCTCTCATTCTTGCTGCAGGCACTGTGGTCAGTTTTCAAGGAAAATTTTAGCAAAATAATGGTGTGTAGCAGAAAGCCAATGCTGAAAGTGTGTACTATAAGAGCTATCTACACGACTGCAGATGTTACCATAAGTGAACAAAGAACTTTTTCTTTACTTGTGAGCATATTCCAGAGTACTTGTTGTCAGGATATTTTTCCTAATTGGCTCTTGAAGGGCTTACTGATAGGCAGACCTCTTGACTGAAATGAAGATGCTACAGGGATATCTGGAGATAGCCAAGGCCAATCACTAAAGCTGATGTGCAAAATACTTGCCCACTTTAAGTTCTGACTTATCTAACATGTATTTTTTTGATTTAGACTACAATGCTTGAAAGTCAGTTTTTTTGCCTCATATGAAAAATATATCTAATATTTTTCTTAGTCTAAGCTTCTTGTTCATGATGCCTTTACTCTTAAAAGGCAAATGCATAACTTCCAGGTCACCAGCAAACAAAATATATGACATATAAAGGAATAAAGGATTCAAGCAGTCACTTTGAAATATATTGTATTTTGCTTGGTCTTTTAATGTATTCTTAACTTCATTTTGGGTACTTTTTTATTAATAATTCTCAGCCCATTTAATGTCATGTAGCTTGTTGAGTACAAACAATTACTTATGAACAAAATCTGCCTTTAAATCTACAACAAAGAGAGGGAGATGTTTCTTTCATGCACCAGTTCAGAACAGCCCCTGACTGATGTTAAGTTTATTTCTAACTCACAACTACTTGTATGCGACCTCTTGAAGTCAGTTCTATTAACTGGGTTTGTCTCTGGTTCATCGATGGCAAGACAAAATCAGACAATGTTCATGGGAACTGGAAAGGTGAGCTCCTTGCTCATCTCCTCCTGGGAGCAGGGAGGTAATCTGTACTGCTTGCCCATTACCATACTGGAATACAAAAATGTATTTAAGACCACTGTGGTAAGACATTCAGAGCAGAGTTACTGGCTCATTTCTCCTTCTGAGAGAGCCTTGTCATCTTTTCCTGCTTTACTCTTTTCCCTTTAAATAATCTCATTACTATTAAGAAACCACATCGCTTGGGTTTTCCTAGTATCCAAGTATGCTGAGTACATACTGTGGCAAACTTAGCCACATAAAAATTGCTGCTCTGCCTAACTTCTAAAGCATATAATGTAATGTGCTCCACTGGAGAGTTTTAAAGTGAGTTAAAGAGATACATTCCACATCTTCACAAGTTGTAAAAATTCCAAATAATTCAATAAAATGCATTAGAACAATAGGTAGACGAAATCCCTACTAATGTTAGTGAAGCTTGTTTTCTGCAAAACACTCTTTTCTCTTATAAGAAAGATATGCAGTTTTGCCCATAATATTCCAGCTGTGGTGTTAACAGCAGAAATTGTAGTGAAAGCAATACCCTGTCCCCCACTGCTGCCATTAGTGCAAAAATCTGATGTAATACTAGTGCAAACAGGTCACTGACAGACACAGGATTTTAATGACTGCATGTTATCAACCTCTTTGCACAGCTTCTGCCATGGGAACAACTGCATGAGGGGAAAAAAAGCAAGCCCAAACGGAAACACTGTCAGGAAGATGTAGTTGCTTCACATCACAGTCCATCAGAAAGGAAGATGAAAGCAAACAGCTGTGAAAAGCAGAGCTATTCCATGTAAATTCTGTAAGGAAAGTATTGGACACTTCTGAATTCTTCCTCCATTCTGCTTTTTCTTCAAGTCCCTGGTTGGAATCTGTCCTAAGGTAAGGAAAAGTCTGCAAGTCAAGATTTAGGTGTTTCTCCTGTTGTGTGTTTTCTGCAAAACAGTTTTCCTAAGCTTTAACTCTCATTCTTCTCCCTGTGCTTGGGCCATACTCCCTGTGAGACAGGCACCTGTTTCTTCCTGCTCGTCTTCCAACTTTTTCCACAGCAAGCAGTTTACACCAATATAACTGCTACTTCAATCCCACAGCACCCATTAGGGGCTGCTCTTGAAAAGGAACTCCTATGGGTGATAGTTATAGCCTGTAGATTCCTGGCAATATTGACTGAACTTGATGTATCAGGCACAAAATACTGGTTTTATAGGCGCATGCATCTCAAAAAGACTTTTTCTTGTTTCTCATAAGATAGCTGGACACTCAGAACTTTGCAATAAAATGGTGAGTAGAAAACCTGGCATTACTTCCTTCTGCATTTGCTGTGTTTTGGTACGCATTACCTGGCTTCAGAGGTAATGAATGCATTGTCAGTGAAATTAATGTACCTTCAATGGACTAACCAATTTTAGCTGCAAAAAGTCTTACTAATGTACAAAAAAGATCAAAACCATAGAATATCAGTCTGTTCAGGACAAAAATTTTCTCCTAAACCATCAATTGTTGGTTAATGTTTTCAATTACAGGCTTGTGTACCTCATCCAAAACTTTTTAAATCCCATTTTAGAATAATCGTGGGTGTTCTCAAATACATAAAAACCCTAATGTGGATGAATAGTTATTTCTCAGGGCAAAGCAAGAGAATAACATGAAAGCATATATAGTATCAATATAAAAATAAATAAAAGCTAGATTGATTGATTGGCAGAGGAGACAAAATCTGGCAATTTATCTCATCTCCAAGTTAAATAATTAAACAATGAAAAACATGCAAAACCCCAAGGACACAAATAGTGAATTTGGCCCTAACAGTACTACTGTATTACAATGGGCCTCTGAGCACTGCTATCTTTTGCATCAGAGTCTTGGCATATATCCTCAGGCAATTCACTGAATCTCTCCTCAGCCATAAAACAGGATAAAATACTCATCCTAATGTGAAATGAGGATTGTTAATACTTTTTTTAGTTTTAAGTTATGATGGAGGAAAAAAAGAGAAATACAACCCCCAAATTATTCCTAGACCCTTGTGGGATATACAATACTGGCTAAATAAAAATAAATGTTGCCAATGCATTTTTATGCTCTTTAGGAGAATTTCAAAATTAAAGAAAGAATGGTATACAGTAGCTAAACATACATTGTCTTAGCTCAAGTACTTAGTAAAATCTCATGAACTATTATTTGGAAACATAATTCAACCTTTTATGTAAATGGGGCCACAGAGATTAGAAAACAGGATAATGAAGAATGGCAAAATATCTAACTGTCCAAGCCAATGGAAGGATCAGTGTAAGAGCTGCTTTTAATTAACATCTTAGTGGTTTGGAAAACAGAATAAAGATCATATTAAATAAATTTGCTGATGATGTTGCACTGAAAGATCTTGCCAAAAGTAAAGCCAGAGTAAATATAAAGGACCAGAGAGGTTAAAAAAATATGGCACTGGAAATAAACCCTCAACCAGGGAAAAAAAGCAAGCTAAACATTTGGTAAAAATGATAAAATATACATGGGAGAGAAAGCAATGGTAGTGAGAAATTCCTTTGGTTGATGCCAAAACCAAGTTAGACTCATGGTTTTAGCAAAATCAAAGGAGTTGTTCTACTTGGGCTGTCTCTACCATGGCAGGTGAAAAGGAAAGTGTGTCTTTCTCTGACCATAGTCTTGCACTATTAAAATTGATAGAATAATTGTAATGAATTTCAATGAATAAAAGATTAAATCCTATGTGATGCTGCAAACCCCAATTATTGAAGACGTGTGACTCAGCCTCTCTCCTTATCTTCCTTACTGCAGGTTTTATCTTCCTTACTGCATGACATTTTAAAAGTAGGAAGTGCTATGTTTCTTCTGCTTTTGGAAGCATTAAGCATTTCATTTTAAGGTTTTCAGTGGGGAAGAGGGCTAGGGGAAAAAACACAACAAACTACTGTGCTGTTTATTCCTGTTGGTTTTGTTTCCAGAGACTGAAGAAAAAGCTGAGATTTGCTCTTTCCATATAATTTCAAGAGCTGGTGCCTTAAAACAAGCAACAAAGTACTATGAGATTAATGCTAAAATCATCAGGTCTTGCAACAGTACACAGCCACAATATTCACTTCTGGACAATATGACTGAAGGATGGTCATTCTCCTATGAGAATGTCCAAGAAAGTAACTAAATTAAGATGAAAGGAAATCTTATTCTCCTGGTAAAGTGGCTGTTATTGAGCTGTTACTATGTAATGATATGGCAGATGCTGACAGCAGTCATAAACATCTGTATCTGGCTGCTTAGTTTGAGGATTGCCTAGAGACGCTGAGCGTTGTAGCTGAATCTTAGAGCAGACTTCATATTTTTACATTAGGTATACATGTAACACTTTTTTTAGTATTATGTTTAATGTGCCCAGATTTAAATGTGTAAATTAGCTGTGGTTAATGCTCTGTAAAATATCATCTCTACTGCTAAAAAATGGAGGATTGAGAAAGTGGTGATCATAATGTATAAAACTATGATAGCATAAAGTATGTTTCTTTGCCACGTTACCTCTCGTTGCAAAACTATTCTTCATTTGCACAGCATGCTGTGGTTCAGAAGAGCTCAGGAAGTGTGTTTAATCCACTTAATATCTGGAGGTTATTAAATGTTATTATCATTTAATTTGATTGGAAAACTGAAGTGGACTGGTATTGATGGAATAAAGAGTGGCAGTAAAGGAAATATACTAATACTCAAGTGGTATGTCCAAGATAATGTATTTAATTAGCGCTGAGCTTTGACACAGTACTGTTGAAAATTTAGTCCTCAGCCTTGTTTCTCCACAGCTCACTCTCTCCAGTTATGCAAATGAGCACATCTTCTTTGTTTCCAAATAACCTACATTTCTGATCCGTGCTTCCCTCAACAGCCGCTGCCACCAATCACAGCTTAAAACATCTGTGCAAGTAGTTGATTGTGTCCAGCTCTTCTAAAGTATTTGCAAGCCCTTGCACAAACAACAAATGAGGCTCTCTTTTAAAATGTAAAATGCCTCTTGCTCCAACGTGAGGTAGAACTGTTAAGAGATGTCACATAAAAAACACTTCTGCAAGTAAACCCACCACAAAAAACCCCCCCAGATTTATAAACAAATTTAATTATAAATGAAAATAAAGAAAAACATGTAGACATACTTGTAGGTGATTAAAACACAAATTGCACTACTTAATGACGTGAACTTTAAAGGATATGAGGATACACAAAGGATGGAGACAAAGGTTAAACTTAAATTCAAGTTATGTTGAGCTTAATAGAGCTGGTGTTGCATGTGGTATTCTGATTCTGTATAATTAAACAAAGCATAAATAAATTGTTTTATAGCTTAATCTTAATTTTTAAAGTATATAAAATAATATAGGAAAATTTTTACAATGATTTTTATCAGAATCATGGTAGAAAAGGCTTATTCACCAAAAATTTTTTATTTTGAAGAAAATGTGGCAGCATTAAATAACCTAGTAAAAAACAAAAACACCAAAAAATTTTGCTCTTTAAAGAGTTTTGAAGCAGATTCAGAATCTTGTGGTACTGCAACATCTAACAGTCTTGCATGGGGAAGTAAAAGAAAATGGACATCAAAACATAGGCTGAATTTATGTGCAGCTTCTCAAAGCACAGGAAGCAGCAGAAGACTGAGGACAGGCATAGAAACAGCTTCATTCGAGAAGCAGTGGTTGTACAGCAAAGGCCTAAACCTTAAGGCTAAGTGACTGCCGAGATTTGCAGCTCAAGTTCCTTTAGCCTTTTTTTAATAAAGCAGCAAAACACTTAGCTTCTGTAATTTCCAGAAGTTTTGAGGGATGTACTAGGCAAGCAAAAATTCTTCCCTTAACATTTCCTATTGCTATTTTTAAATTGGAGTAATTAATATTTAAATGATACACAAAACCATCGTTCTGATATGGAATTTGTTTAGTTTCAAAATTTCATGTGCAGTTGTTGGCCTATAATCTCTTTAAAGTAAAACCACAGTCTTAAATGTAAAACCACATTTAGACAGGCCAAAAATTGTTGAGCAACTGTCTGAAAGAATAAAAGTTAATAATAAAAAACTCCTTCCAGTGAATCAAAAGAAAAAAGACTTTCGAAGAGAAGTTGGGAATGTTGGATGATCTTGATATAAAAGGACCTGTCAAGGAAAATCCAGATCACTGCAAAAAGCAAGCTGAATTCCTTGCACTGGTATTCATTACAGAAGAGATCATACACCCAAATCATGCTTTACTCAAGAAAATAGTCTGGAGAACTATTTCTAACTGAAACATGAGTAGAAGAGATTTGTTCTGATAAATTAAAGAGGCAATTTTTTTCAGGACCTAAATAGTATTTCCAGGAGTGCCAAAGGTACTCAGATAGGAAAATCCTTTACTGGTAATTGGGATGTGTTAACTATTACATAAGTTGGCTTTGATATTAAGAGACTATGTCACAAATCTTTGATAACCTGTCAGATGTTAATCCAGAATTTTATATCTAGACTGTCTTTATGTAAGCCTGGGTATATTGGTGGAGAACTTATTAGGATATGTAGATACAATGTTTTGGGGAAGATTCAGTAAGTTTTGCAGTTGTAAGCATGGCTTTCAAACCCAATAAGGTTCTTCAAAAGAATGATTTATCATGTGAATAAGGGTAAATCCAGCTGGTATGGGGTAGCTGGACTTTCAGTCCCCTTTGCCAGACATTCTTACAAGAAGCTGTGCCCTTCCAGAGTAAGAGTGAAGGGCTTGTCATGTAGTGACAACTGAGTGACAACTGCTTAAATGATAAGAAACAAAGGGTAGGAATAAGTGGTTAGTTTTTCCTGAGGAACGTTAGGAATATTCTTCCTCAGGGCTCTGTATTGATCCCTGTACTGGTGAGAGTCAGGAAGATGGTCAAGTACAGGTGTGATGGTTTGCAGGTGATTGTAAGTATTTCAGAAGAACAGTAGACATAGTAGGACTAGTAGGAATAGGACTACCCTGCATTTACCACAGTTTAAGTGATATGTGATATGGTTCAGTTCTTTAAGATGCAAGAATTTGGCCATAGGTTTGAATCCTGTATTTTCAAGAACTCTGGGACAACAGAATTATTGGAGCATAATAATTATTTCAGTAGTGCTCTGAAATGTTAGCATATGACAGTATAAAACTGGATATCTGAAGCAGTATAAACAGGAGTTACAGAATATTTTTGTTTTTCTTAAAAAAGATATTTTTCCTTAAAAAAGTTTTTTGCTCTGTCACAGGTGGTATCCAATGTGGAGGCTACAGTAGGATAAGGAGGAGGGAATAAAAATTACATTATGAATCTAACCAAAATGTTTAAGTAGATAATTTCATACAATAAGGAAGAAATAAGGAAAAAAAGTGTTCTGAAAAACATCTTACTTTCTTGAAAATGGGGCTATGTGGACACAGGAAAAATTGAGTTAAATATCTTGGGAATTAACAAGGAGTGCTTGAGTTTTCTGAAATGCTTCCCTCATGGAGGAAACCTCTATTTTCAAGTGCCATTTGATTAAAAACATGTTTTCTAAAAAAACTGCACTGCCTAGTCACACATAAAAAAAAAAGTTATTTTTTTAATGCATCTATTTACTTCTCCAGAGAAACATAGAAGATGGGCTAATGGTTAGTGTTCTTAAGGAGACAGTTAACTAAATACAATGGAAAAATGTGGCAATTTATGAAGAACATGTTAAGAGAAGAAATTATTCACTAACAATTATTAAGACCAAATTGCGTACAATGATATATTAGGTCTTATCCTGGAAACAAGGGGCCAATAAAAATTCTGCACATGAATAAAGAAAAGAATTTAATCTGAAAAGAAAAATCCAACAAAAAATGTCAAGCTGCCAAAGCTTTTCCACTGCCTGGCAATAGGCACTCCACCCTCAGAGCACTGTTTCCAGTCCTTTCTCACAGCCTCACTGAGTGTAGTCCAACCAGTGGAAGGGGGAAACCACAACTGCTAGTCCTACAAACTTTCACTTTCAGCACCAGCATATTAATATTTAGGACTTTTACAAAACATGACGAAGAGGATAGTCTCCCATTGGTAGTTGAAATTGGGAACATGATATATGGTTTATGGTAATATGATAATATGGTACATTCAAGGGTGATTAGCATCACATAAAATATTCATTATGCAACATTGTGACTGCTGGACTTTATGTGGCTTATTGCAATGATAGCTCTCACTGATTTTATTGTTCCTACACCAGTTTGAACAGGGTATAATTTCTTTCTTATATTAGAAAGTACTCCTCCCCCTCATCAAAGTTTGTTAGTCATGTCCATGACTGGTGGATGAGCCCATGAGCTTCATGCTCATACAGCTTTCTGCTGCCCTGGGTGTCACATCTGGGCACCCTGGTAGGCAAGCTGAGCCTATTTGTGCATGCAGACCTGCATGGTGTACTACTAACTTTTAATCCTTTTTGGCTTAATTTAACACTGTCTTTGCAAAACACTTTTGTAGCCAAAAAAGACGGGGAAGAAATGATGTGTAGAGAGTAATACGTTCATTTCTAGCTGGATTTATGCAAAGCCATGCAGATTGCTATGTTATGTCTACTGACACCATAGAAAAAAGATAAAAATACACTCCAGCTGTCTGATAAATTCAGGGCCAAAGTCTCTCCTTCTATTCAGGCACAAATGGCTTCCACTGCGGTTAATGGGACTAGAGTGCTTACACTATAGGGTCTATAGCATCCCTAATTGTTTCTTGGCTGGCTAGCACTTGATATCAATGCACATGCAGACTGTATTAAAATAGATGTGCTATATCAGTATGATCAGCTAGGTGATAAACAATACCCTGCCATTAGCTCTGACAGGAGAAAGAGATTTTAGTGTGCAATCAAGAAAAGTAATTGTTAGAAATGTAATAATTGCACGTAGCTCCTTGATGAATTACTGAACTTGATGAACAAGCATTATATGTTTTTATGGGCTATAAGCCAGCAATCAGGTAGCAAGACTGAAAACCCTTGTAAAAGTTCTAAGTGGCTTTAGACTTTAATATGAGGATGAATTATTTGTTATGTTGTCTCCATGTATCTTTTTGGATAGCTTTTGCTTTTTGGTTCTGAAATTAACAATTCAACTATTAGTGTCAACATGTAACTAGTTAAAACTTACACACAGCTTATCAGAAAAAGAGCACCATGATATACTTAACAGGATGATTTTTACAGGTCAACTTCTGTAAAAGCTCCTAGATCACTGGACAAAGACATCAGATAGTGCCACTGATACAAGAAACTGGAAACTTTCCTGACTAAATGTAGTACAATCAATTAAAAAAAAACCCAAAACCAAAACAAAAGAAAAGGATCCAGTGAAATAATGTGAGTGACAGATAGTATAAATAGTACAGAGATCAGCTTAGATCTTTGCTAAGGCATAAGTTGTCTTCTATTCATAATTAAGCATGTAAAGACTGGGAATTTTGTATGAGCTTTTATTTTACTTTTGCAATGAAAAGCATATATGCATTTATGCAAATATGATTGCTCAATTTTGCTTATAACAAAATTGAAAATATCAGACACATGTAACTGAGGTATCCATGAAAGAAAATAAACACCTATGTTATTTATTGCAATCATTTAATCAGCTGCAGAACTCTTCAATGCCCAGCTATTTTAGGGGTTCCTTCACTTACAGCAAGATGGCCATCTAATAAATAGATTTATCAATTTGTTTTTTTCTTTTAGCTTTTTAACAATGCTTCCAGAGCTTTCCCTGAAAGGCAAACCCAGAATACCTATGTCAAGCTATTGCAATATTGTTGCAGAAGATCAGCCAAGTCTGCTTTTCCCTATGGAAATACTAATTTTTGTCCAGATTTGTTTGCAATTATGATCAATCTGGAGTTATGACCTCATTAGGGTATATCATATGAAATCAGAAATATATGAATGTTGAGCAATAGCTCTGGCATTCAAATCTATGAAAATCATCTGTTAGTCTTCTGATATCCTCACGCAGATTGCCCAGACTCTCTCACAGATGTCATTCTTTACGTCAGGATATACACACCAGTTTATATTTTGACTTTATTTTAATGTCCAGATTTCTCAGATCTCTCATTACATCCTGTTTCAGTGAATGGAAATTATCTGCTCAGTGGTCTCGGTTTCTTCCACTTCCTCACTCATCACCAAATGTGAGATGCTGAGCTGGCATCAAGTCTCTTAACTCATGACTGCTCGGCAGCTGCTTCCTTCCTATGGATCCAGGCTGCTGCTGTTGTGGTACACCAAGCGCCTGAATGCCTTCTCCTTTCCCCACTAGAGCTTGAGGACATGCTGCCTCCGAGAGGGAGGGATTAAGTGGGAAGAGGAGTGTGGCTGAACTCATTAAATCCCATGTAGTCTGGTGAGAAGGATTTTAGATTGGTTTTGCTGTCCTGGCAGCCGTGAATTGCCTGGGCAACGAGCAGCCACACTGGCTATAAACACTCTGCTGAATGCTGCCAGCATGGTATTTATCACTCTGACTTAATGCCAGAGTAGGAACCATTTCAAAAACAAAGAAGTTTTGTTTAATGCTTTACAAGTGCCAGGAGCATTCCTTCTTTCAAAATTCTTTTAGATTCTGATGTGCAAATACTTCTATATAGGAACAGAGCAAATTAATTCAGTAGGATCTATTCCAACAGGTCAACAAACTAGGGCCTTAAACCTATAGGAAATAAACCATTTCCTCTGAAACTCTGTAAGAACTTATGAGAAAGAGATATTCACCCCCTTGTACTCCACAAACACAGGAACACTACTGCACGGACCTGTGCTACGTGAAAACACAACATGGAAGGGCACTGATAAAAATCATGTGTCAGGAGAAAGACCGCACAGTAAATAGAGTCTAATCTGGAAAGGAAACTCCTGGGTCCAGTCCTACAGTGCTCAAGCAAACAAAACCTCCACTGAAGTTACAAGGGAAAAAAAATCTTCTGTCCTAAAGGGGCATTAAACAGAATTTATTTACATCTGTAAAAATGTGCTATTGAACATGTAGATTACATGCTCTACAGAGCAAGATATACCTAACAGAAATTTAAGTAAGGTGAATGAAGTATTTGAGCAGAGATTTTTTTCATGATATAAAGATATGACTTATAGAAAAAAAAATGCTATTCAGAAGACTAGTGTAAAATGTAATCTTTCTGAAGAGGAGATGTTAGTTGAACTTAACTGGGTATCTGATGTTTGGTTTACAGAATACAAAAGGACAGAGAAGTTCAATTAAGATTTAGGTTGATTCTTTAAAGTGTTACTGAAGTCTAATGACTACTCTGTGTAAATTATTTCCATATGATGACCTGCTTGAAAATGGTGGGATAGAATAATCCCATGTTTTAGTCAGCACCTGCAACAAGTAAGATATCTTCGAAATTTGTTTCAAGAAATATAAATGCACAGGGTTTTTTTACTGTGGAGGGGAAATGTAATAGTCTAAATTTTTCATGAGTAATTTTCTTGAAATAGTCTTCAATAAGGTTTTTACATCCTAGAGCAATATTTGGTCTAGTTTTTGTGACCACAGAGGGGAGTGAATCACCCACTTCCCCGCCCCCCTCCCTCCCCAGTATAATTCCTTAGAGCTGTGGTTTTCAATTTATAGAGATGAAGAATGAAAATATTAATTAATCTGCAAATATTCTGTTATTCCCTTTGTTTCTTTTTTCAAATAACTGCTTGCAATGAACCAAACCAACAACAGTTTCAGAGCACAGGTCTTGGTGCGCTGAGCTCATCTACAACAGGCTTATTTGGAAGAACTTCACCAATTCCAACGTTCTGATCAATGTCCTAAAAATTCACTAGACTGATTTCTTCAGAGACTGGGAACCAGATGTGAAAATTATATGAATAACAAGAAAAACCAGAAAAACTGTTTATCATAATTAAAGAGTCAAATCACCATTTGAAGGTCATATCTGCTCCAAGGCAGTTTTTATAGGCCAACAACACAGAGGCGCTAAGGATGCTAGGGAAAAGAAGGTTCATTGCTTGTGAAGGGGCTTATTTCTCATTTTTCATTTCTGTTTGTAATCTCTGTCGTCTTTGTTTCTTATGCTTTGGATAAAAAAGGTGACTTTTATATTTATTAGAACTGGGTTTCAGTAAACATTATGCAATATGGTAGACCGGGAAATGATTTATTGATAATTTGTCACTTATATTTATGGAAGTGTAGACCCTGGAGCCCTAGAGCTGGTAAATCATATTATGCAGCTACAAATGTTTTTTTATTCTTTGCTGCCAAAAGTGCACCATGTAAACTGATTGCCTCACTAAACCCCTGGGGCCTGATAATGATGCACTTGCTAATACAAAGGGAGGAGGGGTGAGGAGAAGACAACTAATTATAAATTTCTTTTTGTTGCAATATGTTTGCCTTTTAATCTAGAGTTCCATAAACAATAGATGGATGAAATATAATTAGGAGGAAGATTACAGTTTAATGAGGCAAAAGATTGGGAAAGAATGTAAATGGAGCAGTAGGCTGTGCTGAGTTTTTAGCTGTTTATTATTGTACAGCTGTAAGGCACTTTCACACAGTTCCCAGATGGAAGCAGCTGTTAGCTCTTCGCCATTAGAAAAAAAGAGGTTCATAGTTCATTTTTATCCACTTGTTCCAGCCTAGTTATGTTCACTGCAACACTTCACGGAGTCACAACTCTCAGCTACGGCTGAGACTGTCAGGATGGGCACCCTGTCTTCATTTGCCACTTTGCCATTCACTTATCACATCTGGCAACCTCTCAAGCAACAAGCTGTTCCACTCCTTGTAATATGTTTATCTCCCACGGTGATGTCAGCAAAAGACAGCAAAAGTCAGCAAATCTAATATTCATGCTCAAACAGATTTGTTGGTGCTCTTTGTTTATAAGAAAGGGCTCTATATCACCCCTGCAGCTGCTTCCTCTTCACCAAGCTTTGTTTTTGTACAGTACTCTTCAGATAGGCCTTGGGAGCTGTACAAAGCATGTGCCCATCTGACTTCACAGTGGTTTTGTTTTAGTTTTTTATATTAAAAAAACAACCCACATCTCTCTTTTTCCATAGCATGTTATGAAACCTACATTTTTCCCTCAGCTTGTCAAGAGCTCATACACAAGACAGAATATAAAAGGCAAATAAGAGAGGCGTTTCTTTAAAAAGCAGTCACTGGGAAAGAAAAAAGTAGGCAGACTTTCAAGAACAAATACTACAGTAACATTTCTCTTGTAGTACTTAAACAATTCCACATTATGGGCCAAGATATCCATTGCCCTGCACAGGCATTTATATCAGTGCAAACTGAGTGTAAATCTTTACTATTTCAGACAGGTTGTATGTTATATTTTGTGCCAAGGCATTGCACATGCTAAAGGGAATTAGAGAGTTTGGTGCTATTTTTGTAACAATTTATACATTTTGGACTTCTCATTTCGCAGTATTTGGGACTATCTCAGGTGCTTTATAAGGCATATTCTGTGTGTGCTTACATAAATTTATATTTCTGAGGTACCTAATGGATGATAGTCCTATCAGCCAAGGTGAAGGCAGCCTTGTGCTTTATTCATGGCTGGCATTAGGCGTGATGCTTCTGAACAATTTCTAAATCTGGGTGAGGCATATTTTTCTTAATTTGTTTCTGTTTTAGGATTAGATTTTCTAAAAATTTTTATGGGTTACTACACCGTTCATTCAAATGTTTGGCAAGAGTTTTACTGCAATTCCATGATTTACTTATCCCAGCACAGGACAAATTTGGAGATCTGGGTTTAACCAGGTGGCAAGCGTGGCACTTTCCACTAATATAAAAACCAGTTCAGTTCTAAATATCTTTTTTTTTTTTTTTTTTTTTTTAAGGGAACAAAAGAGTATTTCTTTAAACATTGAATGAAATTCTGGTCTCTTTAAGCTATTTTGTAACTGGCTGCCAAAGGACAATTAATTTCACAGTTTCCAAAACAGCTTTCAACATTAATATACATTACAGTTTTTAAATTTAACATTTATGGGAAGCTCATGAGTAGAATTCTGTACTGATCTCAAAAAAAAAAAAAGATACAATACAAAAAATTCCAGCATTATAAAGTTACTTTTTAAAAATTCTACCACTATCAGTAGGCCACCCACATGCTTAATCTAGAAGAACCACCTCTAGGCTATGAGAAAGGCTGTTCAGTCTCTGTGCCCCTACAAAACTTGGTTATTTTGCTGACAAGGATGCTGGTTAAGGCCAATTATGGTGGGCAGTTTTATGGTCCAAACAGCTGTCCAGTTGGAATTGGACTAAGACCACCAAGTTATTTCATGTGTCACAAACAGGCATCTGATTGGTTAAATAAAGCTGCATATATATTTTTATGAATAGAAGTGGGAGGTTTAATTTGCTTTTGTTTGTGGGGTCTTATTTATTGCTTGAAAGTGTTTGGATGCCTGCTGGGTATTTGTGAAAAAGGGCTGCAAAAGCTGCACATATTTCATCCGTAGTTCTGGAACAGCAGTACAGTGTTGTGGTTGAGGCTAACCAAAGTAGAAAAATTATATGCCATTGTGGCAAGGTATGAAAGCTATTGCTAAGGTTGTAGACAAAAACTTAAAACCCACTACCCCAGCTAAGAACCCCACCTGGTATATATGTATGTATTGTGTGTATGTATGTACGTGCTCATTTAATATCGGGGAACCATTTATGCTCAAAAATCTTGCCTCCCATTTAGTTGTGTTACCACTTCAAATTACAGCACTTAAAATTACTTCCTTACCTGCTCTTTAATGCCTGTTTTCTCTTGTTTGATTAGTTCGTGCACCTAGAGCACTTTCCTATGTGCAATTTTTACTGTTTCCCCTGTTTAGCCAGTCTGTTTTTTCATCCTGTCTTTCATGTGAAAGCCCTATGCAGCAATTTAGGAGAGAAAAGCATTTTTAAATTTCAAAATTAAGACTTTTACAAAAAATTAAAGATGCAATGGCAAAACTAGAAACACTAGCAAAAGACGTCCAAGATAACTTGAGTGTCTGCAATGCTGTCTAACTCCTAGAAAAAGACCCACATTAATCTTAAAGTCACTGGTATAATTTTAAGATACTTATCCCAAAATTCCTGGGTTCATGTATCACATACATATTTCTCATTAGACTAATAACATTACCAAACATTTATAATATGGCCAATATCTCTGATTTTTGTCTTATTAAATATACTTCTAAGTGCATTGCTTGTTCACAGCACAGAATTAAAGCTCCCAAAAGTTACATTTGCTATCTACTTCCGAGCTCTGCTTTACAAAGCCTAAAAGATTTACTGCAGAATACTTGACTGTCTGTAGTATCAATACTTTCTTAATGTTTTCTTTCTCTCACAGGACTTCTTTACTCACCTTCTTTTCCTGCTGCCTCATTGCATCTTTTGCTTATATTTTTTTTTCCTTCAGACAGCTTGCTTTCTTCACTTTCTGCACCTTTCCTTGTTCCTTTAAATAACCCCTCTGCTATCTAACTTATTCTTTCCTTGTCTGTCTGCAGTTTTCAAGTCCAAATGCTTGTTCATGATTTCAAGATTACATTATTCGCCTCTTATTCCTCTTATATCCTTCCTTCCTTGCTCATGCTTTTCTGTTCTGTTCCTATCCATTCACTGATATTCTGCATGCCTGCTGTTTATTCAATCTCAAAAATTTTTTTGTTTATTAACAATTATTTCTGTCCTGCTGTCAATAGGACTTCCACACTGTTGGTCCTTTCCCTGGTTTCCTTCTCCTCACCTGTCTCAAACCTTGCTCCAGTAATTTAATCTTAAGCTTTCCCAGATTCCCCAAATGTTCTGGTTTTATCCTCAGTCAATCAACTGCTTTCTTAACCTTTTTTTCAAATGTCAGCCCTTCTCCAAAGAATTTCCACAATTTCATTTTAGCTTTTAATTGACTTGTATAATCAGCAAAGAATTCTTTAAAATTAGCTCTTAGGGTAGCACATTTTAGAACAAGGAACAATATTCCACAGTGCTTCTTAGATAATCAAATCTATCATAAGCCCTGCATTGTTTTTTCTTCTTTGGAGTAAAGCTGACCTTCTATATGAAGGAACACCAACATGTTAAAGGCTTGGAAAATTAAATATGTTTCCCTGTCTTAATTTTCTCAGCTGTATTTCTTTTTATTTTTCCAGTGGTCCAGCATGCTAGGTAGTACATATTTTCTGTAAATGGGCTATAGGCATTATCTAAATCAAAAGCAGTATAGCTAATAAAGAATATTTTTATATATATCTATAAAATTCCTTCCCTTTTTGTATCTTATTAGTGTTAATTGACATCTAAGAGCTAGATTTCTGTGATTTGAAGCAAATATGTTATATGAAACTAATAGTTACAATGCTGATTATTCTCTCATTTAAGCAAGAAGAATTGCGATAAAAAGCACAGAAGAAGATTAAGCCTACAAATCTTTTTCTCTTGGTTAAATTACTGCAATATGGGAACAGCTGCATGCATCCTAGCGAAGAATTTTGTCTCCAAGATACCACTTGGCCAGAAATAACTTTTATGACCATCTAGCCTGTTCTTTAGGGTAACATAATAGAAAGAACTTAACAATTCGGTTCCTTTCAGACCCATTAAATACATTTGAGGCTTAACATATCTTTTAGAAGAGCACCTAACTGTAAAGACCACAACTAATGGAGAAGCCACCACCCCCCAGTTAATCTGGACTTTACCAAAAGGTAACCCTCCTGTGCAGGTAGCTTTAACCAGAAGAAAACAAGTGTGTGAAACATGTAGGTTTATGATGAAGCCGCAAGAAGTTTCTCAAAACTAAGTGGGAGGAAGTTTTCCACTCTGAAAGTTTCACTAGAGGTTTTGTAAGTTTTGTGGGCTTGAATCTATAGTAACACATGGTAACTATCAACTGTAAGGCATGGGTCAGCCTGATATGTCTTTGATAAGAAAAAAATAGAAGAGACCAGAGGGAAGAGTTCCAGGGTTTTCCTCAAAAACAAACCTCCCCCTACTAAAAGAACCAAAAAACAAACAAAAAAATCCCCACCAAAAAACAAAACCAAAACCCAAAGAAGTTTTTAGCTGAAGAGTTTAAAAAGACTTACGTGGAAGCTCTAATTGTCTAAGCACTTTGGATGTACACCAAAACATTCTGGGTGTGTACTTAACTCTGGGTGTGTACTTCACCTGCTAATACACACCGTACTTCCATAGTGTGATAAACAAACTTAGCAAATCATTGTACCATGGCCATCAATAAGGACACACAGGTTTTAAAACTCACCAAAAGTGGAGACTTTCTACATATGTGTCTGAATAACTGCCACTTGGCCTTAAGGCCATTTCAAGTCCCCAAGTAAGCTGATATTTAGCACCTCATAAAAAAGCTGTGTACACCTGAGCAGAGGAAAAAAAGTGACATTTGTTGGTGGTTTATATGAAGGATCACGTTACCTTTTTTAAAAGTAGGAGAAAGAAAGATCTTCATCTATGCGTTTAGTGGAAGGAGAAGGAGGAAGGGTGGTTTTGCAAAAACCTTTGTTTTTGGAGAATGTGCTATTAAAAAAATAAATAGGTTTGCACAACAGCAAGCAAACACACTGATTTACAAAACAATGTAAAATTGCATTGAATTTTATCCTGAATTACAAGATTTACAGTACATTCCTAAGAAAAGTTATAGCTACTCTGTAGTTACCCTCCAGGTACCTGGTGACTTTTTGACTATCATGTGCTGAGAAAGATCTCTCTGAATACACCCAGATGCGTGTAACGAGTATGCTTGCTTTAAGGCCAAACAAGCAGGCTATGAGCTGCACAGTCTGCTCTGCTTTGTTTTCCTCAAGTGAAATATGATTTTAAACCCAAATACTGAAATAGCGCCAAATATTTAAAATATGTTATAGTTGGTGAGTTTTTGCACAGTGCCGGCTTGTTTTCCATTCTCCCCATGACATCTCACAACTCTAAGTGCTCAATGACAGCCTGTAGAGGTTTCGCCATAATCCACCTTTATCCATTAACAGACACTCAATCACTAAAGTGCTTACTAGACTAAACATATTTATCCAACCAAATCACACTTTACAATGCAAAACTGCCAATCAGACCCCAGCTATTAACAAGGAACTGCTTTAAGGGGATTTTGGTGTTTGTGCTGTGAAGAGCATGCTTACCTCCAACAAACCACTAAACCAAATTAACATAGCTGTATCCTCATAAAAGAAACCAGATATCCTGTTGTGAAAATAGAAAGCTTGGTAGGACAGGGCTCCTTTGATGGCTAACAGTGTGGCAGACGAAGGCTTCAGACTACAAATCTGGTTACCACAGGCTCATTACAAAACTCTAGCATTAAGCTTTTGCTAACTTTAAAAGCAAAATAAAAATGTATCATTTGGGTAACTCAGTAAGTCATCAACTCACTAAGTTACTATTATAATTGCAATAAGCGCTGTAATTGTTGGATAAGGCTCCTTAATTCTAATTGCTCCTTTGTCCAAGATCATGTTGTAAAAATGCTTGCATTAGCCAAAATAAAATCCAAGAGACACAAATGTGGTAGTAATAATAATTCTTTTTATTAGCCTGGAAAAGAGGAAGAGAACAAAGCTTTAAAAAGACTTCAAAGTTCTGACCAAGAGAAAAAAAATCTAAAATCGGAGAAACATGCATACACTCTGCCCTTTTATTAGACTCATACAAACTAAGTGCCATCACCACAACTTAGAGCTTGACAGCATTTCTTTCCCAGGCATCAGGAAAAGTTACACCATCCATGTTGCAGGGCTAATTTAAGTTCTCTGTCAAAAACTACATAAACCAGTCCTGTATATTCTCACTAGGAAGCCCTAATAGTTTTAGACTTATTGGTATTATACCTCCTTTAAATCCCAATATTTTATACCTGGATTTGACATTTGCTGAGACTTGGTGTATTTTCCCTCCATTTAACCATGGTAAAATAAAGGTGAAGTTTTATACTCAAGCGACTCATGAAAATTCATGTTTTTAAGAAACACTTATCAGTTTAAAAATGCATATATATCCTTCTTTTTTACTTTCAAATAGCTTTAGCTCTGTGATTGAAATATGTATTTCCAATCCTTCACTGCTTATCAAAAATAATGAGCACTTTCTTTTTTACTAGCATTTATAAACACTTCTGGGGAAAATTTTATGAGCAGCTAGAACAAGTTTTACTTCTTGGAGAGAAGGCTTCATGCTGGAATCATATCCAAAATGAGTAAACCACAACATGAACAGATTTTCCAAAAATCACTAGAGCAGACTTTGTAAGTTAGAGTTGGAAACATGTAAAGTACAAATTAAGTTGTCATGTAACAGAATAGCATAGTTTTGTATGCTGGAGTCATACACCATGTTCCATCATAATACGTATCCACTGCCACTACACCTTCAGTCTACATGTGTTCTGAACAGTTACGAATAACACAAAAAATTGCAAAGGTTCCAGGTTTGTGCATATGAATTTCAACATATGCTTTTATATGAAAGAAACCAATGCAGGTTTTCAATGCATAATTATACCACTTACTGAAAGGGAAAAACATCATCATGACACCAGAAGTACAAGAATAAAAGAACAAATGACAATAAAAATTAAAAAGAGGAATTATTGTAGACCACATTGAATCTTAGCATTTAGAAAATACTTGCTGTGGTTCATAAAAAATACATGGCTTCACGCCTTTGCTACATATCCATGTCAATACATTTTATATTCTGTATTGTATATATGTGTCTTACACAAGCAATGAAAATATACACAGAAAGCGCTAAGAAATTACTGATGCCAGAAACAGTTTTCTCCTGATTAACTGAGAAAGCAGTGTTAATAACTGTAATGCTGCCAATTTGGTTCTGTACCATTGATTTGAAACAATATGTTTTTCCATGGAACATGAATTTCTCAATGTTCTACTTTGTTATTTTTAATTGGTGTTTTGTTTTGAAAGGTACCACATGTAGCATACTGAAACTTTCCAGCTAGCGGAAAGTGAAGAATAGTGCAAACACTGGAACAACAAAATATTTCATTCTTTCATAACTTTGTTACTCAAGTAAAAAACACAACCACATCATTAAAGCACCTTACTTGAATCCTCATGTTATGTTTAGATGCTAGAGGTGTTAATGAAGTGTATGTCAGCTTCATAAGCACACAAGGAGGGGAGGGAACAGCTAATCTGTTGAATTATGTGATGCAACTCATACCTGTAATGTGTACAAGTCATAAGAGAATACTGTCCATAGGTCTTGTTCTAAGTACCATGTACAGTTTCTATGTACAAGGGCAGTATTATGCCTTTTCACTTGTGACGCATGAAAGTGTCAAACTTCCCATTTATTTTCCAGTTGTGTCTTTAAATAGACACAATACATCCAGCCAGATTGCCTATATTTTCCACCATATGGCCAGCACTGCTTGATTTGTCTTCTGGAAATGACATGATTCATTCTTTCACTGGAAAGGTTTTTCCACATGTTACCCAGTATTGATAATCTCTGCAGATTTGTATTTGTAGGAGATACAGTAAATAAGTAAGTGCAAAATTGCTGTCTCTAAGCATTTTTGGCTGATCCGTAAAGAATTAATGTTTTCTGTAAAACACTTTGAAAGTAAATTTCAGGACTACTAAGTCCCTAAAACCCATGTGAATTCACTAATATATGATGTATATATTTACCCAAACAAGGATAACATTATATCATATTTTGGAATTCTTTTATTCAGACTGAAGATAGAATCTGAAGTTTTTAATTAGAAAATACATTATCAATAACATGATAGATCTTACAAATGCAAGTCTTTTTTAGAGTTCCTGCTTTATTCACATCCACAATACGGTTGTCACTGTAGCATGTTGTCCAATACTCCTGTAGCACAAATTTAGATGCTCCTGTTAAGTTGGTTTACTCTATGAAGCCTTTTTAGCATATTTCAATACAGATTTACAGTCTAATGAAAATCTTCAGATTTTTCTGTTGGCAATTGGCCTAATATGAGAGGATAATCAATATAGGCAAAAAAGTAGGTAACAGAGGCAGTATTTGACGTTGTGAGGACTGCTGTAACTGATCACGTGGAGTCAGGTGCTTTGGGTTTATCAGATTCTGCTCAGCACTATTTCTGCTGGACCACAGCTTTCCCTGGCAGAGCCATCCAGGTGTATCTGCAGTTTGTTCCTTATCTCTCCAAATACAGAAGGGCTTATTAACTGGAATGGAACAGAGTATGCATATGATAACAGATATGGACTAGCTCAGGACTGGCTTCCGTACAAGCTAATAAGGCCTATATATACCTACACATATGTATCTAAATACCTATAAACAACCTGCTAGTCTGAACCGGCAGGCCAAGAGGAGGAAACACTTGCTGGCTGGCCAAGTGGTCAGCCAAAACACCTTTCTCTTGGCTACCCCAAACTTATTTCTTCCTCTTTTCTTGCTCAAGCAAATTGCTCAGAAAACTTTGTGTTGTTAATCCCATTCCAAGGTACCTGAAGGATTATGTTACTCCCCTTTCTGGGTAAACCCATGGGCCACCAGTAGACTTTCTCCAGTCTGCATGTTTAGTAAAAATGCTTTTAGAAGAAGATGTTTCATTAATAAGCAGTAAACATTGGCTCTCCTTTAATATGTTAAATAACATAGCAAATATCTGGTAAATAAATCAACAGCTTTAGTTAAATATTTTGTTAATTATTTAGCCAAAGTATGGCAACTACCTGTCTGAAAAGAGGTTCCAAAAAGCAATATTACCATAATAGACAGATAGCACCTAATTTGCTGTAGAGTAGGAACATTTCACATAAATAACCTTCAAATTCTGTTTTTCCTTCTGCTGAAATGTTAAAGACAGATGATAAGCACCTACCCCTCTCTAGCAATGTACCACATTCACGCCACAGTTCAGTGGTGAATGGATCTTAAAATAAACCCTGCTTTACCTCAAGTGGATGTTACAGGCACATATGGATGGAATATACTGTTCCTCTATGCTTTAGTTAACCTTTATGGGAAAATACTTAAAGAGGGAAATCCACAGCAAAAATGAAATGTATGTCCCAACTAGAATACGCAGCCTGACTAGTCAAATTCTGAGACCATATAATGCGTTCGGATTTTTTATAAGCCCAATAAGTCAGTGTGATACCAAAAAGGGTAAAAAGTTGGAAGCCACAACTGTAATATCTAAAAATAGTCTACACTCAGTTCAGTATAACACCTTAGGTTGTTGAGCATTTTGATATTGACTGCCTTTTTATTCTTGATGTATACATAAATAGATAGTTTTGCTTTAGACATTTCTTTTACACATTTAGACATTCTAATTTGATGATGTTAGAAAACTGTTGGGAGAGGTGTTTATCCTGTTTGCATTGACATAGGAAGGGAAGAAATGATTACTTGGCCATGCAGTTGTGGTATGGGTTTCAGAAACATTTGTTGTAGTAGCTGGTGTCCAAGGGAAGAGCTGTTGCCATCTTGCTCTCCTGATAAACCTGAGCCTCAATTTTTTACTCAGAAATTTACTGTGTTTTAATAGAGCCTGGAGTATTTCTCCCCCCTTCTGCCTCCCTAGAGTCTAATTATCCACAGCAGTTTGCTGGACCATTCTTAGTCAAAATCACTTTGGCTCCAAAAAGGTCAAATGTGGCAAATGATATCGTATGGCTCTGGAAATCTGAGCTGAAACTAGCGTCTGCTGCTTTCTTAAGGAGAAGCTCTGTTTTAGTCCTGACATCTCACGCTGCAGAAAAAGTTCTAATAGAGATGTACTAACTACACGTACACCTCTGTATTTAAAACGTATAGATAAATTGATTGACCTATCTATCTCAACACTTCAGTCTGAATTAAATTGTCACTATGAGGGTAATGAGACACTGTAATGGGTTGCCCAGAGAAGTTGTGGATGCCTCACCCCTGAGCCTGTACAAGGCCAGGCTGGATGGGGCTTTGAGCAACCTGAGATCTAGTGGAAGGTGTCCCTGCCTATGGCAGAGGAGTTGGAACCAGATGATCTGTAAGGTCCCATCCAAGCTAAACCATTCTATGATTCTATGGGAAGCCCCAGAGAGATCTAGCTAGTCAGGTCAGGCTTTATTTTCCTCACAAGTTTTGCTCAAATATCTGTGGGATGACAGTATGCACCCATAAACAAACAAACAAACAAGCAAGCAAACAAATAAATAAAAAGATTGACAGCCCATGACTGTCATAACTGTGTTCCTTGGTTGTTTCACACCATTGCCACAGCAGTTGCATGCAGGGTCCATCACATTATGTGATGTCAATCAGGACAATGTTCATAGAGTACTCATAAGCCCACACTTTACACTTAGCAGTCATCATTTTTTTATGGAGTGATGCACTGTTTTTTCCCACCGCCAAATCCTATTCCACAACATTCATCTTCATCTATTCCCTAATCTATTAGTCTAATGCCTTTCCTCCTCCATATTTATTTTAGAAGTTGACAGTATTAAAAAAAAGTCTTTCTTTTTCTAGATACCAGGTCCCTGATAACTTTAAATGAAGTTTTAAGTCTCATTTCCGCTGCTGTGAAACGACACCATTAATTTATATATAGGCTTAAATATGAACAATACTTTACTAATGGAAAACCAAACCTTATTTTTTTTGTTCAGTTGGTTTGTTCCAGGGAAGTATTTATCTGGTTACCTCTTTCAAAATACTCTACTGAAAGGTCAAAGATTAAAATTGAGCAGCCTTCTCCTGTGCCCTCAAACCAAGCATGGCAGACAACCTCTGCTGTCTTGGTTTCCTGTTACTCAGTATTTGTCAGACACTGATTACAAATAACACCATGAGCAGTTATCTCTATATGGTGTGTTTCCAACTCAAATGTCATAACCGATGAGTCACTATGAGTAAGAGAAATAAGATTACCTTTTAAAATAAGTTCACAGTAATCCTCTTCTTAAATGTCATAGCTAACAACTCATTCTTTTGCATGACATGCAACTTTGAAGTAAAACCCACTTGTGAATGCGCAGTGACTGGGTATTTCCATGATGAAGAGAGGAGTGGATTACTTTTTCCATACATCTTTATTTGTACATTTTGGAGCTCGGATTTGTTTGCCCCACAGACTTAAATTCATGAATATCAGAGTATGCTATGATTACTTGCATACATTTCTCTTTTTTTTGCATTCACAACACTTCATAGGTGGGGAGGAAATAAGGCAGACTACTGAAAATTGGAAAGCTTTAAAATAAAATAATGAGCAAAGAATTTTCCAGTAGGTGGGGCAATAAAAATGAAAGGCAGGTCCCCCAAGAGTCACAAACATGGAAGATTATAGTGGAGGAAACAGCTAAGATTGGATAAGCTGGCTGAGCAGAGAGAAACAATACCAGAGACACAGGATAAATGGTTCCGCAAAGGAGAACGGAAAGGGAATTTTGAATTGGTGATAAAGGACCCTTTATCTACGTTTAATTGACTGAAGTTACAATGGCTGTAAAATAGGAAAACAAGGAATCCTGTGGAACCATTAGCATTTAAATAAGTGTTTTGGGGGAAAGGCTAAGAGACAGAAATTCACTTAGAGTGGTAGAGTTTGGGCAGGATATGAACCTATTTCCAGGAACAGTGGCATTATTATAGAGAGTAGCTACTGCTACAAATTTGCCTGTGCTTATGAAAAAAACATAGATTTATTTCTCCATTTAGCCCATTCACTATATGCAATAATTTGTACTGTTGCTGCATCTGCCACTGTGTCATGACCTGAGTGGCAGACATGTCCTGACATCCAGGCCCAGTTCAGAGTACTGCGAGTTCGGAGGTACTGTTAGCTCCTGTGTTTCATACTCAGGGTGAGCAAAGCATCCACCGGGCATCAGAGCACCTCCGGGGCCTGCCACAGCTGCGCTCCCCTGGCAGGATCCTGGTCTGCTTCAAAACTGAGGCCTCCAGCCTGGAAAGCCTTACGCAATTTGTGAACCTTATGTTCCTTATCTTGGAAACAGACATATTAAAAGCTTAAAAGGGGTTGACATCTCTGCTGTTTTCACCACATGAATATGCTAGAGGAGCAAATAGCGTTTTGCTCCCTGTTATACTGAACTGTACTCACAGATTTGTGAAATGGATATGGGTCCAGGAGCTGGAAAGTCCTTCAGTCTAATCCAACCTACAGACAAGCTTTATCATTTTATGCTTAGATAGCTCTTTGAAAAGATTACTTCAATGAACAAACATTTTTTCCATTTATCAGACAATCTCAGGGAATTTTCTGTGAAATACTAAACTTGCAAGCTGAAATTGCACCAGAACTGGGCTGAAAATGCAGGTCTTCTGACCAGCCTTCGGCCTCCTCTACTGAAAATACACCATTACTAGATCACAAGGTGGGTTTTTTTTTATTTTTTTTTTTTTAAATCCTCAGGCTGCAAAGTCCATATTTAGGTTTCAGAAAAGGGTATCACTTCCAAGACATCAGGTACCACTGACCATTTCAAAGAAAGGCAAATTTAGCAGTTAGGGCATTAGCTGTGGACATAGGAGTTTAACTTCTGTTGGAGTTGGAAGGTAACGAGGGAAATTGCTTAGTCTTGTCTCTTCACAGCTGCCTCTCAGTTCTGCCTATCAAGATGTTCTCTTGAGATGATTACAATATTAGTTAAAGAATCAGTACACTTTTCTTGAAAATTTGATCCATTCTTTGAAGATGTATATGTCTAAAAACTATATAAAATTTAGCAAGTAACAGATTTAGTGCATAATCTACGAAACTATCAACTATACCTGTTTTTTTTAAGGAATGTCTGCCCAAGGACAAGAGTTTTCAATCAAGCTGTACTACATAATCAATAAGTTTCAGTCACTGTTCCTTTGAATACAGGAATTTTGGTAGACCCTTATTCCATCGTCTTTGTTCCCTTCATTTTTTTGTAATTGACAGAAGAATAATTGTTACTTTTCAAACAGACTGCTGCCTTTTCTTCTCACAAGCATCTTCTAAAACCAATTCTGGTTCAAGACAGAAACACTTGTACTTTTTAGGACTCTATAATGCTCTCTTTTAAGCACTTGGTTTTTCTGAAATTCTCCTAGAAAAAGATTTTTCACCTATCTAATATAGGTCCGATTAAAACAGATTTTTTGTTGGTGCTGTGCAATTATCATGCTTTCAGAGGAAGAGGTAAAAATATGTCTGAATCACTTTTCGAAGTTTTTTAAAAAGAGTAAAATAGAGGAAACTAATTGTCATGTGAAATTTAAAAACATTTCTAAACAAAGACAAAATTGAAACTTAAAACAAAGCACTATAACTAGTTGTTGTTCAAGAATGAAAATGAGATATCTTGTAATACATATAGCATTTGTCTCAACACCATGGATTTTTTATTACTCCCTAATAACAGGTAAGATTCAGATTTTAAGCACTTATCTTAACATTGCTTCACAAGAATTGTATGTGTCTGGCTATTGACAGGAGAATAAACAATCCATTCCACGTAAATTTCCCCATAGAGAGATGTAATTAGCTACAAAGATGAACATATGGAGATCATCTAGTCTGGCAAAAAAATTTAATCTCTCCCTTTCACTAATAATACTATGTAAAAGGTGAGTAGGGGTATTGTTGAAACATTTTCCTGTCCCTGGAGATTTACATGAACTTAGATGACTGACTGTCTAAATGAGGATGGCAAAAGAGCTGTAGATGGGTGTTAATAGGCTGTGACAGCTACTCCATTCTGAGAACGACACACCCATCCTTTTGAAAAGAATATCTATTTAACACAAACTAGACAAAACTCAAAAATATACTGGAAGCAGACAGCAGAACCTTAGGTCTCTTTGCTGCTTTTCTGCTTTTCATCTGGCCTTATACATCTCTTTCATGGCCAGTTCCACAATGGCTCTGTTTCACTGGGAGAAAATGCAATCTACCTGCAGCAGAGGAGCCAGTTCAGCTGCACACAGGTCTGCTCTATAACTTCCACCAGTGGTCACCACCACATTCTCCTCCTCCTTCTCTGGACATCTTACACAGGACTCCTGCTCACCTGTCTAAATACAGATCATGACAGTGTGTTCAGACAGGAACCTGTATCCCAGAGGAGGCACAACTAACAGTTAAGTGACAATCTGATCACCCCAAGAACCTCAAGACTATCTAGGGAAATGGCTGTGGCACAAACAGTTCCAGAAAACAGGTTAACTGAAATTGCTGGGTGTAATGATTTTACCATTATGTATAAAACTGGACTACTTCTCCCTTTTGGCTCTGTTTTAAAAGGTTCGTCACACCAGAAGGGGGACTTTCAGCCATGCCCGAAGACCACTGAATGTAGAAAGTGCCATACTGTGTTAGCCTAGTGGTCCAAGTAGCATGGTATTGTCTCAAAAAGTGGCAATACATAGTCTTTAAGAAAAGAGTGCAAGGCTGACCCCTTCATGCAATTCTTTTCTCTTGTGCCTTCCCAGTGTCCACGGTTGATGCATTTGGGATATTGGAGGGAACATCTTCCAATTTATTTTAGAATCCATTTATGGACCTGTTTTCCTCTAATGAATTTGTTGAACATTCTTCTACTGTCTGCCTCCACAACTGCCTTTGACAATAGGTTCCAAAATTTCCCTACCTGCTGAGAAAAGAAGTACTGTTTAACCTGTGTTAAACCAACTTTATACTAGTTTCATGGAGTGCACTTACTCTTATCCAGAGAGACCAACTCCATAACAGTTCTCCACTTAACTTACAAGGAATTAATGACTTTGTGAACCCTATCATACTCCCCTTCAGGCTTTTTTCCTCTACACTGGAGATTCCTAGCCTTTTGAAAGTCTTGCCTCTTACTGGTCCCATCTCCTTAGCTATTTCTGTTGCCCTTCTGTTTGACATCTTTAATTACAATGCATTCTTCTTGAGTTACAAAGATCAGAAACAAACACTGAACTGACTCTAATATATGCCTTTTTGGTGACTTTGATTCAGAAAGGTCAGGATTTGAGCTGTAAATAACAAAAAATGCAGAAGACCTGCTCATTCCCCATTTGGTGTTTGTCAGTAGGACAGCAGGTTGATGCACAGCAAATATGAACCCTCAGCACCTGATTCACAGAAGTTCCTCCAGAGCAATCACAAAGTTTCAATGGGTAAGGACTCTCCATGGCCATGAACAAGTTCTTCCCATTATTTATATGAAAATAATTTGATTAATTCTCTCTCCCTCTGTATGTTTAAAGAACATACAGTATGTTTAAAGAACATACAGTAACTCAATCAGACAATTACATTTCTTTAAAAGTTCTTTAAGGCAGTAAACCAACTCTGACTAGTTGTTGCACTGGCACAATTTAGACCAGGCCCAATTATTTTAAACCTTAAACAAATGCAAAACACATTGAGAGCAGGGAAGCCTGTACTATCAATGAGCTCTGCAAAAATTACAGTTAAATGTTTCTGATTATATTAGCTTAGTACTTTAGTGAAGTCATTCAATGGGTGAGTCTACACACAGTATTTCCTTTTAGGAAGCTAGCAGATTCTGTTTCCAATTCAAATCGGAAGGCTTCCAGCCTGTACAGCACTGATTCCTACCACCTCCATAGAGACTGTGTGTGCTTTATCTTTGTGTGATTTATTGTATGACACTGAGCAACAGCTGACATTGAGACCCCAGTACCACAAACCATTTCTCAAGGTCACATCTCTACATTTATGCAGAGATTCAGAGAGTAAAACTGTCCCTTCAAAAGGAAGGTTTTGTAGTTGTGAGCTCAAGTCCACCCAGAAGTCAGATGGGACCTTGTAATTTCGCATTACAAGATCTTCAAGGAGCAAGAAATTTGAGATAAATGGTTCCTATTCAGTCTGTTTCTCCTCTCAAAATCTGGGACTTCAGTCATCCCCAGTTTGTACTACAGCCTCTCAAAGGAGCAAGGCTTCAATTTCTCCTCTGATTTATATTATACCATTTAATCAAGTGTTAATGCTTATCTATTTGCTCTCTACTGAGAAACTATTAAAGTTCTGTTTGCTGATGAGCAGACATTCCAAAGCAGCATCCTGGTACAAGCATCTCTCACCTTCCTTTCTCAGTCAGAAACCTCTAAACTGCAACTCCTGAAAAGGAAGAAAAGATTGTCATAACCCAGACTAAGATAACCTGTGCTGGTTAACCCACATTAAAGTCCTACTGGAGATAAGACTGTTGCAGGCTGAAATATGTCAACTGGTTAAGAGAAAGCTAAGATGTCTATGTTTAAATCTAATCATATGAAACTAAGTGCAATTTCTCAAGGTACCTGAAATAAAGTAAGCTTACTGAGGAAATTAAAGTTTTAATTTGCTCATTAAAGAGAGCTGGTGAAAAAGTCTGTTAAATAAATGTCAGATGGTTCTATTACTTGGACTATTAAAATATATTTTTCCACAGTTTTGCACTGTAGGGAAGTTAAGTTTGTAAGGAAAGATGAATTCTCTATATCCTAGTTTTATTAACATTTAAAATAGGAATGCAGTTTCCAGAAGTAGCGAAGACTTATTTAAACTTAAGTGTTTTTTAAATTTTTATTATATTTTTTTTCACCGTGCTCCTTCATTTTGACAATGGAAGTCTTCCCATACACTGCAATAAACAGAAACAGAACTCAGGAAAGTTGCAAATCAGTAAAGCTGATGCTAAAGTGTTCTTTCGTTCAGAATTTGCTAATTGATTGAAAGACTGAAAGTTTGCTTGAGTTGAAAGAATTCTAATAAATCTCTAGTGAATTTTGAAAGTTACTTGACTCCCTCCCTGCTCCTCTGCTGAATCCTGGCCTGTGTAATGTGGTGAGAAGAGCCTAGAAGCTCAGCTGCCTGTCACCGAGCACAGCCACAGGCTGTCTCGAAGCGCTTTCCAATCTCCTGCCCTGGACCAGCCAGAAAACTGTTAAAACTGAAGACGCTAGATCCACCTGTACTCCATCCTAGAGAGCAGCCTTCAGGGAAAGTGGAAAAAAGGTGCTCAGTTTACATTTGTGAATGTAATGAGGCCAAAAGTGAGGACAGCAGTGTTATGGAATTAAATTTCTCCACCAAGCACTGCAATGAAATGATGATCATCCTGGATGAAAATCTTTATTTACTTGCTGCATCCAGACAACGTGAACCCTCCTTCCACTACCCGGCCAAATGGCTGACATAAGTGGTGCTTAGAATAGCTCTCAGGGAACATTAGAGAACAGGGTCTTTCTTTTATGTTATTTATTATCTGTGTTGGCTGATCTTCAATATTTTCATCATCTTCATAGGGATTGCATTTCCTTCCAGTGTCTTTCACCATCCTTGGGGACTCTTAAACCTTTATGTCTGCACTCAACAGGAGAAACTGAAGATATTGTACGTGACTTCAAGCTAAATCCTAGAGTAATATATTACTAGGGAAATTATGAAATTCTGGCAGATCTGCCAATTTTACTTGCAAGGAGAACTATGGAAAACCTGTACTTGCAGCAGTCAACAAGCAGATGTGCACAGTAACATAATAAAGTGTAAGGCAAGTATTTAACTAATCATATAATTGTATGCACTTCTATTGGCATATCAGTATTTGGACCCTTGAATTAAAGGGGAGACTGGTAGTCTTAGCTCATAGATATCACACTTATTTTCCCTCCACCATTCTAAAATTTCAAAAGAGAGATGATAAGGGAAAAACAGAATTATCAAAGAAACCTGATTTCTAGTGTGTAGGTACTCAACACTTTTTCAAGACTATCAGACTGTTTTGAGGCCAAGGATTTGGCTTATCCATTAGTCATGTTTCTAAAAATATTTGACATTATGTATTATCTTATCCATAAGCAGCTCTGCACGAGGCAGATCAGCATTTGTGTTTTTTCTTAAGAAATGGCTTTAAAAATAGGTGGTTAACTTTGAGCTGTTACCAGCCTATTAAGAAATATAATATGGCACTTATCACCAGTGAAATACAATTGTTACCCAAACACAATATATTTTTTCATCATGCTTATTCATTTATGAAGCACACTTAACTCATCACAGTTGAACTTCAGCTTGTAATTTCTTGTGTTACACAACTGAATTTAGTAATCCATTAAAATACTTTATGACAAAAAAGTTGAAATTTTCATTCAACCAAACTCTACAACAAAGTGTAACTGATTCTCTTAGTCTAGTGACACCAGCTATTGCAAACATAGAGTTTGAAAATATAGTTCAGTTTAGCTGATAACTAGGAGTCCAAAAATCCCACAGTCATCAGAACATTCATGCAAAATATTTAACTTTATTGCAAATTAATATCAAGCAACTAAATAAAAGTATTTTACTTTGTGCTTTGGCTACCCTTTATGCTCTAATGAGCAGAGCCCTGTTCTACTCACAGACCACTCTGACTTCAGCCAAGTCCAAGCCAGTTTGAGAACTGTGGGGTCACAGCGATCTGCCCCTCTTTTCCCCTATACTGAGTCATAAGTGACTCCAATAATTTCAGACCTGACACACTGGATTCAGTGGGAATCATCCTATTAGCTTCAGTGGGATCACGTTATGAATTTGAAGTTAAAGAAAAAAAAATTCCTTGTCTTCTTTGACAAATCATCGTATAATTAAAAATTTTATTTAAATTCTAGTTCTATATGAAATGGGAAATACAGGAAGTTGACCGCAATTTGATTTTTTTCTAGTTTTTTTGGCAGCATTTCTGTCATGAGAAAGATGTAGTTTTCTACTATAATCTATCAGTAATTTAGCAAGGATGCTTTGCTCCAGCCCTTCGCTGGTGGTTAAATAATGTTTTAAAAGGAGTTTAAGTGTTTCAGGAGTACAAGTATCATGAGAAATTAAGTAACTACTTGTAAATCTGTGTAAAAACTCATTACTACGTATTATAAATAAGTACTTATAATATTTATTAATATTGCATTACAATAAATATATAAATTATAATAAATACATAGAAATAATTTTTAAATATATATATAAATAATAAAAAAGTACTAATAAAAATTTTATTTAATGTAGCAAAAAAAATTCCTGTGCACTGACATGATCATTGTAAGGGGTGGAAAATTTCAGTATCAGGTAACTTCCACATAGTATTTAAAATCTAAATATGAATGAAATAAAATGGCTTCAAGTAGTCTAGATTTTCAGGTAATTAATTTACATCTTTCACAGAAAGCATTTTTTCAAGGTAGCCTGAAGTGTTTCCAACTTTTGCCTTTTAACACCTTTGCTTTCTGGGATTTATTTAAAGGCAATCATGAAGAAGTTGAATGAACATTCAGTTAATACTTTTATTACCTTGTCTTTACCAGAAATTCTTTAAAATTTATTTGCTCAGATTTTGTACTGTTCTCCTCTCCTCCACCTGTTCTCCTTCACTCTCAGAAGGCTGCATCACCTCAGTGTATTTCAAAAGCTGTCAGGTCATATGTTTGACTGCCTGGAAAATACAATGACTTAAAAAGTTTATCTTGCTTTATTTATTTAATTAATTTAATTTGAAATATGGGCCTCTGGTTCATGGTCATAGGTTTAGAAGGAATATTATGCAAGTTCTTGTTTTTATTATCTGACAGTGAAACTTAATGGTGCGAGATCAGTGTCCTACAGTATCAATTATTGAGAAGATTCCTGAAGGTTACATTGGTAGTTTTTCAGACTTGATTACTCACTTTGCATAGCTCATTCTTTGTCATAAAGTACTGTGAAAATATTTACTTAAGATTTTATGCCATTTACAGAAAATGATTCAAGAATGGTTGTCTCAAAAGAGCACCTGTATTTAGACAAGAGAAAATATCTTAAGTAAGCTGCTGTATCTGTTGTCTATTCTAGCTTTACACTGGGTCCTCATTGTAGAAGCAAGGTTCTACTTTTCCACAGGCTTGTATTACTACAGAAACAACACAAATTAGTACAATAAACTGTTTGTATTTTATGATAAGATAAAGACCTTTTCCTGAAGGTTTGTTTTGGGAGAAAAATATTTTTCAGTAGTGATAACTCATTGCAAGCTGTTTTGTTATTTTCCTTCATCTGAACCCAGCTGTAGGGATCTGTTTAGATTTATTATAGAACCTAATTAGCACCCAACTTCTTTGAAATAAGAAACTTGTGCTAACACTTGTATCAGTTTCACCAGCAAAATGTAGGAAACTAGGCATTTTCCTGCTTTTAGCCTATGAACTGCCTTTTCAAAAGCCAGTTGACATATGACATGGAGAATAGGGAGAAAGTCTGGAAGATTATTTTCATACCTGCTAACCCTGTGTATACGTTGTGATCTATACTGGTGCTGCGCTCAGCATAGAAGACAAAGAACCCAATGTTAATGTACTATTTTCCTCGTGCATAAAACAGATTTCTTCTCCTCTAACATCCATTAACCTAGACTATAAAGAGCAACCATTTTTCTTTACAATGGTAATGCTTCCCTGGATAGGCAGAATTTCTAAAATGATTTGGGTACTGTTCTTGAATACTAATGCACAAAGTCCGGAACCTCTAACTTTGTGATGGTTAGAAGTAATTTCCATGAAGAAATACTACTGTGGACACTTAACTTTTGAAACAACAACAAAAAAACCTCAGAGAAAGTTTTGTGGTTTCTTGAAAACCAAATAACCTAAATGTATATGATTTTTTTTTTTTTTTACATTCAGCTGTAATGTGGTGTGCACTCAACATGTTTTTGTAGCATGACATATAAGAAAAAAGTCTAACTTATTTTCTATGCAGACTGAAAAGCTGCTTAAACAGAATTTACTCTGATTTTTCTCCAATTAAAATAGAATGCAAATAGCTGAAAGTTCTTAAACAATGTACACAGATACTATTAAAAAGTATCTGGCTGTAATTTTAGCTTTTAAAACTCTGTTTTTAATTTTTCCCAACATACTACTGGCAAAAAGGAGAATTTATTTATAGGGACAAATGAACAACAATGTAATTGAAATATGAAAAGGTATCTTTTCATGTATTTTGACTTACATTTTTAGCTTAATCCCCTACTTCATCAAGACATCTACTGCCCAGTAATTCACCATCTCAGTCCTCCTTTTAGTTACTTCATGTAATGACTTTCTTACTTTAGACCCTAACAAGCAGCGAAGCTTCTTATAAGTTGTTTACCAGTGTAAATGACCACATGATGCTCTCCTGGTCTCCTTGGAGAAACGGGTGATCCCATCGTTCCCCAGCTGACAGAACTTTGTAGTGAAATCCAAGTTCCCATCTGCAGGATGCCAGTGACACATAATGAAGTCAGATATGTCAGATATGTCATCTTTTTAGTTTCCGTTACCATATTTACTATCATCTGAAAAAGTGATCAAACATTTCACTTTGTAGACCTTCAGTTTCTCAGCTGACTTAGGTAAGGAAGAGATTTTGGGAATGGAGAGGTAGAAGGTGAGCACACATATTTTTGCGCTGACTTAACAGAAGTCAGTCAGTTCTTTCCACTCTCAAGATTAGACAAACTGTTGTCCTGGAAGTAACTGTAGAGTGGAAAGGTGCTTCCTGAATATAGAGCTTTCATACTCCTTACTTCTGGGGAAAAAAAAATACAAAAAATTCCCTAGTCCTACACAGTTGTAGTTTTGTCAAAAGTACTGTTAACTGTCTGCAGTCTCAAAACTGTAAAAATTAAAGCTATTCAGGTCAGTCTTGAAGAAGAAGGAAAGCTAAGTTTGCTAGCAGGACAAAACAATCAGTTACAAACATTTTTATTCTAACCTTTCATAGAGACCTGTAAAAATGCTAAACATGATTGCCAACAATTGATTCTATTATTCTGATAGCTTCAGATTTTCTTACAGTAATTCCTGTAACTAATAGGATAAAGACTATCAAAATGTTTTTTCTAAATTTATTTTACAATTAGCAATTGAGTTCTAAGTTCCATACAAACAAGGAGAAATAGCATAGTCCATCTATTTACCACCACCAACATGGTTATTAAGAAAATTTTATTGATTGCAGAGCTTCTATATTTTTTTTTGCTATCTGGAGTAATAGTGTAAGTGATGATCTAAAATTTGTGAAATAGGAAAGAATAAACTTCCCCATCATGGCTGAAAACACCACTTCCAGCATCAACCTGTGTGCCTGAGTTCTTATGGGCAAAGACATTAATGTTTATTGCTCGAGCTCTTTGTTAAACATAATGGGCAAAATTTTTCTGCATATGTATGTGGAAATCTGATTGGTACCAGAAAGACCCAGGTTCAGCACAAGAGAGAATTCAGCCCTTAATTGGTAAATATTTCTTGGCCGTTTTTTTCAGTCACTTGCTGTGTACAGACACAGCCAAATGTGAGATAAACCTGTTTGTGGAAAAAGTCTTTTCAGTCCTTTTATATTATGTTTAAATTGTGTTTATTGTTACCATGAAGGAAATCTTCAGAATTAGATATATACGTATGGTTGACACCATGCTTTTTCACTTACAGTTTTTATAATGTTACTCAGATTACTGACATTTTGAGCAACTATATGCAGTTTTTTCTAAGTAATTTCCCATAAGGACTTAATGATAAGGGAGAAGTTTTCAAGTTCAGTCTAGCTAGAGAAAAAAAATTAAAAAATAAAGTGGCGTTTCTGATACTTGATACTGTCTCTTTTGGATACATATGAGTATACATGAAAATTTCCCCCTTATGCTGACAATGTTCAAAGACGATTTAGGTATTTTTTCTAATAAGGATGGTTATATGCTGCCTGAATCTTCCAGTTCAGGCAGTCTGTTCCAACAGAATAGGAACTGGATTCTTAAAAGCCTTCACAGAAATTAGTCTCTCAGCATCCAGATTGATGAGCTTTCCTGTCCAGCTCAGTAATGCATGCTGCTTGAGTGGCACGTTATTGCCAATAAGGCTATGAAATGTTTGAAGAGCATTTAACTGATGACAGGTGAAGTTAAAACCAAGGGTTTCTTTTAACGGTCATTCTGCTTTGTGATCCTTATTTTTACTGACTTCCACTTTATCTGATCTTGGAAAATAAGTTCCTTGCACCAGAGATGCAAACTTCTCAATGTGCTCAACAAAACAGTTATAACGTGGGTCAAATAGCTACTAATGCCATGTTACATTCTTCCTTCCATGTTCTGGACTGTAATCCCACTCACTGGCCACGTGCACCAATTCTGTAAATTCAGTATTATGTTTAAATCCCAGTGAGATTACTCAAGTTATTCAAACATAAATCTTTCTAGGACTGGGGCCTAAGGCTATGTAGTCCCAGGGCAGGAAAACTTTTTAGCTTGTCTCCTACAGGGCCAAGCACACTGTCAGACAAAACAAATAAATAATACTGTGGAAATATCATTATCTGAATCACAAGTCTATTTTTGCAAAAAATATCACGTTCCCTAGTGGTTGAAATGTTATTCCAGGCTAGATCAATCTTGAGTTCGTATTTCAATATTACATATCATAGCATAGCCAAATACTGTGTAATTAATTCAGTGGATTGCTATTTACCAGTAACAACAGCATAGCTTTTTTCAAGAAAACTCACTATGTTCTTCCCATGAAAATAGTGAATATAACACTAGAACAGAAAAGCTCTACTTAATCTCAAATGCAGCCTTCCATTTTTGTAAGGGCTATGATAAGCTTTGACCTTCTAATTTTACATTGATAATGCCTACTCCACTCTATTCAGTCGCATGTAGTACCTGGAGTTAATTACCATACAAATTCTTGACTCATGTTTACATGTAAGGTTATCCCTATAGTAACACTTGAGATCAGCCTGGTAGAAACACTCTCTCCAGACTAGGTGAGAAATGCAAAACCCTGTAGATTTCAATCTCTTTTAAGCGCTACTTTTCCTGGACTATAAGAAATTCTGCCTGGGGATCAAAATAGTATCATGTGCTGTTGAAGAAGACTATTCCTCTACTGCAAGGCAGGATCTGTTACACCACTGTCACCAACAGTCTTTTGACACTCTGAGAAAACTAGAAAACTCAAATGGTGGAGACCCTTTTCCACCTCTGAGCAAAATGCTTCACAGTCTTTACTGCTAGAGAGTTTTCCTTTATGTCTAACCTGATCTTTCTTTTGTAATTAAATAGTAGTATTTATATTCTGTTTTCACACTCCATTTTGTTCCCTTTCCCTTTTTCAAACCTTTGAAAGCTTTTACCGAGAACAAGGCTTCAGCAGCAAACAATAAGGTAGTTAAATGCTAGATCATTCAACTCTCTGGAGTCATAAGACTGCAGATCAAAAATGTTTTCTCCCTCATCCTTTTGTTTAGTTCATTGGGCAGAACTAAAAATATGGGTATGAGGGCTCAATCTACTCAATTCCCTCACAATAGTAACCACTGATTTTCCTTGTTTACACTTAATTTCTAGACACTTTTTTTCCTAATCACACTACTACCTCAAATTATTCTTATACAAAGTTATTCTGAATTACATTAGCTTTTTCATCCTACTCTGGCTACAGGTACCAGGTGGACGTTCCTCTCAAGTAGCCTGTTTGTTGGTGTTCCTGCTCCCCAGCTACCTGACAATTAACACCTTCTTACCAATCCTTTAGTCAAGAGGCACCCAAAGGGAAAGGAAAGGAACAAGGAAAGATGTGCTTTGTGCTGTGATTCTGGAACCACAAAACCAAGTCTTTGGTGGTGTAATGTAAAAACTAGCAATAAAATAAGCCCCAGCACAAAAATAATTGCAGTTTTGCCAGCCCATTCCTCTTTCTGGTGGGAAATATTATCCAGAGAAGGCCTGCATGCAATTTCTTTTCCTGTCCCAGGAGCAATTCTACAAATATTCCCATAGATCACCTGTCTCCTTCTGTTCTCCTTCTCCTGAACTGAAAGCTGGCAGCTCAGCATCTCCATCTCACACACCATCCAATTTTTCAGCAGAAAATTGCCCTGCCCCATTAAGGTGGAGGCACTGGATTGTCATAAAAGAAAAGGTTAGTTCAACATTTGGGGATTGTTCTGGTACATACCTTGGTTCACTCTTTCAGGACTGGTCTACCTCTGCTCACATTTCTGATGCAAGTATTTCTGCAAGTCCTTATCTATTTCCATCTGTCAGATACTTCTCTCTCTCTTCACTTTCTGTGACCTTTATTCTAGCCAGAGCCTACTGTTTAATTGCTCCTTCTGGGACCTGGTTGTTCATTTTTACCCTGTTTACTCATGGTCCAAGCAACAAAACTAGTAGTCAGACCTAAATGGTAGCACAGAGCATGTTGTATGTGCCACTTGGATGGAAGTGACTGCTCAGTGAACAGAACAGGAGTGAACTGAGCCCATTAAACCTTTCTGCTCTCAGGTATGTGCTGCTCCTTTCTTGTAGAAGCTGCTTCCCACTCCCTGTGAACTGGTGAATTTCTTGGGCTCTGTTTTTAAATATGCTTGTTAATGGAATTATGGTTATTGCCAAAACTGCAAAACAAATATAAAATACAGCCCTATTGAATGTGCAATGAAAAAAGACAGAAAATACAAAGCTTGTTGGAAGCATCAGAAAAATTACTTGCTTAGCTAACAGGACTGTGGCAGCATCACCTAAGACAATAGGTCTGAGGCAGCACCACTTAAGACAACGCTGCTGTTAGCAGCTTGAAAGTTTCTGCACCCTTTGAACCAGTTTGCAGAAAAGTTACACCAGCTCTCATTACATAATAGTGTTTTGCTGTGAATATGCAATCAACAACAAAAAAATATAGTTTAAGGATCCAGTAAGACTTAGCAAGCAGAAGGTCTCTTAGCAACAAAACCCCATGGCTAATGTGAAGCAGCTGTGGTAATTTTAGAAAATGGCTCAAACTGTTGAAAAGCCATTAGGAAGCTGATATATAGAGAATAAAAAGAACCACTCAACTTTAAAAAGATTTCCCAATATGGAGTGTTATGTTATTTTATAATCAAATCTTAGTCACCCAAAGTTTACATGCCACAAAATGCTATTTATGACTGTGTGGCTGGACTTTCTACAAGTAGCTGGAATTCCACCGCATACCTGAAATTCCCCCACAAAAAAAGAAATTGCCAATGGCTAAGCACATATTCTTCTGTGGTAAAGGTGCAACTGCTATATTTCAGTGAGGCTGATGCCACTTATGGTTTGATTTATTATATGCACTTGGAATGCGATCCTAAATAATTGGAATCAATTTCTTTAATCCTATAACTTTCAGTCTCTATTGGAAATAATGAAAGCCACTTGCTTTTGGTAGCTTTGCGTATAGCTGATTGTCAGATGTTAGCTAACAGGCTCTCTAGCTTATTCGACTGCTTCTTTAATTGGAAATATCCAGTAGCTTGAAGAATGACATATTTTAAAAACAGTATCTGGATCAAAAAATCAAAGGTGTCAGGAACAACAAATTTTGTTGGTTTACGCTTCATGCTGCTACTGATTGATGCATTACCAATGATTTTTGCTACTCATATTTATTACTGTACCATGGTCTCAAAATAACCTAAAACCTTGGGCAGGCTAAAATTGGTCTTAGTTACCAAGCATGTCAGCTGGCTTCTACTAGATTCAAGGAGGTTTAAATGCTTTTTTGAATAAAGGCTGAAGGTTAGAAAAATAAAGAATATTAATTAAACAATCTTCATTAGACAGAAACAACTATACAAGCTGAGTTGGGTGGGCTTCCAGATATGCTGCAGTCCTGGATAGATGTGGATGGAGTTACATAACTGATCTCTGTGTGTAATGTGAAAAAGTACTCTGTGCAACCTGGGCACATCAGACTTACTGTTTTTGAATCTACCCTTGCCATCAGATCTGACCGCACATAAGGAGACCAGTATTCAGTCCCACTCACTTTTGTTGGATGGTTCAACTCCCATTTACTTACATAAAAAGTAATTGTAGTTGGAGATTTGATCACAGCTAAACTTACTCAAAGGATTGTTGGCAACGTCTGTTTGTCAAGCCCTATCTGCTTCCTAGCAGAGACAACAAAAGGGATGTTTCTTGGACAAGCTGCCTTATAGGAGACAAGAGACAAGATATATGCTATGGTATTAAATGATGGTTATTAGGAAAGCACATATCTAGTCAGCTTTATTAAGTTTTGAGGGAAATAATTGAAAAAACAGCAACACAATTTAGGATGATCAGATGATAAAAAGTGCATAGACTGCTTCCAGCTCTGATATCCGCTAAGCCATGAGCCCTAAAATTAGTGTTACCTATAAAAAAATACAAAAGTAAACAAGTTTTCACAAATAAGTGAATTCTTGAAAGCTCAGTAAGTTATTTTTAATATTCCCCAGTAAACAACAGGGAAAGCTCCACTTCTTTAGTATCATGTTTGTATCTGCCTTTTTAGATTCTCTATTTTATGACCACTGATGTTAGATGAAGGATGGACTGCTTGTTGCAAAACAAGTGATGAAACACAGCACAGAAAAGACTATATCAAGATTTCAAAATCTGATATTTTAGACAACTTCTAATTGTACTGACTCATATAGTCTCTTTCATCTTTTACCTTGGATAATGTTTATTAATGTAAAACAAACAAATAAAGATTACTGGATAAATAAACTAAATCTAGTGAAAGTTATGGGATTGTACAGAAATTGTGACATTTAGTGGCTTTGATTCAAAGTTGGAAGGAACTTGGTAACAATGGCAAAGTTTCAGTTTTGGCTCTAATTCAGCTTGGAAACCAAATGAAATCAAGTAAAGAAACAAAAGACCATTTTTTCAAGGATGTCCATAGACCTCAGGCTATCAGAATTCATATATGTGAAATAAGAGATGTCTTCAAGTCCATTTATTCATGCAGTTAATTATGTCTTTTAAAAATGTCATAAAATACCTACTTTATAACCTGAGTATTTTCAAATATGCAGTGAACAATTATCAGGCCTAAATCACTGTTATAAAAAATGGTTGATTATATAGAGGACACAATCTGGGATGAAATTTTCTGCAAATGCAAACTGCATAATTTAATTAATGAAATACAGGGAAGGTCATCTGTGATGAGAAGGAATAAAAGAGGTATAATTTATATTCAACTGCTCTTTGTTTAAAAATTAATTCCATTTTCAAAATTTACTGTCAGAGAAACTTGATAATTGTTTTAATAACTCAGTAGCAATTCAGTGTTGTTATTTGGTGTAGTTGATAAGATTTTATTCACAGTAAAAGCAGTTGATTTATTTTTAGTGACCTGTTATATCTGGCAGTGATAGACATAGAAATAGAACTTTACTTTTCATTGTTGACAAAGTACAGAAGCTATTATCCAGTATCAAATGTCAGGGCAGTCACCTTTTTAAACAAGCCAGGTAGACAAAGGCAATCTGTGCTACTGCTTGGAAGCTTCCTGAAATATGTACCTTCTCTTATCACCATCTTTTCTAGGCTGTATTTCTTGCCACCTAATTTCCCTTTCTTTCATCCAGCTCCTACTTTCTTTAAAATAATTCAATCTAATGTTCCTGTATGCTTCCTCAAAATCTTCTTTCATTCTACCATCCTTTGCTCTTTCTCCTTCATTACCACATGCATAGAATTTCCAGCCTAAAAAAGTAGACTATCTTGGATTTTGCTTGTGCTTTGTGCTTGTGTCAGTTTTTATTTCACACTGAGTTTAGTCATCTGTTATTTCTCTTACCAATATAAATAATTATCATGAAGCTACAAAAACTGCTACATGTGTAAAAGCCAAGTCGGTATCCACATTTTTTGAAAAGTCAGGCTCTTTGGAACATATTCAGCAAAACACTTAGAGTCCTCAAGAAGACAATCTGCAAGTGCCTTGAAGCCCACTTCTGTGATATACAATACTAAATCATAGCAACCAGTACTTAAACTGATATCCTTTCACAGACAGGAAACCATCACAGGATGAAACTGTCATACTTGGCTGCTAATTAGCTAACTTTTGGGGTAGTGTAATTTGAGAGTAATAATAGAATAAGAGGTCTCTTTCAGTACTCCTGAGTGATGTATTGACTTGAAGTTGTGCCACTGGCCTCACTACATGCTTTGGAAATATATTCAGAACAGTGTCGTCGAGAACCAATACTGTGTTTATAACATACTGATGAATTATTTATTAATAGTAAGTGTACAAGATCCCCAACCCACCAACCAGAGTCCATATTCATCCATGGATTCAAACGTCACAGGATTTTTGTGTCGATATCCTTGCCATGTATCAGGGATCTTATTCTCTGTGATGTAGTCCTTCTATTTCACATAACAGGGGTATTCTGTCTTTTGATATGTAATTTAAGAGGCCAATCTTCCTTATACGCAGTGGACAGAGTTAGGCTCTACCCAAATTTTACTGTGGGCCAATACATTAGGCTTCTGCTTTGAATGACTATCTGGAAAAACATTATCCCCATCTGCAAATAAAAAGGAGGGTCATTAGCCTTTGTTAGTTACTAGTGTGGATATGAACCTGAATCTTTACTCTGGTGTTGTAACTATATGTTATGCAAAAAATTCAGAAGATTTAAATGATATTAAATTTCCATTAATGTGTCTGCAAGACCATATAATGTGCCTGACTTGCCTTCATGGACAGGAGGTCTGGGGCTTTTTTGCTAATACCAGTAAGGGAACACCTGGGTGGAGGATGGACTGAGCCTCCTTAACACCATCTTCATGTTTAAAACAATTCCTCAATTTTGACTGCTCACAGTGAGACTTTCAAGATGGCTTTTCTTTAACTAAAACTACAAAATATATCATGACAAGGAGTACTTTAATGAATTTATCCCGTTGACTTTCAACTCTGTTTTAATATGCTACTGATATGTCTTAATTTGTGGATGGAGAAAATTATGAGACCTATAAGTCAAATGGGAGAGAGGATAAGCACTCCAAACTGACAATTTGATTAATATGAATTAGTACAAGTCTACTTTAGTACTTCATTAGTTCATGTCAGCAATGATAAAAACCAACATTAATGATGATACTGAAACACTGAACTTTTGAAGTTCTAACTCAAGTATTCTTGTGCATGCCGTAAAGCAACCTTGTTGATCCTCAAACACTAGCTGCACTGTTAGACGAAGAGGGGATGTAAAATAATAAAACTGGAAAGAATGAAGAATGTTTGGTTGGGATGGATATCTATAAGCGGAGTAAGGTTTTCAGAAACTTTGATGATATTATTATTCTTAGTTTTTAATGAAAATAATCATCAGTTTTGGTAAGCTGGTACCAGATATATGTGCTATAATCATATACCTGCGTCTTTGAAGAGTGAACTCCCTCGATTACTGCTGTAGGAATTATCCCAAGGGCTGAATGAAAAAGTTCAACATGTGAGAGCATTGGTCCCAAGTCTGTAGTTGCTGTGAAGAGAAAATTCTTATCATCAGATTCTGATGGCATCACATTTAGGGAGAAATGTAAGGAGCGATCAATCAAATAATTATAGCTTAGGTTATGAAGTGGTCTATGTGTCAAGGCTAATACTCTAAAAATGGATCTATTGGCACAGTGGCAACAATTACAGAATAGTGTGTAGGAGGCAAGAAGCTTCTTTATTGCTTTCAGATATTAAGAGACATAGGGTGACAGTTTGAGAATCCAAGATGATTTATAAATAAATTGACCTCTAGAGTATTAGTCTAGCAGGATGATAAGAGTGTGGAAGACAACGGAAACTTTGTACATGAGTGAATTACATGTGAGGATTACTATGGCAGGAGGTGGATTTCCATGTTGACAGTGTCAGTATTCATCTTTTCATCATGACTGTGCTGGGTCTGAATGCTGGAGAGTCATCCAAATGCAAACTTTGGTCAGAGACAACTCACAAAGGATTAAATGACAAGAAAAAGAAACGTGTCCCACAAAAATTGCTAAGAAGCTAAAAAGAAGCTAAAAAACCCTAGAAGCTAAGCCCATCATGTGCCTTGGGGGAAGAGAGCTCCCAATACCACACAAATAATATAGTCAATTTCCACCTTCTAGAACCCTTCTGAGGACACCTTGTCAATGTCCACACAGTCCTACCACTGACACTGAAGGTCACTGCCAAAAATGACCAAATGTGAGCATTTCTTAAAGAGTTAAAATAATAATGATTTTTCCTTTTTGCCCAGGACCCAGTTCCTGTAATTGGCTGTATAGGGAGTCACTCTGTACATCTTTACAGGGTTCTGCTCAAGCCAAAAGTTCTCTGAGGGGTCACCAGGGATGTCGCCTGTATGACTGTCCTAGTAAGGACTGGTACAATAGTATACAAAACCCTAGATCCTGGGTGAATAGTGTGTACACGTGTGAGTAGCTCAGGTTTATCTAATATGGAATATCAACACATTTGCAGGTTTATCTCCAAGTTCTTGTGTCATTGCTCCTCAGCCTGTTACAATGCTGTAAATAAAGTGAATGTGAACAGCAGAATAACTGATGTATAAAAATCTAATCCTGTTGACATCAAAGATACAACCCCCTGATTTCAGTGAGCTGATCCTTAATTCTGATCTGATTATAAGGTAATAATCTATTCTTGGGCAGGACTTCAGCTCAAAATTTGAAGAGCTAAACTTCCAAGTTTATTGCCAACTTTTCTGCTTGCAGGTTTATTTTATGAGAGAATTTTCATTTTTTGCAAAACACTTTTCCTTATGTGCTACTGTACTAACTATTTAAAGTAAGTCCATCTCATGTATGGAGCCACTTTAGAGTGTTTATACTTTTTTGTTTTGTTTTGTTTAAATCAGGGCACTATTACATTACTTAGTACAACAAAAATAAACCAAAGGTTTTTCTTCCGGGAACTAACTTCACTATGCTTAGAGATATATAAAGGAATAGCCTCAGGCTTTTATGATGTAGAAGTAAAAATTAATAGCTAAGTCATATGTTATACTTTGTCTAAAAAAGCTCATTTAATTTTATGGCATGGGGTTTGCATCTGTTTTCTTTTTTCCAATGATATTTTACAAAGGTTTGGGCCACAGATTTCAAAGTCACTTATATAACAGAAAAAAGACTTTAAAAACACGTAAAAAGCTATTGTGGAAAAAGAATAATGAATTTCCTCATGTTCTCCAGTAAGTATCCTGCATGTTATTGGGAGATCCTTCATCATAGAGGGTGGTCCACTGGTAATGTACGAAAAAAGGATAGTGTACAAAAATTAAATTATTATTTGACCTCACATCATTATATGCCACATAACTAATTAAAGCACACTTTAACAATGTACTCTTAATGTGCCGTCTGTTACTTGCATGACTCACTCATCTTTCACAAAGAATAAGTGATTTGTACTAGATGAGAGTTGTTAAGGATGTTTTTGGGGCTAGCAATTGCTGTCATTGCTATGTTAAATCACAGGCCCAAGCCTGGGATAGAAAGAGACAGGCTTATCATGAGCCAGGAAAACAGCACCACAGGACTCATAGCTCTGACTTAGGGCCTTGTTTAAAAAGTTATGACTCAGTGCAAGCAGCCAAGGATCCTTAGCCTTCCTCAGTTCACTCCAAAGCAGCCATTATGAGCCCTAATGTTCAGGTTGCGTGCCTCACTCTGATTATTTTTGGGAAGTTGATCACAGCAAGCCTTTTTTTTTCCCTAATAAGCATTCATCTTCATTTACTGGATGAAGGGAGCTCTCAGTGAAAGCTTTATACATGGGGCAGGATAATGGTAATTTCTGCCAAGCTCTGTAACTGTACGGGTGCATGGACTGTGAGCTTCTCTTTTCTTTCTTTGAGTCGTAAAGTCAAAAGCACATATCATAATAGCTCTCCCGGATACAAGTACAAGCAAATTATACATATGGATCATAATTTGTGAGGGGATGGAGCTCTTTGGTCCAAATCTGCAATTAGCACTGCTAAAACTCTTGTACAAGTACACAGAACATATAAGAGAGTTATGCAGCAATATCAAAGCTTTAGAAATTGCAGAAGATAAATTTCTTTTATTATTGGCACTCTTCTCCATGCTGCCTCATTCTTACAGCCAGACTTCTTCAGCAGCATGCATTCAATTTGACAAGGTATGCAGTAAGAACGTACATCATATTTAACACATTGCAAAAGTGACCTTAGATAACTTGTATATGCTTAAGAATATTGTTATTTAAAACTATAAATCTAGGAGTGCTAGTGTTCATTGGAAATTGTGAGAATGAGTTTTATTTTCCTCATTTGACATAAAGTCTTGATTTTCAGTTCAACAGTACTGTGAGATATCTGAATTTCAAAGCTTACTAGTCTGGGACTATATGCTGGCTATCTGAGCATTAAGCCAGCATAAATCTGAGAGAAAGAGAAAATAGATGAGGAGATAAAATCCCATTTTCCAAGGGAGTAAGAAAATTTTCCTCAAGTTATTCAATCCCATCAGCTCTGAAGGAGTATTTTAGCAGACAGATGGTAAATACAGCCGTGACAGATACAAGGCCAGCGATGTGAGTACATAATTTAGCACATATCATATAAACTGATACCTATTTATTTACTTGTGAGAATATGTCGATATTCTAAAGCAAAAGCAAATGGATTGTCAAGGTGATTATAGTGTTAAACACACAGAAGTTGATGAATCCACCACTAAAATTGTAAATATTTCCCTCTGTCCCTCGAGAGCAGGAGTCACCAAATGGTTCATACACATTCAAATAATGGGATATGATATGTCAGACAAGATGGTACTGTGTGAAGGAGATAGATCTGAGGCATTAGCTACACTGACATCTGCCAGCCTGATTGTGAAAATGTTAAACAAGTTTAATGGTATGAATGAGGACCCAGCTGTCCTGAGGTCCTGCTGAATCTATAAATAAAATTCATTCAGATTTCTAGCAAGTAATTTACAATACAAAATGCCTCCTGTTCAATAGAAAGTAATCTTTCTGTGTACTTTCTTACAGGGATTAAAAAATATACTGACATGCAAAAGAATGTCAATAAAATGTAATCTCCCCCTCTCTCATCACCCACCTGCAAACAAACTCTAGAAACTCAAGGAGTCCAAACTGGTTAAAATATGAAAACTGTTGTTTCAACATGAGACAGAATCTACCATCTTTGTTTAATTCTGTAAGTCTTGCTTACATACCTCCTCCTTCAAAGAAATAAACTGTGTTTTTATTTTTCTGCCTACTATGTTCTTCTCCCTCTTTCCCATTTTATCATTGTTGCCATGGAAAATAGGCTCAAGAGAGGAAATAAAGAAAGGTTCTCTCAAAAGGGGAAAGTACCACAACTAAAAATTATTTTTCCCTTCCATGTCTGTTGCATAGTTTATGTATGCTCTTACAAAAACAGGAGGAGGAGATAGGAAACTTTCACAAGGCATCTAATTATATGAAGGATATAACTTTCTCGTAAAAAAACCCAACCTAACAAAAAGAAAACAAAGAAACATTGTGAGTTTTGACTAGCTGCAGTACTTAAATTCCTAGTCCCATGATCAGTCTTGTCCTCCTTTTGCCCACAGTGAATGCCTTTATATTTTGCCCCTCTCTTTCTATTTCTAGTATGGGTCTTTTTCACTTTTCTCTGGAGTTGTCAATACTGATGCTGTAAGCCGGATCAGGGAGTCATTGTAATTCTCCAGAACCTTCTGTCATGCTGGGCTCTGGCTGGCTCTGCAAGGTGGTCTGACTGCAGTGTGAACTAGGTTCCTTTCAGGTAAAATGAATTCTGGATGATCCACTAGTTCCAAATGGGTAGTCAGAAAAGGACATGAGCCCTGAGCCCACGTAAAGTCATAGAAAATCCTGAAATGCATATGTTACTTACATCAGTCTCTCAGTAGCAACTCTTGTACTCTACAGACCTACTCCAATAGTGTTGTGCTACTTGCTAAATTTTCCAACTGTAATCTTTAAAAGGGGCCGATAACTACTCTAGATAGTATCTCCTAAATCTACCCCTGCTGTCTCTCTGCTCAGTGCTAGAATCTAAATTTGTCTAACAAAGCAGAGAGCAGGACTGGTGTTTAATGCAGTCTTGTATTTGTTACAGACTTCCTTCCTGCTGAGATCTTTTTCTTGATATAAAAACATTATGGAATTATCTGCAAGTGTGCAATATTATGACATCACATGCTTCTTGCTACATTACGACTTTCTTAATATCTGTTATTTGTTATCATATGAGTCCAAGTTGGCTAACTGCAAAACCAGAGGAAAAAAGTCAACCCAATGCCAGTGCTGAAAGCAGTATGAGCCTGTACCTTGTGCTATTGTGCACGCAGCTGGTGTTGGTTTTTTTTTCCTTTAGCTGCATAAATAGATCCTGCTTTACTGCATTTCCACTTCTGTAAGTGCAGGTGATGGCAGAGGTTATGTTAATAAGAAGTAACCATAAGCAAGGAATTCTAAAATAAATTTGTAGTATTTTTTCTTTGCAGTTCTCTCTATGTGTTTTGTCTCATTCAGTGTTTTTTCCACTATGTCTTTCAGAAAGTTACAAGATTGAAAGACCAAACTAGTATGAACTTGTTGGAAATATGCATATGAATTTCTGGCCACAAGCCAGGATATCGTACTTAAGCAAAAACTTAGGGGAGGAGAGAGAAGAAAGAAAATAGGACTAGAAGATGTTCTCAATTTTACAAAGACTCCTCTAAAAAGCCTGTGGTGGATAATAGAAAAAACAGACAGCAGTAACACTCAGGGAACACTAATATTTATAAAAGTTATGTGTACTGTGTTACAAAACCTGATGGCAATTAAACAAATACTTCAGGTCAATGTTTGATATGAAGCAAGAAGGCATGAAATCATGGTCACTTTTCAACACGTTCTTAAACTGAATACTAAGTGGGTTAGATGAATTGGAAGACATGACTTTGGATGATCTAGAGTTAAACTCCTTAGCCCACTGATAACACTGTAGAAGTGTCAGGCATGCTTAAATAAATGATGGTACTTTTCATTACATTGGACATCGGTAAGTTCAGACTCATAAATGCCAAGATGACAAAGCAGATGAATCTTGGTAAGGTAATAAACAGTTACAGTGTTGAAATGCAGCCATGGTAAGGCTGTGAGGACATTCTTTTATACATTTATCAGCATCAATTGCTAATGACTCCTCATAAGCTGTAAGCAGCCGCATTAGAGAGGGCTGAAGGAAGAAGAGAAATGAGTTTTCTGAAAGATGTAAAATTGAATGATTTGGCATGGTACAATGGGAACAGGATTTAAAAGTCAATGTACAGGGCTAGTTACACCTGAAAATAATATGATGGTGAGATACTGCTGAAAACAGAGGGGCCAGAATAAAAACCAAAACCATATATAAGCACAGCCAAGGCCAGTTTGAAACAAGAATCAACCATTAACTAGGCTGGGGTTTATAGTAAAGTGCTTTGTCCAAGTTTGGCTTAACGGAAGAAATTGTCCCCAATGAGAATGACCAATAATACTGTACTCCAAAGATCTAACAGAATGCCCTAAGACTGAAAGACTTAATTAATTTAGTAGATAAGATGATGCGTATTTGAAATGCTATGAGAAGATAATTTTGATTCTTGTTTTTTACCATTTGGGGAAGTAACAGTTGCAGGGCATTACAAATACAGATTCTAGCATCTGCTAGCTGTAAGCAATTGTAAGACTACAGAGAGACATACTTTATGCAACATTGCTCAGTAAGGCACTGACTGGCGGACTTCTTCCAGGCCCTTTGGTTCACAGAAAAAGCATTCTAACCTAATGTGAGTGTTTAAGGCTTCAGCTTGCTAGCCTGCCTGATTCTGCTCCTGAACTTTCTTCATGCCTGGTTTCTTTCCCTGCTTTCCTAACAAAAGTGTCGTTGTTCACATCAACCACATTATGAGCTGCTTGGACAATCTTCAGAATGTGATGGAACTGGTTTCCTTTGGAGCATAGACCATAGAGTAACTCTAAGCAGGTTCTGGCATCACACATCTAAAGGTCTTACTGCTGAAGTTCATAGATACATTACCAGGCTGTTCAGTGAGATGAGGCTGTCTTTCGATCAGCAAAGGAGACATGGGTGGATATATGAAAGTTTTGGGGAACTCCCTGGGTGTTTCCGTTTTAATGTATTCTGATAGTCATGTAGGAAAGAAATGAGCTACATAGTGTATATAACAGATGTTTAATTGCATCTGGGGAAACATTCATTATGGGTATCATTCACACTATATGTTACCTGTTCCTCTGGTGTACACCTGTGTGTTAGTAGTGCACGTGGTGGTAATGTGAGAAACTCTCACTACCAGCCTTTTAAATTTTACTATGCCCTCTTTTTTAAAATGTGCTAAATTAGATACAGAAACAAAGAAACACACCTAAATAAACAAAGGAACATAAGGAACATGAGCAATGCCACACTGCCAGAAAGAGCAGGTGGAAATGTAAGTTTAAGGGCCATTAAAGCACTGCAAAATTTTTCAATGTGTCACAATTACAGGAACACCTGGGTCAAATAAATTAGGACTAATCCATTCGGGGTGTTCTTTACAGTCTACACTGGCCTCAGAATGGCTTGACCCTAACCTGTAATTCCGAACCAAAAAAGAACAAATCACAAGGAAAAGCTTACCAGTTCAGGTGGCTGTTGTCAAGGTAATCCATTGCTTTGTAATAGACTACAAAGAAGGCAGGGCAAGAATATGGATGAGGAAATGTCTCCATGGGCCTTAAAGAGGAAATTCAATATGTATTTGTCTTTGGCTAGCATGTAAATCTTGGTAAAGGGCCTATCTCTGATTGCCACTTAATTTCAACCATAATAAAGGCAGCACTGAGGTACAACTAAATAAAAATTTGGGTATGGGAGCTATTTTCTGAAATTTGTTCAAATACTAGATCAAGTTTCCTGATTTCTGAAGACTGAGGAGACGTTCTGGTCAAGCAATATGTCTGTAGCTTTAAGGCAACGTCCACAGGAATATCCCTTTCCCTTTGCTCCTTGGAAGGGAAAAGGAACCAGTAGACATAAACTATCCTGGAAAGCAGTGAAAGTTGAGAGCTTTCTATTACTGTACCTCATATACTAGTCCCATCAGCAGGAACATTGTAACCTCTAATTTTCCTGCCAGGCACTAGCTGACACTTCTATTTTGGGTTCCTTTACCTTCATTTTATCCACTGTGGCAGTGGAGCAGACTTTCCGTTGACCTAAAAGGAAGTCAGAAAAAGGTCAGAAACCATTTTCCACTCCTCACAATTCTGCTAAAGATACCGTGCTTTCCTCTTTAGAAAAGCAATGATTAGTTGAGAACAGACAATCACCTCTGTGCATTTTTCCCATGGCAAGGCTTTCTGCCACAGAAATATCACTGTTGCAGGGATAATTTTTCAAGGACAAATTTTTTTTTGGTTTAATTAAAGAATTGACAATGGTTTAAAAGTAAAGCCCCAAATCTCTCAGTGGCTATATTAACTGTACTCTAATATCCTACTGTAATAACAGCTTCAACAACTAGAGAACAATAGCTACCATCCTAGCGCTTGCACAGACACACAAACATCCATCTTACCTAAAATAATAAAAAAGCCAAAGGAAACCACTTTCAAATCTTCTGTGAATTCAGAAAGCAGAAATGTATTGACAACTAATCATGAAATCGTGCTTTCTTTGCTGAATGGTATGCAACAGTCTCAACAAACAAATACATAAATGTCTGGAAACATTGAACCTCATTTACAAAGTTCTAATATATCTAAGGAAATTCGAAGAACATAAATTCAACCTTTTTAATAACTATGCCAGCACTTAAAACAAAGGACCTTTTAAAACAAGAGTTCCTCCTTTTTACAAGGGTTCTCCTCCCTCTTAGATTTAGGCAGCAATATCTCTGCTTCTGAAAACAGATCATCTAAAATTTATTATCCTAATCTACATGGAAGGAGTCCTAATACCACAAATAAACTGAATTGTAGTACTTTGAGGACATTGATGAATGGCCATTGAAATGAAAGAAAGAGAAGACTGTACCAAGTGAAACAGCATTAATATGTTCTTTACTTTAAGCAAAAAAAGAGCTGTTCTTAGCAGGATGTGATTATTATCTCTTTAGAAAGACCAGAATGTGAGTTTTGCTAAAATGTGGACAACATTGTAGGCTGACCCACCCCCTTGAACAGAAGCAGAAGCCAAAGTCAAATAATCCTTATTTCAAAATGCAGTCCTTTGAAGACCAGTGTTTATGAAGGGATGAACAGTTGAAGATGAGCTTAGGGATCACAAACTGAATCCATAAAGGGTCTAAATGGCATATCAGGAATCTAAAGCCTGCATTTATCTAATGTGAAGTCTTTCAGAAGTTCATACAATTGCAGGCAGAAATTCACCACTTTTATTTGAAATACAAAGAAACATCAAAGTCCTGATCAAAAAGCTGCTTGTGTCATACCTCCAGTAGCTGTCTTAAATGTGATGTTATGCTTATCTTACCAGTGGAAGTCAAATCTATTTTTATTTCTTGAGAATATTTGTCTAGATCATAACTGACATGCTTTTGCATCACTTTAAATTTTCATGAGGTTTTATAATTACCCAAATTCAGACAATGAATATATTTACATGTGTTCAGTACCTACAGCAAACACATCTGAACTAGAATACAAACACTTGCAGAATGCAGAAGGCTGTGCTTTAGCTTTGTAAAGCTTTATTTCAAGGTTAAAAGAAAATATTTTCAAGACACAGGATTTCAGTGTGACCTATACCTTGAAAGCCTTGCAACATTAGAAATTAGAACAATGTTAAAATAAGAAACTACACATAAAAGGACAGTTTTACGTACAATGGGGTTGTAATGCCATTGGATCTGCTGCAATTTTGGAATTTGCACAGAAATATTCTACTACAAATGGGACAGAATTTGTATTTTAACTTTGATGCATAAATTAATTTATGTGTCCTTTTACATGTTGCTAAGAAAACAGGTTTTGTTAGGTAGAACCCAACATGAAGTCAGCTGAAAATCCTTATGAAGTGGGCACATATAATCTGAAGGAGTTTCCTGGTAAAAACTTGCCTCTAAATATCTGGCATAGTGTTCCAGGAATAAACCCATGAAGATAAATGAATTTGCATAAAATTTAGTGCAGATAACAGACATACTGGTCATCTTTTGCATATTTTCCCTCTTAGTGTTGTTTCTAGTAGCTTTCCTTATAGGGGTTGAATCTAGAAATAAAAGTAAATTCTGACTCATTACTCTGCAACAGTGACATTTTCTATGAGTGCCAGTGTCAGTAAACAGCAATCAAGACCCTCTTGTTCAAAACATACCTTTTGTTTCAGCTATGAAGAGAGATGCTAGCTTACCTATCAGAGCTCTGCTACATGCCAGTTGTTTCCATTATTTTAAATAGAAACTTAGGCTGCTTGGAAGGCATTAAAAGTTTCAGCCACCTAGAGCTGGAATTGTAGAACAAAACATGTTAATGCTTTGTTAACAAACAGTGTTTGGCAATAGCACGTTGTTTGATCTTGGTATTTGCAGCTGGGAGGTTACTCACATTGACTGTGGAATGATCAGATGGCAGGAAAAAGATTAAGGCAAGAACAGAAAAGACACGGCAGAGTTTTAGATCCCGTGGATTTGACTTGAAAAGTATCTTTCAAATGCAAAGACCAACTCCTTAGCTGCTGTTGGTACCACCTTAAGGAGGCTTTATTGCCTCTGAGCAAACCATGCCAATTCACATCAGCTGACAGAACAGTCCATCACTTATTTCTGCAAGTTGTGTATATGCGAATTTTATGTTCACTGAGTGTTTAGTTCTAGTGGGGGAAGGGAGGGAATTCTGAGAGGTTTTGGCAAGGGCCAAATTAAATTTCTTTTCCTGAGCAAAGCCTTACTTCTATTTGTGCTGGCCAGAGCAGATGAGGTACTAAATGAAGCAGACCTCTGTTGGATTGCTTGGCTACAACAGGTACCAAATGTGAAAACCCAAGCAAATGAGTAAGACCTGTACAAAATGTTGGTGCAAGTCCCACCAAATGGAATGCCTCAAGAAATACGGAAAGAAAGTTTAATACCTCAGTCTAAACTACTTCATGTTTTAATGTCTTTTCAGTTACTTCAGCAAAGAAAACTAGTTATGAAATTGTAGGACGCACATTTTAGGAACTACATGCTCTCAAGCAGAACTGGAATATTTCTGATGGATATGAAAAAGGATGAAAATGCAGAATATAGGAACTTAGTTTAAGGCCAAAGGGCCAACCTTACTATGGAGATAGAGACTGGGGAGAGCATGTGAGGTAGGGTGCTGTCAAGTGGGAGGGGCAAGGAGAGGAAACAGGGACTGAGAATTTCTGAAATGAGTGAGGGAGAAGGGTGTTAGAGTAGGAGAAATGTGAAGCCAAGATATGTTAATACAGGAAATTCACATAGGACCTGAAAAAAAAAAAATGGTAGTAGGAACAAAGCTATGCTAATTTAAAATGTATATGAAGAAATTGTTAAGTTTTGTTACCAAAAACCAGACCAAACCAACAGGAGAGCACAGGACAGTGCCATGGGAGTTGGCATAGCTTTTGACTGCCTAAAAAAAAAGATGTTCTTGCCTAATCTACTGCTCTTGTTTTTTTAAGAAAGCCTTCCTAGGACTTCTACAGCAAGGCACAGAGTCTTTTCTTTTGCTATAACAGTAATGATAGTGCCTGTGAGTGGGCCATAGTTTGGTGAGTGCAAGTTTAAATCATTTGCAATGAAATGCAGACTTACGTGTTTCCTTGTTGCCAATATACTCAAAGCAATGAATCAAAGGTATCAGGTGGCTGCTGGTAAATGCTGTGAGCCTACTATGAAGTCTGTCAAGTTATAACTGTTAAATTATAAATGCACCAATGGAATATGATTGTTAACACGTTGTTTAATGGATAATAAAAATGTTGGTACTCCGAGAAACTATTGTGAAAATTAATGGAGACTTGAAGATATTTAAAGAGTGTCTAGAAAAAACAAAATGCTGGTAAAACCAGCTCCATGTTTTATATGTGTACACCTGTGAATTTATTTATTATTTTGGCTGTTGAGTTTAATATTTGCAAAAGCTACAGATTTGGTTTAAATGAGAGTTAAGTGTTCTTGCAGCTCTTGTAGCCAGGTGTTCAGGTATGAAGTTATCTACAGGAATAAGTCATTGTAACTTGAAAGGGATAGAATGAACTGAATGAAGAGAAGCAGAGGTGTGAATTCGGTCATAAAGAAGATTTTATCTCCCCTTCTGTTCCTTTTCCATTCTACCATGGCCATCCCTAAGCTATGTTTCCTAAACCGCCGGGTAGTCCCTTTCAGCTGGTTGCCAGTGCTAAGGAGAGAGTGCAACCATGTCTCCCAAAGGAGTTACACTGCCAATCCTTCTGAATGAAGAGCTGCAAAAAAGAAAGTAATTATCTGACCTCCATTCCGTACCTGGCTGTGGCAAGAAAGAATAGACTAAAATGCAGCCAGGAAGATTCATTCTCTATCACTAGGAAGTGACTTTGGGGTAGTTAATCACCAAAAAGACTGTCTGGGGAAGTTTTGGGTATCCCAGCTCTGGAGGTCTTTAGGTACAAGCCAAACAAACATTTTCAGGAATAACACAGCTAGAGCTGATCATATCCTGGGGCAAGAGATAGACCAGATGACCTCTGAAGTCTCCTTCCCAGTCTGTTTTTCTGTGGCTGTATCTGCTGCGACTCGCCCCTTGTACAGACAATATCTGTTGTAGTACTGGCTATAAAGCAATAGTACCCAGTTTTCCATCACTGAAGAGGCTCATCATTCGTTACTCTAGCAAATGGAACAAGACCAGAAACTATTTTTTTTATTTCATCTGTGTACAGAAATCCCACTAACAGCAGTAACTTCCAGCAGAACATCATGTGTCTGCCAAGGGACGAGAGTGGGTGTCCAAGTGTTTTTTACACTGATGTATTTTCACAGTCTTTCCCCCGCAAACTGAGAGAGTAAAAACCCAATAGATACAAATAATAATGTTTGCTCAGAAAGGCAGGCAAGAAACATTTAACAAACAATGTCACTGTAACCCTTAAATAGTAATTGTACTGCCTAAGGCATCTGATAAAGGATTCTAGTGTTCTTGCTATATTGTGTCAGGCAGATGCATCAATCAAACTCCATAATGGACTAAATTGGGAAATAGGGTACTGGGAATAAACAGTTCTAAAAAGAGGTGAAACTTTGTGACAAGCAGCCTTAACAGACCAATCTTGATTCTAAACATAGAAGCAATTTCAGGGCTTCTCTGGAGGCAAAGGACAATTATTGCCTAAACAAATAAACTAGTGTCTCAGTACCTCAGGCATTCACTAAAGCTAGTTTGAAACACAGTTTTGAGATCTGGCTAGTGGAGTTTCAGGGACATTGTAGCTTGACCCATTAACTTTCTTTGAACTGTATATGGACATCCTTTTAGATAATCCATAAACTAAACTGCAATAGAATGAGGAAACTGGAATGTGTTATGATTTTAGCACCAATTCTGCTGCCAACAAAAATAACTAGGTCTTAACTAAGATTAAATATATGTCAGACTCTCAGTTTGAATCCATATGAACACTGCACACTTAAGGTTCTTAAGTTCAATAAAAGACCTGAACTTCAGCTTCTATTTGGAGTGTTTAAATCTATATGGCAAGCTGGCAGCAAATCTGACCATTGAACAAAGCAAAACAAAACAAAAAAAGGATTTATTTGGCCATTTATACTGTATTGTGCTGACTACCTCAGTACCTTGTAGGTGAGCATGGAATCCAAAGCCTACAGACCTGTGCTTGCATTCACACTTGCACCATGTACTGAATGGTATCACACTACAGCAGTGGAAAAAAAGTTTGCTGATATTTTTTCCTCCATTGACAGTGGTTATTCAGACTCTGAACAATTTTAAATGTCACAAGGATTTAGGTTTCTCTGAAATAGTTTAGCCTCTGTTATAGCTTGTGGTTGCATTTTACTCATACCCTCTCCCAAGATCAGCTGAAAAGATTTTCTCAAAGGACTAACCAAGACACAAAATTCAAATAAACTGTTTATGTGAATATAATCAGCATGGTCCTCATGGCATTATGATTTTAATGAAGTCTTGAAAGTAATGCATAATCTTATTTAAGTTGCGTCACCATCCTGTGACATTCCATCTAATGTGATTTTATTTCAAATGCAAAGCTATATCAGCATGTATTGTGGAGCAACAGCAGTGTTTTTGATGCAGTACCACATTACTCAAGTGGTATAATTTGGTGGTTTTGCATCTGAGAACAACATGGCTGATAAGCAGCTGCTCAGTTATGATATTTTTTTTTTTCAGAAGAACTTAAAATAGCTCCCCAACTCACAGTGGAACACCCTGATTAAACATCTACATCTGCCTGAAGAGATGCTGCCCAGTCACACTGTAATACTGTTCCCCATACATACGGCATTATGTTTTCTGTGCACAAACATACAAAACAGATTTAAAACCAGGACCATTATCTTTCCTTTCTACCAACTGACCTGTGGGTAGGTTGCTTCTAGTAATTGAATTTTAATAGTCTTTGGATTTTTCTCATTTCTTGTTTGCTTATCCAAGTACAATGTTGTTTTCTTGGAGGTTTCTCTTCTTCCTTCTTTGTGTTTGTTCTGGCATCAGTACCCTGAACTCTTTATTCAGTTTTCTTAGCTACTTTCAGAGTGTCCTCTGCTATTCAGAAGAGATGCTTCTGTGTCTTACTGTCATTGTGTCACTGTAGTATGTTGTGTAATTCAAGGAATGCAAGTTTCCTTTTATTTTATTAGCTTTGTTTTTACTTTCTGGTTTGGTTGGGTTTTTTAGTTTCCTTTTTTTTTTTTTTTCTCTTTTTTCTTATTAGCATTTCTCTGACACTTCAGATCTACATCTCCCTACTGCTCATTCTTCCTGTATATCTAATCACACTTTTTCATTATTCTGACAGGATAAAATATACTAACATGACTAGGCTGAGGGGACATAATTTATGGGAATGAGCACCTTTTCTGTACACATTCCTTTTGGATTTCCATTGAGTGAGTACATCTGTTCCTCTAAAAAAAAAAAATAAAAAATGCTGTTGTTTCTATTTCTTCAACTTTAGGAAATATCCACCCACAGTAAAACTGCAAAGGATCACACTGTACTAGAATTACCAAGCAGTACAATACTCTAAGACTGGAAAAAGCAGCCATACTAGATCGAAACAAGATACATGTAATGCCATATTCTGCCTCCAGTTATGACCAAAACCAGAACCCTGAAAAGAGTTGGAAACTGGGCAAGTCTAGGTGATATTTCCCCCAAGTACTTTCTTAGTCATTTGTGGCTTACTAAGCAGCTCAGTTAAAAAGGTTTAAAATTTGTAATAGAGGGGAAATAAAAGTTTTCACACAAAAAGTATCTAGTAGTCTATGCAATTTTTTCCATATTTTTACAAAATATGTCTTTTAGTGCACTTTTGATATAATCACCTATATTGAATATTGCTATAAACACAATAAGAGAAAAGCCAGCAACACAAGGTATTTTATCTGTAGACTAAAACACCATTTACTTTAGTAATCTGTACATAGGATGTTTTCTAAACTCCATTGCTTAGAGATGAGAAAAGTTTTTGTTAGACAAATTTCTGTTAAATTAGAAAGTGGATTTGAACAATTTGGAACTATTTAAAAATTAAATTTTGACAAGTTGTTTTGACAAGGAAAAAAGTTTCCTTCATGTATAACCTCATGAGTTCTTAAAGTCTTTTTAAGGGAAGTTAGGCTGGGTCTAATTTAATTTCTAGAAGTTTATTCATCCCTAACATTACTACTTGGTTGCAGTACAGTTAAAGAGCTACATGAACAGGTAGCAGCATTGTATTCCTCTCCTACACATGGCTAATCTCTCTTTCTATGCAGACAGTATCTGATATTGTATTACCATCCTGTGAAGTATTATTGCAGCAGGATGAAAAGCCTCCTATACTTGGAAAGGGTAGAGCTAAGGAATGCATTCTGAATTTAAAATTCAGTTTTGATGTGAATTTTGCTAAAGCATTCATACATCTGATGTGTGCTGATTCTTCTGATCAGTCATTTAATTGATCTGACATGAAGAAGGTTAACATTTCCACCCAGTCAAGATCACTTAAATCTTTCATGCAGCTATGCAGAGCAAGCAGTCTGGGGAACCCTGTGGCAAAACTGTTGTCGGTGCCAGACTGATGAAACATTTAGCATTTGTCAGTTACTGGAGAAAAACTGGGTAATAGTATATAAAGCAAGTATAATATTTTGGTCTGAAAGTGCTCAAACGGGTTAACTTTACTCTTTTTCTCTTTTTCAAAAATAACATTATTAAAGGGATTTTGACAAAGATTAAACAGAGGACCAGGAACTTTATCTCAAGCATTGTAATGTGTCTTTACACTTTATTTCACAATTATTAGGACTAGGTAAAGTACATATATTATTACAGTTGAATCCGGCAATTTCTCTTACATTCTTCTGTTCTTGAAAATCTTGCATTGGCTACTAAATGAAGTGGCAAATTACATACATGTATTTCTTTGAAGCTTCTTCACCTTCCATTTTTCTTTAAATCTCTGTTGTAACTTCTGAAACACTTCCAAACTTGACAAGTACTGAGTATCATCAGATTAATCATTGTGGTTTTACTAATTTTTCAAACCAGTTTTCTGATGATCAGTCACACACATTAGTGTGAATCTGTCCATTATAAATAATGAATTGTGGATTGTTTGCTTAGTTGAGCAGAGTACACACATGGAACAAATGGTACACTGTGGGCTTGTATTTTATTCACAAAACTCCAATCCTAGACACTTTGCCTGGATATACTTTTTCCAGTCCTAGACACTTTGCCTACATATACCCCCTTCAGCTGATGCCCATGCCCATGTACAAAGGCATGCCTCTCACATAAGTCACATGTAGTGACTTCAGGGAAGTTTTCTTCTTTTGCAATCATTACTATTTTAGCCTGTCTGTCAAAGAAAATGCAGTTTAGGGAACAACTCCACCTCTACCAACAGCCACCAAGTTAGCTGTGGCATGGAAGAGATCCCCTATTACCCTGATTGGTGCATTCTTGCCATGGTTGCTTACTGGGTGGCCGGGGACAACCCACCACAAAGGCCAAGCAGGATTCTTCAGTGAAAAGGACAAAAAAAAAAAAAAAAAAAAAAAGAAAAAAAAAAAAAGAAAAAAAGAAAAAAGAAAAAAAGAAAAAAAGAAAGTACTGCTAAAAGGCGTTTTCTTCACCTTGTCTTCAACACTTTTCTCCTCTTGTGGTCTACACAGTCTTTCTCATCCCCTTTCTGCAACAAATGAAGCAGAAGTCTTATGGGTATGGGAGGGGAGTTCAGAAACACGTGAAAAGTAGAGGAGCTGAGTACCCAGACCCCAAGTTTCATGCCAGGATTGGTAGCTGAGCTGGAGGTGGGGAGGATTATTGTCAAGGCACACTGCATGGGCTGGAGGATACCAGGGGGGCATCAGGGCAGGGCCTGGCAGCCAGGACTCAATCTCACCACCCCAACCAGGAGCAAAGCAGACAGGGGATGCTGGGGCAGCCCCAACCATGGGCATCAGGTACCTCCCTGGGGCCTGCAGGGCTGTGGAGGGCTGGAGACCGACACTGCTATGGGGTTGCTGGGACAGGGGCTGATGGCCCTGGGGAGCTGAAATACAGTCCTGGGCCCTGGGTAGGTGGGAGTAGGCCCTGGGTGGGCTGGGAATGGACAGTCAGGGCTGTTGGTGCCCTCAGGAACATGACAGTTATGTTGCCCCTTACCTCTGCTGGGTAGCTATTTTTCACTTCACATTCCTGACCCTTCCCATCAAATCCTGTTTCCATTCAACTTATGCTTCCTCTTTTCTGCTGCCCTTGCCCTGCCACCTTCTCAGCTACACCTGATTTCAAGCTCCTGTACTTCTTTCCCACTTTTCTTGTTCACTTATTTCCCATTTTTATCCAGTCATTGTGCCCCTTTCTTTCATTTTCTCCTCTCCCACCTCTGGTCCCTACAAATGATGTCAGAGAAGCCCTGCCCCGGATTTGGGAAACCAAAGTAAGGGCACTGCAGTTACATGCTCACTTGCTTCTGGTGATCTTCAGTCTTTTTTGATCCCCTGAACATTTTCCACTGTTGTACAGACAGACCTAACAATTTTAATCCTGTGAAACAGCTGGCTTTTCTCAATTCACTCATCTCTTAAAAATTACTCAAGGCACAGTCACTCCTCTATCAACTTTTGTGGAGAGGCTAGGCCCTCTCGGGCTGTGTTCGTGTTAGCTAGTAGTAGGATCATGCAGGAATGGAGCTGAGGCTCGAGGTATTCAATGCATACATATGGAAGTTTACTTCAGACTAGCTCTAGCTTAGGAAGCGAGGACAGCCCTGGAAGGGTTGGGAAACTCTCCTCCAAGGAAGCAACAGACGCTTCCCTTTGCCCACTAAAATGGCTCATTCCACCTTCAAACCCTCTGTCTTCATTGTAAGGGGGAAAAAAGCTTGAAACATTAGCTGCACTTCAACAGTGGGAGAAAAAAGCACACCATTCGTGTCCTCCCATTCATCTGAGTATTAAGAAGCCTAAAATTTCTCCAGAACCCTGGTCAAAAGGAGAGCAGAAAACACTGCCTTTCTGTCCTTAAGAGACAGAAGACTGGGGATGGAGGTGTTAATTGAAGGCAGGCAGAGTGGGAAGTAGTGCAAGCACTTGAGAGAGCTCTGAAGAGCTGTGCGCTGTGATGATAATAAAGTGGTTCCTTACCTCTGCCTGATCCCAGCTTTCACAATATGCTTTCATTTTCTAGGCACCTGACTTGAGTCTCTGAGGTCCTCTTTGCTGAAGTGGTAAGTGCTCACAACTGCTCCTGAAGCTGATGGGAGTTTGTCTTTGAAGGTGCAAGCTTCAGTGAATGTTACTTTTCCTACCTTAAGAAATGGGGAAAACTTCAGCTAAGTTGTTATATGCAGCAGCTGTCTATATATTTTTCTTAAAATCAAATACCTGAGAATGAAAATATTTTACTTTAGATAGCCAGCCACAATATCTTAAAGGAACTGTATTTCGAGTTTTTTCTCCCCTGCTTAACACTTCTTAATGGGCTGAACTCTCCAGCCAGGCTACATGTGTTTCAACACTGTAATCAGGGACCATATAAAAAAGCAACCTCTTCTTACTGTTGTTTTGCTCAGAAAGCCTGTGCTACAGAAGAAGATGGGAATATTAAGATTATGAACTACAGCTGCTTGAGGTAGTATGGTAGTATTTCATTACTGAAGTATTTTAAATGTGAGCCAAAATATTTCAGATTTTGTTTACTTTTGAAGTTGAAATTTTCCACTGTTTAATTTCCCTAAATAGCTTTAATGCTATGCAGTCTGAGTATGATCCTAGATATCTCACACCGGACATCCAAAATTAATGAAGCTGTTTTGTTTTAGTCTCCCCATGTTACTGGTCTTAACAATAGACATAATAATAGAATGTGACCATTAAGAAGAGTTGAGAAATTAAATTAATGTTAAAGCATCTGTTACTAGAGTAGAAACCCTTTGAAAAACTGTTGTAAAATAGGAATGTGTTGAAATAAGATTGCTGGGGGATCATAATTATGGGATTAAATAGTATTTTTGTGGGAACTTATGCAGGTATCTAATTTACTAAAACTTTGAGCTCATACTGCAGACCTATTATGATTTTGTGAAGCTGCTTTAAGAGCATTGCAAAATGGATACAAGTACTACTTCTGAAAACATTGTACAGCATCTTTATTCAGGACCTCACTTTTTAGTAAGCATAAACAGTTTTCAACATACTTCTTATACCAGAATACAATTGTTCTTCACCTATACAATACTACGGTATTTTCTAACAAGAAGTGTAACCTTTAGTAAGCTTGTACCTGGATTTCACTGTTTCCAAGGTGGTGGTGGGGATGGAGAAACATTCTTACCAACTACAGTCTTCAGCCTTTTTTAGTGCTGTCAGGTCAGAAATATTCTCTCCATGCTGATGCACTCTCAAGTTTGGGTTACAGAGACAATCATGTTGTATTCCTATAAGTTTATGGGCAATGTCATACCTGCCCATATGCAAGCAATGTAACCCACCAACTCTGGTGACTCAGGAACTTTGAAGTTTGATGATGATGTAACTCCCAGCTTTGGAAAGGCCACTATTTTTAACAGTGACGCATGCTTGTCTGTTACCATTGCATATCAATGACGTGTTCTGCTTTGTCAGAATTGCTTTAAGCATGTCTGTAAGGGATCTTTACTGTATGTTTACAGTGCTTGCTCCTTGTCAATTGGTGGACACTACAGCTTAGTAGGCTTATGCACAGGTTTTATAGGATGTCAGAACAAAATGATTTTTTTATTGAGGAAGGGTCAAACAAGTTGTGCTTTTTGTTGTGTCACACTAAACAATATAAGAAGCATGTTAAGAAAGATCAGGGCTCTCACTAGAAGGCAAAGGCTATGAGAAATGATTTAAAGCTACATTATCCTGTTTCTAATTCCTTTTCTTTCTTCCTGCGGAAATGTAATTGCGAGAGGCTGGGAGAAGGGTTTGGAGCATTGGCTTCTATGTCAGCCTTGAAGAGAGTCATAAAGTCTCTTTTATGGGTTTTTCTCTAGCCTAGTTCTACTTTTCCAAATTAGAGGAGACAATATGACAATCTTAGCTAGCTCTGATCTTACATCTTAATTTGCAAACTCAGCAGCAATATCAGTGCCTAACTTTAGTAGATATGAGGAAATATTTTTGTATGTAAACAATTTTCCATTGACCTGCAGTAAAGGCCCTTTTTACAATTGTCTGCACAGTGCTTTAAAGACCCCCCCCCCCCCTTTAATAGGTTTAGATAATAAATATTCCCGATATTTAATGTCTGTCTCGGGTAAGATGTCTGTTAGATCGTACATAGAAAAGTCAAATATGCAGCTGGAAGATTCAAACAATAAGCCAATGTAGTCAATTTTTTCTGAAATTTTTTTCAAAATTTGCACAGCAAACATAAATACTAGAAATACATGACTCTTGAAGCAGTTGAAGATTTTATTTTTTCCTACTAATTTGCTGAGGACTGGCTCAGATTATTTTATGTCTTTTGAATAATTTTTAACTAACATCATCATGTGTAAAAACTCAACAACCTTACAGTACCCTGTATCTATTCTTTCACATTTCCTGGCATCGCTTAATGAAATACTTGAAGATCCAGCATGCTGTTGCTGTTTGGCGTACCTTGGTCATGACCTGGAAGGACCACCCACTCCTGCAAAAGAGAGGGTAAGTCTGTCTCTATGCTAATTTGATTTTAGACCTCCTTTGAAGAAAAAGTATCCTTCAGTCAGCTTCAGTCTAGGCTGAGCTACTTCTTTGGTCTGCACAAGCCATTTATAGCTGTGTGCATAAGGCAGAGGTTGTTTTGTGTGTGTGTATGTGTGAAGGAGTAGGGAAACTTTTATTGGTACTTTTGTTTCTTTTCCACTTGAAGGAAACCCAGATATTTTGCTACTTACATTTGAAAAAAAGTCCAAGAAAAATAAAAGCATTAATATTAACCAGAACGAATCTTTAGTTAATGAGATGTGATTGATCACTTTGAAGGGAAAAAAGTAATATCCTATGACATATAAATCTAAATGTATTGGTTAAAGATCTAAATCATTTTATTTGCCACAAAAGAAGCACTTGTAATTAGGAATGAAAAATGCAGTAAGCTAGTGAAGAGAAAATAAATTTATTGAAGTGATTTTGCAAATCACAGTTAATTGAGCCACAAACAAAGCAGCAAATAAAGGAAATAATGTGGTAATTGGAACCCTCATCCCTTATTGGCATACATTATGGCTTGCTATCTTTTAGCAGCATTAAATCATTGCATGTGAATGTTGCCAAAAAAACTCTTCATTTCCTTTTAGTGACTTCTTACTGCCCTCAGTTGAAGTTTAATAGAAAAGGAAGGACATGATGTAGTTTTAATGACAGGAAACCCATGGCTTCCAAATGAATAAATTCCATCACTGGCTGCCACAAAGTGTGCTAATTATTTCCTTTGATAAATTAAAAGCCGTAAAAGTCCAAAGTATATAGCATGTGGTTTACAGTTATAGTCTGCCTGTCTGCATTATTGAAAGTTCATATAAACCTCATTATTTTAATTTAATAAACATTATAATTATTTTTTATGCCAGTAGGCAGTATAGAAAGCATATGTCGAATACAAACTTGTCTGACAGCAGGGTAAATAGCCCACAAACTGAATAAACAAGGAACGTGATGTATCATGTTGTGATAGCTCAGGTTTTTTATGATATTTTTGTATGAGAAGATGCTTATTTTTTTTTAGTTCTATAAACAAGAGACTAGTGACTAACTTTATCTGGTAAACCAGTATTTCATTCTGCAAAGTGTTCTTTGATGAATGATATAGTCCCTTGTGTTTTGGAACAGAAGCTAAGAAAATGAGAAAAAATTAGGGAAATATAGAGAGGAAAATTGGGATAACAAAGCAAACAAAAATAAAACAAAAATAAAAATCCTATTCTGTCTGAAGGAATGAAACACATATCCAACAAGGATTAAATTACCAGAGTTAGTTTTTTTTGGTTTGGTTGTTCCCCCTGCCCCATCCAAAAAAGACCATGTCCAATGAGGGCCTGAAACTTTTTAATGACTATTGTACTAATGACATTCAGGCCTGCTCAGTACCTCATGGGATTAGACCTTAACCGTAATTAAAAGAAAAAAAAAAAAGACTGAATAATGAGAAAAAAGGACAGTTTATGTATGTTATGGAAGTTCATCTTGGATTATTATTCTAAAACTTTTTAAAAAGCAAATACTAGCCAGACAATCTAGTAAAAGAAATCGGTTACATACTAAGTCTTTTGCTGTGTCCTGATCTGATGCACCTGACTCCAGCTGTAAACTGACTCAAATGGGTTTTTTTAAATAAAAAAAATACTTTAGCTGGGCTTCATGACTGATTTTGCTAAGTGTATTCATTTGGTAACGAGACTAGGAGTTTCTGGATATGTGAGATGGCAATGGCATGCCAGAACAGAGGGCATAGGATCACAGCAGATACTGGAGCCAGCAAGAAGAACAGAACTAGGTCTGGCAGGACCAGGAAAAGGCAAAAGACAGGTAAATCATTTTGCCCTCTTAAATTTAAAAAGCATGTTACAGAAAGCAATCACAGATGCTGATTAAAATTACAGGAGTTGGAGCATTGTTTTCCATGGTATCTGTCCAAATGTGTTGCAGAGGCGGGTGTGCACAGAGGTCTGTGTCTTACTGTTGGGGAGCTGAAGCTCCTGAAGGGCTGGATCAATGTGTCTCACCAAATGCTACAGCTTGTATGGGAAAGCTTCTTTGTGCTGCTTATTGGACTGTCCTGTCTCCCTAGCACAAATCAAACTCTATTGAGCAATACTGCTGCTCTGACTTGCTTGTGTGGAAGAGCAACTTTCCTGCAAATGTACAGGGAATATTGGGTCCACTTACTATGTATGTCTATGACCAATTCATTTAGTAGTTCAGCGTAAATCTAAGGATGTATTTCCCTTGTTCTTAGAAGTATATGCCTAGACTTTATAAAGCAAACTCAGACTTGCATGTGCTATAGGGCTGAAGTCAGTGGAATTGTGTCTAGTAGCAATGATGCTGACTTGGTGTTGCAATGACTTGATGTATCAGCTAGAACTTACCTGTTTCAGAGTGACTGACGCTGCACTGTGTTATGGGGAAATGTGTTATTCTCTGGAAGGAAAAAAAAGTGTACCTGACTTCATGAGAAAGTTCCTGAGTCAACTTCTGAGAGACTTTTTTTGCCTTTTGGTGAGCTGAAATGGAAATATATTTCAATTTTTGTTTGATGGGCCACCTTGGCACTTTTCTGTCATTTCATTGTTACACAGTAACACAAAAAAAAAAAAAACCAAACCTATTTTGAGGGAAATAGGGTAAGAAGTTTTTTGAATCTGAAAGCTTCAAAATTTTGAAGCTGAAAAGGAGGTTGAAAGAGAACTGGGGGAGGTGTTGTAGTATTCTTGCAGAAGTAATTGGTGTTGCAAGGAAATGTAGGAGGGTGAATTCTTCCACATTGCAACATCAGCCTCAGGAGTACTGAAATATACCATACATTCTAGTTGAGATATACTTAATTGCAAAGAGTTAAATAAAGTAAATTAAAAATGCCAAATCTATAGTAATGCTTGTGAAGAATATCACCTTGAAGAAGGACATATTCCCTTTACATTTAGATGTCACTACTCTTTAATAATAAGCCTATGAAAAAAGGAATAGAGGGCTATAAATAACACAGTAAGTTCAAATTAACTACAAAATAAAAATGTCATAGTAAACTGCAACAAGATTTTAGTGTACAAATGACTATTGACTAACAATTAAGGGATCTGTCATAGACTTGTTTTGTCTGTTGTATGAAATTTGGGAGAGTTATGGTAGTAGTACTTTATTTTTGGTTAATAAAGGCTTACTAGTGCTTGCTTGGAAAATACAAGCACATTCTGACCATGCAAAGAAATTCTGTTGCTTTGCTCTTCCTTTTTATTTTTTTTCATCCTTTTTAATTAATGGGAGGAAGATAAGATTACTGCTTCTTTAGAGATTATTTGCTTCAATGATTTTTACTTCTGTAGTTACAAGAAATCTGCTTGTAAGCTGAAAATGACTTGCATAACGGCTAACTATGCTTATTTTCATAGTATTTTACTTGGTAGAATAACAAACTTTTTTATTAACACTGTTGTGAAACTAGCTGGAGAGACCAAAATATATTGTAAGAGTTTTCTATAAAATACTAGTGGGACTTGAACACCTGATTAACATTAGCAGCACGGAGTAGAAATATTCTGGTTTATTCATTATCTCTTTATTTCTTCTCACAGTTGTTCTTGAGATAATGATTTGCATTTTGTGTCTTAAATTTCATAGGCATTGATTTTTCTCTTTGATAACACATTATTATTTTTAGAGAGAGCTACATGAATAGCATTTACACTGCATGCAGGAAAACTGGTCTGTAACTTGAGTGGAAATATAAGACAAACCAAGGCTTCTGCACAGTTTTGTATTTCAAAGGCAACTGTGATGGACATGATATTTAAGGAACAGATAGAAGCAGAAAGGCAGGGTTGCTGTGAAAATCCTTCTTTCTTACCATTTGTCAGAGGTTAAAGAAGGCTCCAAGGGAGCTGGACAGGACTACGATGAAATGGATAGTCTGTCACTTGCTGGCTTTTCAGTCAAAAGCAAATAGGAGTTACCTCTCTGTGAAGAGTTATTTCAGTTGACTATGAGAAACAGAAGGAGGGAGGGGCTGTGGTTTCTTTCTATACCTGCAGGAGGTCAATGTAAGTGACAGTGATGAAATTCTCTCCTTGATTTTTCTGGGCTGTTTACAGCTTATGTAGTACAACACCACAGCATGTGTGAATGAGGATATGACACAAGATCTCTCTGATGTTCTGGGGTAGTATAAATGCATGTTCAAGTGTGTGTGTGTGTGTGTGTTTTGTTTAGGCAGTGGAAGAGTTCTTGATTTAAAGGCTATAAATCAAATGCTCTTCCATACTCTAAACATGTCGCTGGCATTCCCTGGAGAGTGGATTGGGGTTTCTTGGTTTCAGGTTCGGCAGAAGCAGCAAATTTTTTCTGGGCAGTGTGACTACTTCTGCTCTATCCGGGGAGCATAGAGAAGGGAGATGGTGAGACTCTGGTGTGTTTTTTGACACTGGTCCACCTTCACATTACAGTGCATATTTACTTTGTTATTAACTCATGTTGTGTATCTTATTTTCTGGTCATCTGTACTTCTGGGGAAAGAGAGGTTAATTTTTAATGAGGATCATGGTATTCCTGCTTCATAACAGCAGTGGTCCACTTGAACTATGGACACATTCTAAGTAATCTGAATTTCACTTACCTAAATCCTGTATCATACCAGCAGTGAGGCGATGCTAACACAGGAGCTCCACTGTCATCCTGACATGCAGTTTAAGTGAACTGGAACTTAGGACCTGCACAACCAGCCAAGCCCCATCTCGCAGTGGGGCAGCAGGGCTCTTAGAGAGTCCCTTTGAGCTAGTGTGTGTGTCCCTGCCCCTCAGTTTTCTGAAGAATGTGGTGCATGGGACCCACTCCTAGGAAACTTTCTATGTGCAGCTCATAAAAATTAGCTGGCTTTACACAGTGGGTTTCTTTTTTTTCCATTTTTTTTTTTTCCCCTGAGTTTCTTTACCAGTTGTTTCTCTGAGAATTTGCTTAGTGGTCTATTTATGAAGTGATCTAACCCATCATCTGACTTGGGTCTATGCAAAATGGCTGAAGCTGAGGAAGAGAGCATTATTTTTAAGCTGGTCTTCATACATTATTGCTGATAGGTAGAATAATAGGATGTATAATTAGCACATTTCTCATTTCCAGATGCCATGGCCAACACAGGCTGGTGCAAAGCTGTAGATGTAATTAGCACCTAGAAAAATGTTAATGTCTGCATTTGTTGAAACATAGGGCTTCTTATTGTCACAAACGTATTAGCTGCTTTTATCTGGTTTCTGTCCCCACCAAGGAGAGTAAGCTACAGTGATGTTATGCTATGGTATACAGTGTTTCCCTTGTCATGACATGGGAAAAACAAGAGGGTTAAATAGCAAATGGTTTGCTTGAAGCTCTAATTTGAAATCCCATCAGGGTCACTTGTTTACTAGCACTAATAGTTAACTAGTGCACAGCCTTTAAATTACTGCTTGTTACAGCGGTGCTGTTCACACCACTGTGCTTAAGGACCTGTCAGCATTTCCAGTGGAAAACTCTGGTTTCAAAGGCTTATGACTTTGTCACGAATATTTGTGCTGAAACTTGCCAAATGTCATCTCAGGCTAGAAACAGATTATTTCTTTTATTGGAGACCGCTTGACTTGAGTGAGGAATAAATCGGCTTCCAAATTATTTTGAACATAAGAAGAGATGACTGAAATCTTTTCCCACCACCATACTCTGTTGTAATTAAAATGTAAATGAGGAGGATTCTGGGACTCTGGGCTAGTGACAGGGCAATACAGGGAAAAAAATGAACGTAAAAGCATGTTGATTTGTTGTATCTTTGCAGTGAGTTCTGTGGTGGTAACGGCACACACTGGCAAATTTCTCTAGCTTTTGTAAAATACTGTCAAGGCTTTGGCTGTTAGAACTCAGATCTTCTTTAGTGCTTTGATACTCCAATTTACTTCTTTATATGGACCTTTTTATTCCGAACTATTTGCTCTAACTACACTTGAACTGAGGTGGCTTGGGTTTATTCTTAGCTGTCCATAGATATTTTTATAGCCTCAGACATGTAATACAGACAAACTTATGTCCCATTGCTCCATCAGTAATGCTACCCCACAGCTACCTTCCAACCCCTAGGGTCTGCTCAGAAGCTAAGGAGGTGAAAGCTGCTTCAAGACCTCAGCTTCAGTGCTGTAAATGGCACTCAGAATTCTCTAATTGGAGCAGTGTTATTTTTTGAGAATTTCCTCTTGCCTTTCGGAAAACAGATGCTTTATACTTTTCTTTGCTACCAATCAATATTCAAGAAATACAACTTTTCTCCACAGCTCAGAGCTTTTAATGATGAATTGCTTTATGAAGGAACAACATCCATAATTTCTGTTGACATGGTGGAGGACTTTCCTTCTTTATTTTTGATTAAGTTTCTTAATTTTCCTTGAACAATAAATATACCTAAACCCTTATGTTTTAAACTTGGCTAAATTTTGTGGACTTTTGTTCAGTTTGATTTACCTGAATATTTCATGAATCAAATTAGTGTCTTCCTTGAGGCCAGGTGTTATACTGTGCTAAAACCGGGCATACAACAGCTTCAGACTTTCAAAGGTCTTTAGGTGTTGGTGTTGTTTTTAAAGTACTGCTTTGATGAAGCTGATATTTTCAAAACTCACATATTGTGCTCAAGCACATGCACAAAGATTACTGTTTTGGAGATTTAATGCACATTTTTGAGAAATCTGTAAAGATACATGTTTGGAAATAGCTAAGTGTGCAACAGTCCTGCATGGTTAGCTTCATCTCCATAGTTTGGAATGTGTTTGCTGCTGGCCAGCCATCAGGTTTCAAGGCACAACATTTCTACCATTTCTACAGCATTATTGTTCATGCTTTCTTGTTTATAGCTACATTGTGTACTGTTCAGCATGCTTGTGTCTCTTGCTGTCTGCTTATAGGTGTTAGCCAGGGAAAAACATGCATATGCTAATAGGTTATTTCTCTTGGAGGAAGAAAAAAAAAAACCCTGAAATTTCACCAGTGTGTTTTACATATAAAGGAAGAGCACCTAATGGAAGTAAACGCAATTTTATCTTTATATTTTGCAAAGAATTTAATGAAGTTACTGGAATAAATATGCACACAACTGTACCAAATAATCACTCAGGAAGTTGGGTGAAACTGCAGTGTGAAACAAGGCCAAGGGGAAAGTAAATATGACAGCTTTGAAATTAGTTTTGAGATCTGATAGGAATTGGTATATAAGCTGGGGAAAGGCAAAGTCAGATTCAAAATCCAGGAGTAAGACAAGACCGAGCTGACAGGCCCATAGCACTTAATATGATGGATTTTTTGACTAGGGTCACTGCAGGAGCAGGAAGATAAGTGAGCAGATTTCAAGACCTATTTATTATTTTTCATGCAATAAGATATGCAAGAAATAGAAAGTAAGTGGGAAATGCACAATTATCGTTCTAGGTTATCCATGTAACCTTTAGACTGAGTAGAGATACTCCGTGCTTATAGTAAATGCTAGCTTTCATCCACCAGGTTTATTGTGGATCAAATGTACAATGATTAGAGCTGAAAAGCTGAATAAAAACGAATTGCAGTGATGTTGCAATGCAAGCTTAAAAGGACAGGGTGAAAGACCATTCTAAGGGAAAGATGCTCTGAAGTGTTGGGGCTATTGGTGAAGAACCCTATTGTTCATCAGTAGTATAAGCTAGGATTACAGAAATATTATTTTAACCCCTTGGCTTCGCCATGAACATCTGTGTAGAATTCATCTACTGGGTTTCTGAACACGTCATGCACACTCATGTCTCCACTGATCTGAGTGCAATGCTAACAACATTGATTCATTGTTGTGGTGATTATGCTCAATGCAGAAAAAAAAATAACCTTGAAAACCAGTAAATCTACTTTCCTTCGAAATCTTTGTACCACATGCAGATGTTAATTATTTCCTATACTATTTCTGTCATTTAGGTGAAGGATCCATGTGTGCCTTCCATGACCCCAACTAGGCTGTTAGTTGCAACAGAGAAACAGGACTTCAGAGGGAGTTGCTAACCTTCACTGAATAGCCTGTCAGCCAGAGAATGATACAGAGCACCTTCAAAAGGTCCCCTAAGTAATGAGCACTAAGGAGGGTTATAATGGGCCCATCATTAGCTCCAGCTAATATTTTGACCTAATGCCCACATATACTACAGGTGTCATGCAGGGCCACCATAGGATTAATCTGCAGGACGTTTTGTGGCTATATGATGACAACACATTTCTTCAGCATGTTTCCCAACTTGTAAGCCTTTATATGTATTTTATATAATGCATGTAAATTATGACCTCTTGCATATATTTTTTAATTCTTTCCTCAAGCTCATTCACCCATGGTGACCGATGAATCAAGTACATAACCATACAAAAGAGACAAATAAATGGCAAGGCATTAAATGCTTACAAGGATGTAACAAAATATAAATACAGCTACTAGGAAGATTCGTTCTTCCTCTTATTGTGTGTTCTTTCCTTCAACTGATTTTTTTTTTTTTTTTCCTTCCCTGAATCCTGGTACCACTTGGAATTTTGAAAAAGTTGAAGACTTGTGCACTCCGCTTCTGCATGCATTTTTATGGGTCTCCTGTAAACTCATACCCTGCTTTCCATGGAGAGCTTGCTTTCATGATAAATAATTTCTTTTGGTCTTTCCATTCATGCGTCTGTTTTCCACTTTATCAGACTTCTTCACTTAGTCACTCAAGATGTTCATTCTTGCCCTCTTACTTGATGGTTAAGAATCCTAATCATTGTGGTGGTGAATCCTTCTCAGAACTTGGAGCTTTCCTAGATTTTGTGTTGGTGATTTGTTTACATCGCCTCCTAAAGAATGGCAGTCACTTTGTCAGCCGAATTGAGCCAAATATTAATATTGTTCGTATTCTCAACCAGATTTAGAGACAAATTCATCTGACTCCATTTGTCTGCACTCCTATCTGCATGGTATACACAGTTATATTTTATTAACCTGTGCTGTTCAGCTGCTGAGTGAAATCCATGTGACTAATCAGACAGTCATATTGTAGAATGCATTAACTATAAAAAGACAATTCATACAGTTTTTGCTCAGTAATACCAAAAAGACATCAGAAGTTTATGATTTAATGATGTAATGGGGTATTTAATATAAGGAGGCAATACTTGACTGATAAGTGCCTACTTTAAAATTCTTTGCACACTTCAATTAAGATTTTGTATTCCTGTATCACTTACCTTAAAAACATGCGCACCCAAAGTGCTGGGTGTTATTTAAACTTGCAAAGATGAAGAAACAGAATTTGCACTAATGCTCCAACAATAATTAAAATATATGTTCTTTAAAAATCACAAAATTTGAGTTAAAATTTCAACTTATAAACAGAAAGCTTATTCTCAGATTCACTTAAATATAGAGTGCAGGCTATATTTATGTGTGCGTACATACAGATTTTTTTTCTTTAACTGTAGATGAACACAAGTTGCTTTTTTGACTGTGCAGGAACTTAAGAGACAAGTACAGAGTTCATGAATAAATGTTAGATGTCAGTTTAAAAATCAGTAGTATCAAAACTCACTGCATTTCTGATTACCTTTATAATCAACAATTAGGTTAACTATGCACATTTGATGCTGAGATACTTGTTAGAAATGGGTTTTGTGTAGCTCTGCCAATTTAGACTACATATTAAAGGCTCTATTACTTTGAGGAGTTGAATAATGTTAAACTCTAAAAGGCCATTGCAAATAATTTCATTCATTGAAAGAGAACTTCCATTCACTTACCAGAGAAGAGAAAAGAAAGTATTTTGTATTATGTTTAACTTGACTTCATTTGGGCATAAGACCTTGAAATTCTCCTATGGGCTTACTGAGTACAAATTAATGTTTTGTGTTTGGGGTTTTTTTTTATTATTATTCTTTTTCCCCCCATCCTTTCTCAATTGGGTTATTTTCAGGGACATTTATGCACTCTGAGTACAGTATTTTTCTTACCAAAAAAATAAAGAAAAAAAAGAGAGAGAATTGAAAACTTTCTTGAGACAAAGCTATTCAATGCTTAAAATGATAAAATCTGGTCAATCCATGTTTGTTGTTTCTTTCTGTATAGCCACTAAAAATAAATCCTTCAGGAGAACATTTCTTTAGCTCACTTTTTCATTATTTCCAGAGGCAAAAGCTGGCAAGGCAATTTATAATTCAATTTTTGCTAAATCCACAACACCTAATATATATGTCAGGCATTTCAACGGCAGGGTACTTTGGGGATAGGTGATAAATTGTACTGATTATAAGTGCAAGCTGTTCTTCCAAAACATCATATCAAAAAGAAGGCAAGTATTATTAGGAGAATGTAATGTATCTTTAGAATGTCCAGAAACATAAGAGATAATCACTTCATGTGAATATATTCTCCCTTGAGTTTTACAGCTCAATATTAAGGTCTTACCATGTTTTTGATAGCACTCATCTGGAGGGAGGGACCATCATGGGTTGGTAGTCTTTCAGCAGCCACATAGCTCTTAGGCCTGCAATAATTCATTTCTCCTGAAAAAGAGCTTACTATGAAACCTGAAACATGGTCATAATAATTTTCTAACTATGTTGGGGTATGTTAAAAGTATAAATATTATTTTATAATATAATCTCCCCTGATCTTTTAAGCATCCTTTCAATGTTTCCATGCTTTTTCCTGCCAGATACATGTGACTTTAGCTGTTTATCAATACTGCTGAGCAAAACCAGAAAACTTCTTCATATTAGCTTGACAATGGAGATTAATGTGAAAATAGGGAAAAAGACACTACATCTTGGGATTTTTCCTTTTAGTTTCTGCTTTTTTAAATGAAAAATGTGCTAATCTTACAAAGATGAGATTGAGATATCAGCTACAAATATTTAGAACCAAAAAATAAGCAAATGAAACTGGACAGTTGAGATTTGCTGGAGTGATGCAAACTTTTTCACCTT